>NW_006289392.1:4637250-4650567 GCF_000327345.1 Myotis davidii
GGTGTTGGTGGGAGCCTCTCCTGCTTCCTCAGCAGCGCTAAGGATGTCCGACTGCAGCTTAGGCCTGCTTCCCACTGGCAAGTGGACATCCCCCGAGGGTTCCCGGGCTGCCAGAGGGATGTCTGACTGCCAGCTTAGGCCCAATCCCCTAGGGAATGGGCCTAAGCCAGCAGGTGGTCATGCCCTGAGGGGTCCCAGACTGTGAGAGGGCACAGGCCAGGCTGAGGGACCTCCTCCTTCCCCGAGTGCACAAATTTTTGTGCACTGGGCCTCTAGTCTATAATAATAAAAGTATAATATGCTAATTAAACTGGACAGTCAAATGACCTTCTAGATGTCCTTCCAGACGACCTTCCAGATGAAGCTGCAGTGACAGGGGCTGAGGCAGAGGTGGTTAGGGACAATCAGGCAGGCAGGCAGGCAGGCAGAGTGGTTAGGGGCGATCAGGCAGGCAGGCAGAGTAGTTAGGGGCGATCAGGCAGGTGAGCAGTTAGGAGCCGGCAGTCCGGATTGTGAGAGGGATGTCCGACTGCCATTTTAGACCCAATCCCACCTAAACCTGCAGTCGAACATCTCCCAAGGGGTCCCAGATTTCGAGCGGGTGCAGGCTGGGCTGAGGGGATGTGCGCCGCTCCCCTCTCCCCGCTTGCCCCGTGCATGAATTTCGTGCACCAGGCCTCTAGTTGTTTCAATAAAAGGTTTTATTTTTAATTTAAGAAGGAAGGAAAGAAACTCATTGGATGTTTTCCATGAGTCAAGCACCAACATGAGCACTTCATGTGAATGTGTGCGATCCCACAATGACCATAGGCGGTGAGAAGCAGGGTAGAGACTGGCATCCCCTTTGTAGGTGAGGAAACTGAGACTCAGACAGGGATGTTCTCACCCAGCTGGTGTTGCTCAGTGGTTGAGCGTCGACCTACGAACCAGGAGGTCACGGTTTGATTCCTGGTCAGGGCACATGCCCAGGTTGTGGTTTGATCCCCAGTGTAGGGTGTGCAGGAGGCAGCCGATCCATGATCCTCTCTCATCACTGATGTTTCTATCTCTCTCTCCCTCTCCCTTCCCCTCTGAAATCAATACAAAATATTTTTAAAAATAGCAAGGGGTGTTCTCAGCCTAAGGACCTACAGTGAGTGGCAAAGAGTTAAGATTCCAAAGAACAAAACTTTCCTTGAGGGACTGACTTTTGCCAAGTCCCTCTCCCCCACAATGTTACACACATGTCAGAATGATGGGTGCTGCCCGCTCCCCAGCTCAGCCCTTCAGACTGCTCCCTGCAGCGGTCAGGGGCTGGCCTCACCTGCTTTGACACGGATGTTGGGGCTGCGGATCTTGCCGGCGGCATTCTCCGCGGTGCAGAAGTAGTCATTGTCGTGGATGAAGCTGTTGAAGGCGGAGGGGGAGAAGGGGTAGAGCTGCAGCGTCCCGTTGGCGTGCACGTGCCGGATGTGGGGCACGTCGTAGATGTCGTCCCCCGTGGCCAGGTACCATCGAAGGGCTGCGCTGGGGGAGCCCGCAGCTGGGCAGGGCACCACGACCCCCACGGAGCTGGAGAAGGTCACCTGCTGCAAGGAGTCATTCACAAAGTAGAGGCTGGTGCCAGCATCTTCCGGGCGGGCTGCAGGGGCGAGGGAGGGCTCGGTTAGCGGAGTTGGTAAGACCCTCACGGGCCAGAGGCAGCGAGCCCACACTCAGGACCGCCAAGCACCTCACTCCACAAGCGCTTACTGAGCGCCAACTGTTTACCGGCACTGGCAGCAGTGAGCCAGAGGCAGACCACCCTGCAGAGACCCCGGCCTCGCACAGGGACAGTTAAAACATTGCTGGCGAGAGGAGGCCACCACTCTGCTAGGCTGAAGGGTCGGAAGCCATTGCTTAGGAAATAAATATTTCCTGAGCAGGTCCTCTACGCAGGCAGGTTCACACCCATCCCTGTACCACCCGGTGGGGAGGAGGTGCCACTGCTCCTCATCACTGCCTGTTTCAGGCTGAGATGAGATGGGGGACTTGCCTGAGAAGACACAGCTACTAAGCCCCAGACCAGACATGTGACTCCATTGCTCCCAAAGAGATCTCGGTGCACTTTGTGCCCACCCCCGCCGAGCGGGCAAAGGGTGTAAGCCCGTGTCCTGCAAGGCACGGCTGAAGGGAGTGCGGGTGCTCACCTGGAAGATGGAGACCCCAGGAGACCTGAGAGCGGCCTTGACCTCTGGAGGCCGGTTTGGAAAATGCCAGCCCACAGGCTGAAGGAAGGATTGTGGGTGATGCGTTTGAGTGCGGGAGCAAGAGACCGCCCGCTTCTCAACCTGCCCTGCCATGGCTGAGTGCGGAACGCCCTTCCCCGTCTGATCAGCGTTTCCTCAGCTCATAAATGTGGGGAAGATGGACAGGCTGCGGACTCCCTGTCCAGCGGCCACCGTCCCCCACCCCGCCCCAGCTCACAGGGAGAGCATGCTCCCATGGCAGCCGCTGCTGTGGCAGGGCCACTGACGGGAGGGCAGCCTCTGAAAAAAAAAAGAACAGCCCTGAGTGAGGGCATCTGGGTTTTGCCTCCCCACGGAGAGGCCTGTCCCTTTGAGAAGGACCACCTCTGACCAGGAGGGGCAGACACGGGGGAAGCCGCACCCTCTCCACCAGGAAGATCAAGGACCACACGAACCACTCGAACCCAAACCCGCTCGCTGCTGCTCGGAGTACAGGGCCCAACTTGACCTCAACTGCCACAACTCTGCGGGCAGGGGAAGGCCCGCATCTGGACTGCATTAATATTCTTGGCTTGGTTCCCAGCCGGGCCTCCAGGGAGAATGTACCAGGCAGTGCGTTGAGGGAGGCCATTGAGCCTCATTGGTCAGAGTGATTCACAGCATCTCATAAGGAGCCACGTGGAGCCACGGGCAGCAGCACTAGACACACATCCGTCCTCGGCTCCAGCTAGGGCGTCAGGGAGACCTCTTACAGCAAGTGCATCGCCGAGCGCCCAGAGGCTCCGGGAGTGGCAGCATCCTTCCTCCTACTTCTCCTCCCACTCCTCCCCCTCCTCCTCCCCCTCCTCCTGGGACAGTCCTGCTGCTGGTAGTTGAGCAGGTCTGCTCTGGGGAAGAGGAGGGTGGCCACCAGGAGACCCCGAGAAGCTCAGATGTGCCCACTGGCAGTGGCTGGAGCATTCTCCAAGGTCACACAATCACACCATTGCATAGTAGGCAAACTGAGGTGTAGGAAAGCTTCTCTCAGGGCCCACCTTCGCCAGCTTCCCTTCCTCGAGCCCGCTCACCTCCTGAGAGACCCGCTGCTGGGATTCAGTCAACAAACCACTGCCAAGCATCTTCAGCACGCCGGGCCCCGCTGTACGCCCGTTACAGGACTGCTCTCCGTCCTCCCCTGCCTTACCAGTCGGCATCGTAATCATCCCCGCTTAAAGCTGAGGGAGCTGAGGTGCCGAGAGGTCAAAGCCACTCACCCAAGACCACACAACCGGTGAGTGAGGGCTCGGGGAGGCGGACGCAGGCCACCTGGGCCCAGAGTCCGATTTCCAACCATGAGATCGCTGTAGCCACTGCAGTAATACACAGGGGACTGCCTCCTCCTCCAGCACCACCTGGCCGCCAGCTTCCATAGTCAACCATTGGGAACAGAATTCACAATTATACACACCCTTCCCGGGGGCTGTAGGACCGGCACTTCACAGTGCCCACCTCTGGGGACAGGGGCCCTCACTCTGGGGTCCTGGCTGCTTCCTGAGACAGCCTAGCTGATCAGACCCCACACCACGGCCGCTTCGTGGATGCTGGGAGCGGAACCCATTGCAGCCCAGAAAGGCTGCCCTGTGCCTGACAAGTGGGCTTGGGAGGCTCAGAGAGATTCCTGCGGAGGAGAATTCAGGCGCTGACTCAGCAGGTGAGAACATACGGAAGGAGGAGGATGCTGTCCCCCAGTCATGGCTTCACGTCTGCAGGACTTCCTAGGTGATGCTACTATTCTTTTTTTTTAAGTATTTTATTGTTTTTTTAATATTTTTTTGTTGTTGTTGCTAATCCTCACCCAAGGATATTTTTCCCATTAATTTTCTTTTTTTTTTAAAGAGAGAGTGGGAGGGAGAGGGAGAGACAGAGAGAAACATTGATGTGAGAGAGACACACATCAATTGGTTGCCTCTCACATGAGCCCCGACCAGGGCCAGGGATGCCTGCAACCAAATACATGCCCTTGACCAGAATTGAACCCGGAACCCTTCAGTCTGCAGGCCGACACTCTATCCACTGAGCCCAACTGGCCAGGGCACGATGCTACTGTTCTATTTCCATTTTACATAGAATGGTAAGGAGATGAAGACTCAGAGTTAACTAACTTACCCAAAGTAACGCAGAGGGTACCAGTCAGCACCGGATCTGGGCCGCAAACCAACGGTGCCGCCCTTGCTGAGCCGGGCACGGAGCTGACGACAAGTCAAACCACAAAATATAGGCGGCATTCTCCTCCCCAGCATCCCCTGAGCCCCCACACCCCAACACACATTCCCAGCCTTCTTCTCTCCCGCTGGACACCTGTCCTTAGCTTCCCTGCCTGTGAGGCAGCCCCTTCCCAGGCTCCCCACCCTCCCGCAGGAGCGCCAGCCACAACGCCCGCCCCTGCCCACACACGGGCCCCGGGGCCTGCCAGAGCCAGGGACAAGGTCTCAGCAGCCACAAGAGAAGATCTACTTGATGGATTGACCGGCACTGCCCAGCCACCTGTCAGGCGGATGAAAGACAGATTTACAGCAAAGGAGAGCAGCCTCCTGGTTCTCCCGCCCGGGTGTGAGCTGCTGTCTTCTGAGCCTGGGCCGGGGAGGGTCAGACCAACCATTCATCGCTGCTTACGGCTGACAGCGCGTGGCCGTCAGGAAACATCCCCTCGGGCGTAAAACAAGAGCGTTCTGCACCTACATCGGCCTCATATTTTACCATCACAGGCACCTGTCAGCCCCAGACGCAAAAGCCCTTCCACAAACATGACTTTAGTCTCACCCCCCCTGCTCAGAGACAGGAGTGAGCAGATGCACAAAGAGGAAACTGAGGCACTGACCACCTCAAGTCTCTGCCACGTGCCCAGGTGAAGGCTGGCCCAGGGCACAGTGAGTGGCGCAACGGCAGTGGGTGCGCGCAGTCCCCTCGCCACGGCAGGGGAGTAGCCGGGCCCGAGGGCCTCCCGGAGGCGGCGTGGCCTTCACTCGGGCTTTCCCTCCTTCTCAGTCTCCTGGTGGCATCTTCTGAGCCTCAGCAGCTCAGGGAAGAGCCAGGAGTGTGTGCAGAGCCAGAGCCGGAGCCGGGGTCTGACAGAGCTACTTCCCTCCTCCTCCCTGACCAGCTGTGTGGCCTCAGGCAGCCCACTGGCCGCTCTGAACCCTGGTGTCAAAAGAGGGAGGATTGCAGGATTGCATCACCTATCTGTCCTCCACCCCCACCCTCACCCCGACCCAGGACCGCCCAACGGCAACAGGGAATGTGACTGTGCTTGGTGCCACCTGACGAGGTGTGAGTCTGAGGGATGGGCTTGCTGTTCTGGTCCCAGCAACCCCCACCCCAGGGGCCAGGGGGCCTAAGGTGAGGGCAAAGGATGCCGGGGCCAGTGCCCCTCTGCACCTGTGGGACTCCAGCCCTTTCCCACCCCCTTCACCTCCTCCTCCCCCGCGATCAGGGCTGTCCACCCCGCGTCCTTGCTGACCAGGGACCAGGAAAGACTTGGTTCTCAGGGGACCAGGAGCAGCCATGGTCAGCAGGCCCGGGTGTGGGGAAGCATCAGGAGGGGACTGGCCAGAAGGGTCCCCCCGCGCCAGGGCAGTGAGCAGAGGGCGGAGCACGGATTCCCCAGGAGCCCCGGCAGGGAGGTCCATTACTCAGCATCTGAGAGGAGGCTCTGGGAACAGGGCTGGAGCCGAGCCTGGGTGGAGGATCAGAGTGAGGCCCTCCTGGGAAGGGACTGCCGGCACAGTGGCTCGGTGACACGTGTGGGTCTGGCATGTGTGGGGAACACGGCAGAAACCTTCCAGGCAGGGCACTTGTGGGACTGGGAGAGGAGGCGGAATCAGCGGCTGGGCCCGCGGTGGTGGGCGCGGGGGCGGTCTGCAGGCTCCTGGTGCGCGTGGCCTGATCACTCAGGACAGGTGACTGAGGTCAGTCGAGTCCCTGGAGCCTGTGCCCAACTTCCTCTGGCCACACCATTTCCCTGGCGGCCTACTGGCCTGGCCCATGGCGCAAAGCCTCCGAAGAGAGGAGACTCACACTGATTGAGCACCTGCTGTGTGCATGCACCGGGCTTCGCATGTAGTCCTCACACAAAGGAGCTGCATGTACAGGGGAGGAGAAGAGGCTCATGGGGAGAAATTTCCCAAATCACACGGCCAGACGGAGACAGAGCCAGCCCCCAGCAAGGCCGGCCTGGCCCCCAAGGCCGGGCATTTTCTGCCACAAGTTTGGGGCCTGATGAGGTTTCTCCTTCACTCTCTGAGGCCAATCCTAATTTGGAAAACAAATCCCTGGACAGGAAACGCCTCCTTTCCCTCACTCCCCAGCCCGGCTGCTTCTGCTTCCCTTGCAGGCTGAGTGCGAATATTCACAGAGAGAACGAGAAGGGGGCAGCACTTCACATGTGAAGAGAGACATTCAGATCAACAGCAGCGCTTCTCTGGTCGGAGGGGAAAGAGGGTTTTTAATAGAAAATGGAAGTTGTGGGCTTGGTTGTGATGCGACAGACGCCCAGCCTTAAGCCCAGTTAATCTCCTCGCGGTAACACCGAGCACCCGATGCCGCCCCATAGAACAGGCTCCACACCCCCAGAGATTAGCCGAGTGGAAATAGCACCGTGATATTTTTAAACCGGAAATCGCCCCGGGCATTTGGCTGCCCCAGGGTCACCCCCGAAACCTAAATATTCGTTGCATCAACTCCCTCGCTCTGCCCTGCGTCTGGCCAGGGGGATTAGTTTGTGGAAAGACAGGGGACACCAGGTATTTGTCACCCATGGGCCCCCTGGGTTGGGAGGGGGGTGTCTGGCCAACCGAGGCTTCCTCCCAGGTGCACCCTGAATTGTCCCTGATCATCTGGAATGACCCCCAGGGGACTGATACCACTCATGGCCTTGCCCACGGGGAGGAGGGAGGCACTGTGCTCTCCCCCTCAGGACACTGACTGGTCTCACTCTTGGGGCTCCTCCCCGGGAGCTGAGCCAGCGCTGGGCCCCGTCACGCCCCCACCCCAGACAGGCAGGGGCCTGAGCGAGGAGTCATGCGTGTGGGAGGGCACAGCGGGTGCTCAGGGGAGCAGGAGGCAGGGGAAGTGGACGGGGCTCCCTACAGGCTGTGAGCTCCCCTCCTGCTCACCACTCCATCCTGGGGCCTAGCACAGGACTGGCCACTCAGCACAACGGCCACCCACTCAGACCCCGAAGCCAGAGGTGAGTCCCGCTCCGCCACTAAGAGCAGTGTGACCTGGGCCAGAGCATGACCCTTGTGTCAAGTGTGACCTGGGCCAGTGCTGACCCCTGTGTCCAGTGTGACCTGGGCCAGCACGACCTCTGTGTCCAGTGTGACCTGGGCCAGCACTGACCCCTGTGTCCAGTGTGACCTGGGCCAGCACTGACCCCTGTGTCAAGTGTGACCTGGGCCAGCACTGACCTCTGTGTCAAGTGTGGCCTGGGCCAGCGCTGACCCCTGTGTCAAGTGCGACCTGGGCCAGTGCTGACCCTGTGCAGAGGGCTCGCAGGTAGATGAGTTCAGGGGTGATGGTTCCTTGTGAGAAAGGTCCTGCCTCACCTCAGTATCTTTTGCTGTGATCATTGTTATTAGAGCACAGCATTATTTGTGAAATAAATACCCCACAACAAGCATTTACCTCTCACCTACAATAACACTAATAACAACGACACAAGGAAAGACTGAAGCTCTCAACGTTACCCCGCACAAGAGTCGCTGGAGCGCTATGTAACGTGTGGGCCCCCAGACAGTGGGAGGGCCGTCTGCCCCGGCAGGAAGCTTTCGGTTCAGGTGGCCTGGTCTCCAGGCCGGCCGCCCTCCTCTGGGAAAAGATGGACCTGCCATCTGGGCTCCAAGGTCACCTTCCCCAGCAGTGGGCATGCTCCTGGTCGGCCTGAGGACCTCCCGCCGCAGTGACTGGACCTGCTGATCGAGGTCATGCACCGACAAAGCGCGACCAAGCGCTGCGCTAGCCCATGCGGCTCGGAGCCGTGCGGGCCTGTGCGGCTCCGCGTTCATTGCGAGGCTGATCTCCACGCAACGGCTTCCGCTCCCATGCAGGCGGGCAAAACCAGGTTTACAGTGTGAGCACACAGACCGGTTTGCTCTCGTCTGATTCATTAATTATTGTACTGTTTTCCATACGAACAACTGGAAACTACCTCCGGTATATTGTTTGTCTTCACTCTGATTGTCCTCATCCCACAGCTGGAAATCTAGGCCCAGAGAGGACCAGCCAGCGGTGCCCGGGGCCCAGCTCAACCCCTGCGTCCATCCAAATCCAGCCCAGTGAGCGGGTCCAGCGGCAGCATCAGGAAGCCCTCTGTGTGTGCGTCTTGAAGACAGATGGAGTCTAGGCCCTCGGCCAGAGCTGGTCCTTCCCCTGGGACGAGACGGAGCAGAGGGAACGGAATCCGGTGCCTTCAGTCCACGCCTCTCCCCCACCGGGCACACCTGCTTCACCATCCTCACCAGGCCGTGCCCACTGTCTCTGCAGCACTTGGCTTTTGCCAGGCACCATGCAGACCCTTTACTTGCATTACGGTGCCTTTGGCCCTGACACCAGCCCAGAATGTGGCTGCCACACGAGGCCACATGTGACAGTGAGAGAGCAGAACTGGAGGCCCCCGGGTCCCTTTCTATAGCTGCGCCTCTCAAGGGGCCGGCATCCCAGGTGTGTCTTGTCTCTGGGTGGTGAACATACCACAGGGGGTCTCTGACAAAGGACAGCAACTCGGGTAGAAGAGTTCTGATTTATTTGGGACTGTCCCAGACATCAAACACTTTATCCCCAGTATGTCCTCTCCACAAGGAAATGCTAGCAGCTCCTTACTCTAGGCACCGAGATGCCAAAATACCACCCACCCCCATTTCCAAACGCCCTGGGGAGGCCATCCTACCCCATCGAGAAGCCTGGCCAGGGTCCAAGTACTCCACCTCTGTCCATCAGAAACATGATTGTTCTTTCCTCTCCTTTTTTTGTTAATCCCCACCCGAGGATATTTTCCCCATTTTAGAGAGAGTGGAAGAGAGGGAAGGACAGAGAGAAATATCGATGTGAGAGAAACACATCGATTGGTTGCCTCCTGCATGCACCCTGACCAGGGCCCAGGACGGGGAGGACCCTGCAACCACGGTCCGTGCCCTTGACCGGGATCGAACCCAGGAACCTTTGGTCTGTAGGCTGATACTCTATCCACTGAGCCAAACTGACCAGAGCTCTTTTTCCCCATTTTTTAAAAAGATTCTCAGCACGAACACTTCCTGTAACCAGCAACCAGGAGCCTACAGGACCCGCTGAAGATCAACCATCCTTCAACCTAAAGGCCCTGCTCCACTGGCTCCGGGAGAAATTACGAGCCAACAGCTGACAGTGAACAGACTCCAACCTCCAGACCCTTCCCGCCAGGCCTGTCCCGGGCCCCGTGGCCCGAGGGTCTCCCAGGGAGCTGGCCCAGACAGCACAGTTGTCCCAGAGACCCTCGATTTAGACTGCTAATGCTTGAAGGACTTAAAAGATTATTTTGTCCAGTCCCCTCCGTTTCCTGGTGGAGAGAGTGAGGCCTAGAGCGGTGGACCTGTGCACCCAGAGCTCACTGGTCCCCCCACAGGGGCATCGCCTCAGGGAAGGGCTCCGGGGGCCTGTGGAGAAGCCGGCATCTGGGTCATGGAGGGTGGAGTCGTCCAGGGATACCCAAGGTCAAGGGCTGTCAAGGGTATTCCCTATACACAAACTACCTAAAACCCAGCGAGACTCCTCCCAGCAGGAGAGACAGATAAAGCCACCCCACTGCAAGGTAGGGCTCACCCTGTGCGGCCCATTTACATCTCTTTATGGCATCAAATCCAGACAGTCTTACTCTGTCCAATCCTGGTAGAGATTTAGCAACCGATCCCAGCTTTCCTTCTGCAGGTGTGTGTGTGTGTGTGTGTGTGTGTGTGTGTGTGAATGAGAAAGAGGCTGCCCTGCCTTTGTGTCCCGGCTGGGACAGACCCGTCTCTACCACTTCCCATTCGGGGACCCCCACTTGCCGAAGCAGCACCTCAGGAATGGAGACGCAGCGTGGGGAGATGAAATGCCATCTGAGGGAGCATGAGAGGGAGCAGGGACACCGGGTGCCTGGAGGAGAGCACATCTGCCTATGAGCCAGTCACGGTTAGCACAGGGCAGAGGCTGCCTCTAGGCCAGTGATGGCGAACCTTTTGAGCTCGCATGTCAGCATTTTGAAAAACCCTAACTTAACTCTGGTGCCGTGTCACATAGAGAAATTTTTTGATATTTGCAACCATAGTAAAACAAATATATTTTTGATATTTATTTTATATATTTAAATGCCATTTAACAAAGAAAAATCAACCAAAAAAATAAGTTCGCGTGTCAGAGGTTCGCCATCACTGCCCTGGAGCCACGTGGTCTGAAGGGTGGAGGACCAGGGAGCAGAGGGTCGGGGCCTGGACCGGGGTGGCCGATTCCAAGGGTGACTGTGATAGCCGAGCCGTATGACCAGGCGAGCGCCTGGGAGGGAAGACGTTTCCTGGGGCCGGAGGGGCTGGGGCAGAGGGCGACCCACTGCTGGTGGGAAGCTGCCCAGGCAGCGGGCATCTGACTGGGGGACACCTTCCCCCGGGAGACTTTGCCCACACAGTCGCCCCGAGGCAGGGCCTCTGCCTCTCACCCCCCAGCAGCCGGGCGCCCAGGACCCTGACTCAGCAGTGCTCTCAGGACCTGGTTCCAGTCATTGCTCTCATTCAAATGAGGTCACACAAGGTAGGACCCGGAGCTCACGGATCTCCCCACCAGGCTGGGTGCTGGGAGGGAGCCTTGCCCCCTGGGAAGGTCCCGGAGGCTCTGCGGGAGCCTGCCTCCGAGGGCCTGGAGGGACCAGGCAGGGACTGCCACCCCCTGGGCGCTGGGCAGCGGGGAATCTGCCGTGTCTGCTCCAAAAGCTGCTGTCAGCCTGGACGCGCTGCCTCAGCTGTTCCCATGTGGCTGAAAGCGAAGGCTGAGAATGTTCTCTAGAGGTGGGGGCCCCAGAAGGGGAGACCGCCCCGCGCAGCTGCGAGACCTTCGTTTCCCTGTGAGGAAATGACAGTAATTATACCTCCTCTTTCAGCAGAGCATTCACAAGGCTGAAACCGATTTTTATGTGTTTTTACATGTGTGTGTTTATATGTTACCCTGTTTGGTTTACAAAGTGTTGTCACATGATGTACCAGGGATGGCCCTCATCCTTTTCCCACACATGCAGTTCCAAGTGCTCCGTGGGACCGTCAGGCAGGGGTGATGTGCCCATTCTACAGATTAGAAAATAGAGGCATGTGGCCTCTAAGGTAACCCGCCTGACTCAGGCCACGCTTTATTCCCCAGGCCCATGGACAATGCTTTTTCTCACTCACACGCACACACTCACACACTCACACACACACACTCACACACACAGGCTGGCTTTGTGCGGCATCTGCTTGTGTGAAGGTGACTGAACAGCCACAGAGAACAGGGAGCAGCGCCAGGCAGCCCCGTTTACCTTCGTGCAAAAAAACACAACCCAACACACCTCGAACTAGACGCTCCGAGAGGGAGACTGGGGAGAAACCAGGCTGCGTGGGAAGCTGCCTTCTTGCCCCTGCCTCCGGGGCATGATGGAGCCACAGCTCATCAGACTCCCCGATGTCTGAGACCCCAGTGATCCTGTTTGGTGCCCCGTTTCCAGCGTCACGCCCACTTGGCCCAGTCCCAGGCCTCAGGAACCTCGCACATGGGCCACACTGGCTTTCTTTTGGGAGGCAGAGCGGTCCTGGCCCCCACCATGGGGGTGGCCTTTGGATGCGCGGGGATGACACACACACACACACACATACTCACACACAGTTCAATGGGCAGGCAGCTCGCACTGAATGACTGTTCTTCATGAAGACGGTGATCTTGGAACCGGTCAGTGCACGTGTCATGCAGAGCAGGAGCACGGGGATGTGGGGCAGGTGGCTGAACGGACGGGAGGATAGCAGCTGGTGGCAGAGGAGGTACTCAAGGCTAACACTGTCCATGCTCACCCAGCCCTGGGCAAACATCTGTTCACAGGGCACATGGCTGCTATGCCCACAGCCCCCCCCCCCCCCAACACTCAGAGAGCCCACAGGCCACAACCTGCCATGGGCAACGCTTGGCCTCCAGGTCAGGAGCTGCATCTCTGAGGCTGACTGGGTCATGGAGGGTGGAGTCGTCGGGGACACCCAAGGTCATGGGCTGTCAAGGGTGTTCTCTATACACAAACTACCTAGACCCGGCGAGACTCCTCCCAGCAGGAGAGACAGAGAAAGCCACCCTGCTACAAGGTAGGGCTCACCCGATGTGGCCCATTTACATCGCTTTATGGCATCAAATCCAGGCAGTCTTACTCTGACCAGTCCTGGCAGAGGTTTAGCGACCGACCCCAGCTTTCCGTCGGCCGGTAGGAGGCTGGCCTTGGCCTCACCCAGAGCCATGTCTGGAGCCAATCTCTGCCCTCACCTTTTCTGCTACCACTGTCAGCCATGGCCAGGAAGGGAGAGCTGGGTCCCAGGGACCCCCGGGGCCGCGGGGCTCCGATCTCTCGCTGAGGATGAGGCTACAAGCTACCCAGCTGGTGGTAGGACGGGGGGGTGGGGGGGGGCGCTGCCCTGGTCCCCTCTCAGTCTTTCTTATTCTACATCTAAGCCGGTTAGCTTGGCCAGTGCAGCTGCTTGAGGCAGGACCTGAGGATCTGCTGGGGCTGGGGGAGGGGGGGGGAGAGGGGGAGCAGTGCTGAACGAAAGCAGAGGTCATGTGTGTATGAGCACCACCTCGGCTCTGCTGCTTCATAGGCGTTGTCTCCTGTAACCCCATTTCACAGCTGGAGAAAGCGAGGCTCCGAGAGGCCCCAAGTGCCACGAGCGTCAGGCAGGGCAGAGCCAGGCTGTGAAGGAAGGTGTGCCTGACTCAGTTCCCACCCACCAGCGAGGCACAAGCTTTTAGTTCTCTCTTCACACTCCAACCGTAAAACACTCTGGCTGGAGGACTCGGAGAGAGGGAGCCGGAGCTTCACCTGCTGGCCCTCCCTCTCACAACCGCC
>NW_006289392.1:4650656-4654419 GCF_000327345.1 Myotis davidii
CCCCGCACCTTCGGAAACCTCTGTGGCACCCTGGCCTTTAGCAGAGCCAGAACCTTGCTGGGAGGCCTTGGAGCCTGGAAACGCAGACAAACCCATTCCTGAGGCCGCAGCCCCAGCCCCAGGCAGGCTCCCAGCGGGCTCCCCTCCCCAGAGGAACCCTCAGCTGCCCTCCGGCCTTAGCTCCTCTAGCAGGGTCCCAGCCCTTCACCCCTCCCTCTGTGACCACAGTGCCTGCCATCCCGCCCCCACCTCCGACGAGGGCCAGCTCTTCCCCAGCCCCGCAGAGGGCACGGCCTTCTCCAAGCTGGAAGTCCACAGACCAGGAGGGAAAAGAACAGTTCACCTCACTTCACACCCCTTCCATCAGGGGCTGCTTCTCCGGAGCCACAGCCCTGAGCACTGGGCCTCGGGCGTCCGGGCGCTCACCGGAGGCACATGTTGGCCCTGTTCCCACTGCCAGCGAGTCCCTCTCTTCGCCCTCCTCTTCCTACAGCCCACGCCCAAGCTTGGTCGGCCATACTGCCCATCCTCCCCAGCAGCAGAGCCAGTGCCTGGGTGCTGAGTCCACGCAGGCCTAACACTCAGAGGAGAGAGAGACACACACCCCAAATCCCAGGCCTCCGCTCCTGCCTCACTCCCGCTCTTTACCAGGACAAGGCCACTGCCTGGCTGCTCCTGGGGGAGGCCCTTGGCCTGGGCAGGTGAGCATGCAAATCTGAATGTAAATTATATGCAAATGCAGGGCCTGCCCTTGAGTTCCAGGCACCCCCCCACCCCCACCCTGCATCTCTGCTGCCTGTGGCTCACCCCACTCAGGCCTGGTGCCCCCGGGATACACGGTGCTCGGGGCTGAGAAAGCCCTCGGGATGGGGGCTCTCCTCTCAGCTGCTTTATATGTCCCCCCAAGGAGATCCTGACTGAGGGAAGATGCTCCCAGCCTGGAGCTCTGCCCCGAAAAACAAAGCGTTCTCTGAATACCCACCCTCCCTTCAACTCACCCACAAAAATCATCCTCCACCAAGCCCGGGGTGCCCACTGGAGCCTGGGTACCAAGCATGGGTTTCCTGAAGCCGTGGAGAAGGTAAGGGGGCTTGAGGTCCGCACCCCTTTGTCAAAGGCCAAGAGCCCACCAGATGCTGGGGCAGACCCCACCCTGTGTCTGGGGGCTCCCAGCCGCTCTGTTGGGGGCTTGCTTCTTTAGCAAAACATCCCTAGGCCAAACGGGTGCTTGCATGCCCACCTCCCTCCTCCCCACCCGCCAATTTCGCCAATTTCGGAAACAGAAGCCTCTCCCCTCCTGGGATCTGCTAACCTAACGCCGCCTTCGGGTCAACTGCTCACTTGCTTTTTGTTCCTAGTCGAGCTCCCTGTTCCGCTGCGGAAATATAGGAAAGGCAGCTGCCTGGTGCCCAGAAGCATGCCGCATCGCAGAGGTTTGTGGCACCATGGCCGTTCCTTCTCGCCCCTGTAATTCTAGCGCCAGAGCCGCTGCCCACCGCCCCACCCCAGTGCTCACTGGGCCTTCACCTGCTTCCCCTGAGTTGCATTTGCCATTTCAAGATTTTGAAACACATCCCCCCCCACTCCCCCTCTTTTAATTAGACACTGAACAGAGTGTTAGAGATTTGCTTAATGGTTCGACGAAGGCTTTTAATTTGGTATTCTCAAGAGAGAAGAGCCACGAGTCCCCATTGGAGAGGTTGGGGTGGGAAATGAAAAAAATCAATGCAACCCATTACTTTGGCTTTTAGAAAACAGGAATTTTACTGCCGGGAAGCTGGTCTTTTACACAGTAAAAATGCAAATGCCGGCGACACAGATGCTGGCACGCGGGATGGAAGCGGAGAGAGCCGCGCCGGGGTTCATCTGGCTGCCCAGGCCGGGGTTTGTTTGGGCGATAATAAGACCATTATTGAAGACTCGATAACCGATTATTAAAATATCTTCCCAGTTTAGTTCTGGGCAATCGGTCTGAGCTCAGTCTTTATCCAAAAAACAAAAAAAAGGTTTCGAGAGGAATGGAAATAACAGAAGCTTAAAACACATTCAATCACCGCTTAATTCCGTCCGGAGGATGAGCCAGCTCCTCGTTTCCTCTCCTCTGGCTCTGCCTCCTCCCGCTCCTCACAGATGGACGGACAGATCATTGCAGGAGGGCATTGTTTTCCGAAACAGGCTTGAACATCACATTTGCATTTTCTTTGGTGCCGCGGGGGTGGCTGGCAACGGGAGAGAAAAATACTCCAAACCCTATCTCCCCTGCTCTCACTGCATCCCGTCTCCCCCAGCCGCTTCTGCACCCTCCCTTCCACGTCACCCCAAGCGAACAGGCCCCGGGGACCAACCTGGCACCTAAGACCCAATCAAGGCTCTAAGCAAATGAAAGGCCTGCCTGGCGAGGCGCCTGGCCCAGCGCAGAGGCTGGAGCAGCTGCGTGGCAGGCGCGCCAGGGCCCTGCAGGCCGAAGAGCCACTCAGGTGGTGCCTCACCTGCACCTCCAACCTCCAGGCCGACCTAGGACAGGGGCAACTTCCTTCCCGAGTTGGAAAGGGTGCTGCCCCTGGGCACCCCCTGCCCCTGGGCACCCTGCTGTCCTCTGGGCCGTCTCCGCCCCCACCTCCATCTGCTGCCTCCTATCAAGTAGCCAGTAGCAGAGCTTCATTTATTAATGCCCCGCTTCTGGGAGGGGGAGGGGAGGGGCATCGGGTTCTGCTCAGGGGCCTCCACTCCTGGGAATGGGCTGCTCAGGAGGAGGTCCCCAGAAAGAGGGGGTGGGTGGGTTGAGGACAAAGCTGGGCCCGGGTGTGCAGGGCTCAGGCCCCGCTTTCTCACCAGACAAAATGGAAAAGGGGTGGGGGCGAGAGGGAACCCGAGAGAGAAGCTGCCGCTCCTCACCTTATGTATTTTTAATATTAATGTAATTAAAACTGCAAGCCGAGCCAGCCTGCGGGGGCGGGGGAGGCAGGAAGAGCCCGGGAGAGGGAGGCTGGGTGGTGTGTGTAGAGGGGTGTGGGGGGAACTTGAATGCTAGACGGCCTTCTCGCTCCCCGAAAGTGGGAAAGGAGGGTGCTGTGCAGGGGACAAGCTGCTAGCCAACCTGGCCCAGGCTTGGTGTGGCCCCCAGCGGCCACACTGCCCTGAGGAACTCACCTTGTCCACCACTGGGAGGCCACTGGCCCCTCCCCCTCACCTGCCCCTCACCAGGCCTCCAGGCAAACCCCAGCAGTGCCTTGGCCTTCCTCTGGCTTTGACCAGGAGTATTGACATATGGAATAGGGGTTACCTCCCCCCCAAAGCCAGGAGCCGCAGCAACCAGCTACAGCAGGTTGGGGACGCCGAACCCCTGGGGCCTCTGCACGGAGGACTGGGCCCCCTGGAGCGCCCGCCACTGGCTGGGCTGCCCTTCCCCCCGTCGCCCAGGGGTCAAGAGTGGTCGCTCCTCCGGGGTCACCACCTGGACAAAGGGGGGCGGGGAGAAACCGCCCCAGGCGGAAGGGAGAAAAGTTGGAGGGCCGAGCCCGGGAAGCTGAGCGCACAGCGTGTGTGCTTCCCTCACAAGGGCGTGGAGTTCGGCCGCTGGTCTCCCGCCATCTGCGCGCCCCGGGCACGTCCTCTACCAAAGCCTGGAAGCCCGGCTGCCAACGGCCTGGCCCCGACTCAGTGCCCAGCGCTCTGGTCGGAGACGTCTGCCCCCTTCCAACTGCCGGTCCCGGCCACTTGGAGGTCAGGTGCGCAGCGCCAGCAGGTCTGGGCACGCCGGACA
>NW_006289392.1:4655785-4664214 GCF_000327345.1 Myotis davidii
AAGTCGGCCCCCAGACCCGCACGCACAGGGTCGAGGACCCGGACATAGGACCCTGCCCAGGGTTCGCCGTCTGGGAGGCAAGGGGTCCCTGCCACCCGCCGGCTCAGAGCTGCAGGCGCGCACAGGCGTGTCATAGGAGTGCCAAGAGCCCACCGTGCTCATGCCAAGATGCCCGGATCTCCAGGCTGTTACCCTGGGACAGCGCTCTGTGCCTCCTTCAGGCCAGTTTACCCCATTGAGGTGGGGGTGTCCATAAAACCCAGACTAAGATCCGTGGGTGCCAGTCAGTGCTCTCTCCACCTCACAGCTCAAAGCTGCTGCCTTCCAGCCCTGTCACCTCTGCAGGTCAGCCTGGGGGCCGTCCGCCCCTCCTGCCCGCTGGGATTCTCTGGGCACCGCACATGGGCTTGTTTGGACAGTATCTGCGTCCTTCAGCTCTGCATCTTCAAGACCTACCACCCCCAGCTCCCTCACCAAACAAAAACGGCTTCTCCCTTGGACCAGCCTGCATGAAGCTGGTGCAGGATGGAGCAGGGCGTGAGGGAGGGGATCCTCGCAAGTACAGAGTAAATGGTGAGCGCCTGCTGGGTGCCGGACACTGGGCTGGCGGGGCCCAAGGCTGGCCGAGCCAGGTCGGGAGCTGGCAAGGGTGAGAAACCCTCCTGGCCCCGGGCAGGGTCCAGAAAAGGGATCCAGCGGCTCTGAGAACGGATAAGCCAGGCCCGGGCCTGGGCCTGCCCTCCTTGAGGGTAACGGAGGCCACCCGGATGTGCCAGCTGCTTCCTGGTGTGCTCTGACCCAGCTCTCTGAGTTGTGCGGGGAGAAGGGGTGTGAAGGGAGGAGGGGAGAGGGGGTGCTGTTTAGCTCCATCTGACAGAGGAAGACAATTTACTTCCCCAAAATGTCTTGCCCAAGATCAGAGAAGGGGACCAGGACTCCGCATCCCCAGGTTTTGCCAAGATAACCCTAGAGATTTTAACTAAAACTTTAAAGTGTGTTTACTTTTAAGATGTGTTACATATACATAACGTAGAGCCCACCATTTTAACTGTTCCCAAGTGGCATTTAGTGCTTCCCCATTGTTATGCCACCATCATCACTACCCATTTCCAAAACTTTTTCATCGTCAAACAGAAACTAGGCGTTCAACAGTAGCGCCATCCTCCCCTCCTCCCGCCTCATAACCTCTCATCTGCTTTCACGTCTCTGACTTTGGCTCTTCTAGGTAGCTCGTAATCTCAGTGGAATCATATTGTCCGGTCTTATTCCACTTGGCAGACCGTCTTCACGGGCCACCCACGTTCCCGCACGGAGCAGAACTGCATTCCTCTTCGTGGCTGAGCACTATTCCACCGTGTGCACGGACCACGTTTTGTTGATCTGTCCATTTGTGAACGGACACTCCCCTTTTGGGTTGTTGTGGATGATGCGGCTCTGACCGTGAGTATCTCTTCCTTTAAATCCTGCTTCCGGGACCTGGAGGTGAGATGGCTGGATCCTATGGTAACCCTAGTTTTAGCTTCCTGAGGACTGCCAGGCGCATTTGCTCTTCTTGTATAACATTTTAAGAGAATGTCTCAAGGGCTCCCACTACAGCTGCTCCCTGTGATCCTCACAGTATCTGCTGAAGCTTTGTCCCCCCTTGTAAAACAGGTAAGCACATCCAGGCTTCGCTTATTCAAGGTCACTTCCGTTTGTATCGCAAGCAAGACTAGAACCAGGTCTCCCGGCTCCGGGGCAGAGCTGCTTGCTCTCCGCTGTGCTGCCCCTGCTTTAGGGCGTTGTCACCACCCTAAAGTGGAGGCTTTGTCCCTAGCGCACGGGGAGCGAACAAACCCAGGCAGATGGTGTTTGGGATGCCCAGCCGAAGCCTCTCTTTACATATAGAGAAACTGAGGCCCGAGGGAGGAAGAGGGAGGAAGCCACGGGCCTGCGTCACTCTCTCCCCTCCCCTCCCTGCCCTGCGCCCGGGCCCATCCTCCCCTCCTGTCCCTTCCCCTCTAAAGGGAAGGTTGCTGAAAAGAATCCAGCTAAGCCTGTTGACCCAGAGCACCTGGTCAGGCCAAGCCTAAAATACACGGCCAAGTCAGAGGTGCAAGGGCTGCTGTCTGCTGGGGCAGGTGGCGCTGAGTGAGCCTGCACATGCCAGCCCAGCTGCTCCTGCCCCACGTGCTGGAGGGAGGGAGGAGGCCCTCTGCCTCCACCACCTGAAGTGCACCCTACAACCTGTTCTTGTCATGCTGCTTACACCTGGGCCTTTAAGGGACCACTGCACTGTGAAAGGGCCTAGCGTTCCCTGAGGGCGGGGCCACTCACCGTGTCCGGGACCACAGTCTGGCTGTCCCTAAAGAGGAGGCTTGTATGTGGGAACAGGGAGCCTTTATGCTGTCACGGTGAAGGGTGCGGCTTTGGGGTCAGATAGAGCTGAGATCTCAGCCAAGTCTGCCGCTGCGTGCCCTTGGGGAAGTCATGGGTACCAAGCCCGTTCCCTCCCTGTGAACGGGGGACTGCTGTGAGGATTCAATACTTCAAGCCCAGGGCCAGCCCATTGTAAGCACAGCTGAATACCTCACTACAGGTCCCGGCTCTGCTCTGGGGACCTGGCCTGGGGCGTGGGGGATGGGGAGAGGAGGAGGCGAGGATGACCTACTACCCTCCTGCTGCGACAAGGCCAGCGCCAAGGCAAGAAGCTGCAGAGACCCCGAGGGGCGCACTTAAGGCTGCAGAGCAGGGGAGATGGCCAGCAGGGAGGACCCAAAACAGGCAGCCCTATGTTTAAGAAACATGACTTTAAGGAACATATCTTTGAAAATGACAGTCTGGTTTATTGTGTTCGGAAATCCCCTCTTAACTGGAATTTACCGAGAGAGCTCGCGTGGCAACGTCAGGAGAATCCGCAAGGGGACCCCAAGGGAAAGGGCGCCCGGTGGGAGCGTGGGTGCTCCGCCCATGCCCGCCCCCCATCCCTGAGCCCGGTGCGCTCCCACAGCTGACGTTTGGGAGGGCTTTTTAGTTTGATAGAAGGGACAATTCCTGCACAGTCTCATGCTGGACGGAAGCCCTCACACCCACACGCACACCGCGGCGAGAGGCGAGAGCAAACACCGTCGCCAGCAGACATAATGTGAACGTAAACACAACGCAAGCACACCTGCTCGCACGCGAGTTCCACTCAGCCCACACACCCGCACTGCCACCTACGCGCATGTCCTGGCACGGTGTTTGTAAAGCCTCAGGTCTGCAGGCTCCTCTCTCGGATGGACGGACCAGCTGTTCGAAACGGTGGTCAGCCCTGCCGGGTGGCTCAGTGGCTGAGCATCGTCCTGTGCACCAAAAGGTTGATGGCTTGATTCCGATGTTTCTCTCTCTCTCTCGCTCTCTCTCGCTCTCTCTCTCCCCTTCCTTTCTCTCAAAACAAAAAAAATCAATAAAAACATATTTTAAAAAAATTTAAAAACAACAAAATCCACAGTGATCACTTTCAATATTTTGTTGCACCAGAATAGAATGTTGGCTGATGATGTGGTTAGTGTGTGTGTGTGTGTGTGTGTGTGTGTGTGTTACCAATGCAGCTGAAGCAGCAACATGAAGGCCTGGGAGGTGACCCCTCTCCAATTCAGGTTAATCATGGATATTGGGGTATTATTTTGTCATGTTATATTAGGTCTAGAGTCATCATGAGAAACAACAGCTATTTTTGCTGTTTAACTCATACAACAGCTTATATATTTTGGATATTTCCCTTCAAAAACAAAGCCTTCATACGTGTTCTGAAATTCATATATGTATGCTTGTCATAAAAGAAGCCAATACGGACCAGGTCCATGTTAAAAACTTACCATTTGGGGTCGTGTAGCTAATTCAGAGCTGACCTTATACTTATTCATTGATTGAGGAGGAAAAAACAAATAAGAATTTCCCTGCCTGTTTTTTTTAATCTGTAATTTATGTTAATGTTATAGAAGGAGTCCTGGCCTACAAATCAGGAATTCTGGGTTCTAGGTGAGAACCTGTGCCACCTTAGCCCTGGTGACCCTGGACGAGTCACTTTCCTTTTCTGGGCCTCAGTGTCCTCGCGAGTCACATGAGAGATTTGAGCTAGAGGATGAGCAAGGTCCTCTCCTAAACTGGAAACTGGGTGAGCACGAACAAACACACACATGTCCACCCCGTGTAGGGTGTGTGTGTCCCCACAGACCTATGCATGTTCTCTATGCAGGCAAAGAAACAGGAATACAAATGTTCATGCACAGACACCTAGAAGCAGACACACACACAAAACACAGGAAGAAGCAGCTTCTGCGTCAAACGCATGCACACATACCTGAAATCCTTCGTTCTTCTAGAGCAGTGGTTCTCAACCTTCCTAACGTCGCGACCCTTTAATACAGTTCCTCATGTTGTGGTGACCCCCAATTTCATTGTTACAAATTGAACATAATTAAAGCATAGTGATTCATCACAAAACAATATGTAGTTATAGATGTGTTTTCCAATGGTCTTAGGTGACCCCTGTGAAGGGTCGTTCAACCCCCAAAGGGGTCGTGACCCACAGGTTAAGAACCGCTGATCTAAAGACAGGGGGAGTCGTTGCATTCCTAGACTGATCCCATCTAAAAAGGTGTGCGTGCCCTGGCCAGTGCTCAACTAGTTGCAATATCGTCCCCTTACATCAGGGTTGCGGGCTCCATCCTTGGTCAGGGCACATGTAGTAATCAACCAATGAATGCATAAATAAGTGGAACAACAAATCCATCTCTCCCCCCTCTTCCTCTCTTTCTCTAAAATCAATTTTAAAAATTCTATAAGGGCCCTAGTTTG
The DNA here is from genome assembly GCF_000327345.1 of Myotis davidii. NCBI lineage: Eukaryota > Metazoa > Chordata > Mammalia > Chiroptera > Vespertilionidae > Myotis > Myotis davidii. Next base: position 4,660,607 of record NW_006289392.1, read on the forward strand.
GCTCAGTGGATAGAGTGTCGGCCTGTGGACTGAAGGGTCCTGGGTTGGATTCCGGTCAAGGGCACATGCCCGGGTTGCGGGCTTGATCCCCAGTGTGGGGCATGCAGGAGGCAGCTGATCATGAGTCTCTATCATTGATGCTTCTATCTCTCTCTCCCTCTCCCCTTCCTCTCTGAAATCAATAAAAAATGTATATTAAACAGGCATAGGTGTCATTAAATTCCCTAAGCGCTCCTTACCCAAACCCTAGACGCCCAGGTTGGCAGACCTCTAGGCACCTTTGGCTGTGTCTCCCCTCAGTGGTTTGGATGGGAGCGTCCCGGTTCTAAGCTCACTGAGCTCACAGCCCTGAGGCTCCTCCCCGACAGATGGGGTCTCTAGGGCCCTTGTTCAGGCCACGGTCCGGGGGGCGGGGGAGCGGTTAGCCAGGGGGGCTGTGTTCCCTCAGTCACAGTGGCCTCTCTCCCCTGCCTGTCCTCTCCTAGCTCTCGGCTCTGACGCTGGCCGCGAAGCTGGCCCTGAGCGGCTCCCTGAAGCCCTGATCCTGGAGGCGACGCTCGAGGCCGGGGCTGGGGGACCTGAACTGAGAGAGAGAAACGGAACTCCCCGAGCGGGAGCTACCTCGCTGCCTCCCAGGTGCTCCTGCAGCGCCTCTGACCACACACTCACAAACGTGGCTGTCAGATCGCGGTGAAGGCTCTTCCGTCTGGAGAGCTGCCCGCAGTGTTTCTCTTTTTTCTCCACCTGTGCGAGCCTTCCCGCGGCGGCCACAGCTCCCTGCCAGTCTGCCAGCCCTGCGCCCTCCCTGCGACCTGCCCGCCCGACACCAGCGTGGCCGTGGCTCACGCCTGGTCCTGCCTGTGGCTGTTCCCGCACGTCTCATTCAACCCGGAGCCCTTTCATCCTGTCCCTGCAGAGCCTGGCCGGTGGTCGCGGCACAAGGCCACTCAGCACGTGACCGAACGACGGGCGAGCTCACCGGCCAGGGTTGCAAACACCTGAGGCCGATGTCGTGGGCCACGCCTTCCAGAGGGAGGTCCTTTAACAGAACCAGAGCCTCAGCCGGCACCGCCCTCGCCTTCATCATTGTCATCGTCACGGCTGTCCGTCCCCGAAGGGTTCATGTTCTCTTCCATTTCTGACCCTCACTCGAAATAGTCGGTTTGGGCCAGAGTTTGTTTTGCTTGTTACACAGATGAAGAAACTGCAGCTCAAAGAGGTTTGCAATGTGCCCTGAGCGTAAGCTCCAGGAGCCGGGGGGCAGGCACCCGCACGCTCAGGTGTTACAGGAAACGGCCGATGCCGCTGCCTAACTGCCATCCATCCTGATGCTCCTCTTCTCCACTTGTGGGTCTGGTTGCATTTGGGGGTGACTGGGGGCCCCCCTGGAGCGAGTGAGTGGCCCTGGGATCGGTGACAGGGCCCGGGAGTGGCTGTGTGCGACTGCCACCTCCTGGGCAGCTCACTCGCCACCCACATGCTACAGGGCCAGGCTGTGTCGCCACATGACTACGGCCTGATGGTACGCCAACACAGTTAACGCTGGTTAAATGCTTCCAGAGACCAGGGCTCCGCCCACTCAGGAGTCCGCGCTGGCCGCACTCTCTGTGATGAGGCACACGCTCTTCTCTTCACTGAACCCCCTGCCCGGCCCTGTGGCCCTCAGAGGGTGGGCCCAACCTTTGCCAGATGCCGGCTTTTCCAATATTTGAGAGCAGCCACTGCGGCCGCACCTTCCAGGCTCCCTTCCTCTCCCGTCAGCACCTTTGTGGTGTGATGTCCATCCCTTCCCCTCGCTGTGCACACACCCCACTCCAGCAGCTCCCGGAGACAGGGTGGCCCCCAGGCCAGGGCTGGAGCCAAGGACAAAAAACCTGCCCAAGGCGCTGTGGCTTTGGGGGGCTGGCGTGCCAGTGAAGCGGGGCCTCTTTCCCATGACCGGCCACTGAGCGGGCCTCAGCCCCGCACCTGAGGGCCGCTGGGGGAGAGGGCATGATGGAACACAGCATGGTGGGTCTGCCGGAGGTGACTGCTGGGTCAGGCGGCACCGTTACCACGCCCCGAGGAGCCCTGCCCGGCCCGAGGTCCTGGCTCGGCCCAGAGGCGGGGACAGACTTAGCTAAGAACAGTCTGAGGAGCCGTGAGGTCCCCGTTTCAGGCCACAATGGCACTGAAGGCTTAGTATCTTCAAACTGACTTCATTTTAAACAAACTCAGCTGAAAATGCAAGAAGATCGAATACTGTGTTTCCCGGGAGTTTCATGAGAAGGAAAGAGGTGACAGGCAAAAGCAACCTTACGGTCACACAGGCCTGAGAACACTGGGCGAATGGGTGTCTTTCCCTGAGGACTCCTCGAGCCTCACATGCTGACGGCATCTCACCCTGCAAGCGCAGACACAGTGGAGGGCTTGGGGACCCGGTCCTGCTTTTCCTGGTCTAAAGCCTGCCCTTTCGCTGGCCTCTGCCCACACTCGGCTCGGAGAGACCACAGGCTGCCAGTTGTTTCATTCTTCCAGCAAGTCTGCGCCCAGCTCCTGTGCAAGGAGCAGCTGCTTTCCGGAAACTCCCCCGGGTCTCTGCTGGGGAAGGAGCCGCTGACAAGGAGCCAAGGGGTCAGAGCGGGAAGGGCGTGAGGGTCTCCCACGCGCACCCTGTGCCCCAGAGGAGGACACGGGCCAGCAGAGGACACCCAGGCCGCAGGTCTGAGGGTCAGCCTGGGCTTAGGTCCCGGCTCCTGACCCCCAGGCCTGCGCTCCATTGAGGTGGCATTCATGGCCTAGGGGTGTCCTCCCTCCTGCCCACCAGCCAGGTGTGCCCTGCTCACCACTCTGTCCCTGGGGGCCGGGTGCAGGCCGTGGCAGGCCCTCCGTGAGTGGGCACTGAATGAAGCTACAATGGTGGGGGAGGGGTGACTTTCAAGACCTCACCTGTGGCTGCGGTTCCGAGAGCTGTGAAGAGAGCTGTGTGGAGAAGGGTGGGGGCAGAGAGAAGGCAGACAGGCGGGCATGGGCTGCCGAGCCCGTATCCGCAGAGCAGCGGGAAGAGGAGGGACCAGCCTCAGGAGAAGGGGCCGTGCGGCCCTGTGGTGTGCGGCCGCCCACCTGGGACATTCACCCGCCGGCCAGAGGCTGCTGGAGCCTCCAAGACTCCGCAGCTAACCCTGCACTCAACCGAGTTCCCCATGTTCACCTGAATCGGCCGAAGTAGCTTTTCCCCCTTTTTGGGGCAAATCCTAAGGGAGCCATGAGCTCCTATGAAGAGCTGTGGTGGCTGAACGGAGGCTGTGGGCCGAGCTACACTCAGGGCCTTGGCGCAGACCTCTGTTCCCGGAACCAGCTGTAAGACCAGTGCGGTCAGCACACCTTCCCAGCCGCGGACAGAGGCCTTGGGAGTTAGATGCTTGTCCAGCCCTCATGGCCGCGAGCCCAGGGGCGCGGCCTGAGCAGAACAGCCGGCTGCAGGGTCTCCGTCCTGTTCATTGTCCTGGGTGGTGGCAGTGTTCCTGCTGTTGCCTTCTGGGAGTTTCAATGTGGGAAGCCTCATACAGACCCAAAGATGGGGACAGTGTGAGGCCTGCCATGCTCCCCCACCCCCCGCCCCCGCCCCG
>NW_006289392.1:4664379-4664783 GCF_000327345.1 Myotis davidii
GCCAGCGTGCTCATCCCTATCCCCATACTCCCCCACTTCCCGCACTAGGGGCTTTTGGAGCGAATCTCACACGTGGTAATAGTTTCATCCGTAGGTTTTCTGTGTTGTTTGGCTGAAGGAGCTGCAGTACCGGCTATGGACAGCAGGTGTCGCCCCAAGACTAGCCCTGGAAACCTTGGGGGCCAAGGTGGAGCCTCGCACTGAGAGAATGCTCTTCCCCTTCGGATCCCCTTGGGCTGGGAGGACAGGAAGTCCAGCCCGCGGGATGGCTCCGCAGGGAAGTCAGCCTCGGGTCTGGCTCCGTCCACAGCCTGTGCACATGACGCCCACAGGGAGGCGGAGAGGAGATCGGTTGCGAGAAACCAGGGCTGCGCTGAAGGTCGAGCTAAGGGACCCACCATCGC
>NW_006289392.1:4683854-4684488 GCF_000327345.1 Myotis davidii
GTGTGGAGAGGGGTGGGGGCAGAGAGAAGGCAGACAGGCGGGCATGGGCTGCCGAGCCCGTATCCGCAGAGCAGCGGGAAGAGGAGGGACCAGCCTCAGGAGAAGGGGCCGTGCGGCCCTGTGGTGTGCGGCCGCCCACCTGGGACATTCACCCGCCGGCCAGAGGCTGCTGGAGCCTCCAAGACTCCGCAGCTAACCCTGCACTCAACCGAGTTCCCCATGTTCACCTGAATCGGCCGAAGTAGCTTTTCCCCCTTTTTGGGGCAAATCCTAAGGGAGCCATGAGCTCCTATGAAGAGCTGTGGTGGCTGAACGGAGGCTGTGGGCCGAGCTACACTCAGGGCCTTGGCGCAGACCTCTGTTCCCGGAACCAGCTGTAAGACCAGTGCGGTCAGCACACCTTCCCAGCCGCGGACAGAGGCCTTGGGAGTTAGATGCTTGTCCAGCCCTCATGGCCGCGAGCCCAGGGGCGCGGCCTGAGCAGAACAGCCGGCTGCAGGGTCTCCGTCCTGTTCATTGTCCTGGGTGGTGGCAGTGTTCCTGCTGTTGCCTTCTGGGAGTTTCAATGTGGGAAGCCTCATACAGACCCAAAGATGGGGACAGTGTGAGGCCTGCCATGCTCCCCCCCCCCCCC
>NW_006289392.1:4684574-4687416 GCF_000327345.1 Myotis davidii
GGGCTTTTGGGCGAATCTCACACGTGGTAATAGTTTCATCCGTAGGTTTTCTGTGTTGTTTGGCTGAAGGAGCTGCAGTACCGGCTATGGACAGCAGGTGTCGCCCCAAGACTAGCCCTGGAAACCTTGGGGGCCAAGGTGGAGCCTCGCACTGAGAGAATGCTCTTCCCCTTCGGATCCCCTTGGGCTGGGAGGACAGGAAGTCCAGCCCGCGGGATGGCTCCGCAGGGAAGTCAGCCTCGGGTCTGGCTCCGTCCACAGCCTGTGCACATGACGCCCACAGGGAGGCGGAGAGGAGATCGGTTGCGAGAAACCAGGGCTGCGCTGAAGGTCGAACTAAGGGACCCACTATCGCACCTTCTGCGCCCACATTCCCGGTGCTCTGCTGAGACAGGCTCACAGGCCAGCCCTCTAGGAGGAGCTGAGCTGCGGCCCCTGCCCCTTTGGGAAACTGCAAAGGGCGCAGGTCGCCTGGCTCTGGTCTGGGACAGGCTGTCTTCTCAGAGTCTCCCGCTGGGCTCAGATCCAGGCTCAGCCAGGGGCCCAGCTGCACAAAATGCGCGAGCTCGGGGACAGGGAGACAGAGGCAGAGAGCGGGGGAGGGAGGCTCCCGGCCAGGGGTCGGGAATCCGTCCTAGTCTCCCCGGACTTGGATGTGAGCAGCCCAGCACGGGCCTCAGGGTCGGGCCCTGGGAAATGCTGGGCCCCGAGACCCGAGTCTGTGTCTGTGGGACACAGCCAGCTCCACTTCCTCTGGTAGGACACCCGGCACAGGCATGGGTTTCCCAACAGCCCATGGAGGTGTGCTGACCGGGGGCTGGGCAGTGTGCGGCCCAGGGACAACCTTGGCGGACGTGCCCATCTCTCCGTGAACCCACCTGTGGTAGCCGTTTCTCGCTCACACGCGGTATCTCACTCGCTCTCTTCATCCACGTTTTGATGAGGAGGCTGAGGTCCGGAGACCCCGCGGACAGCGGCAGAGCCTCCTCTGCACTGTCCCGCACGTCTTCCTCCCTGCCCGGGTGAGGAGAGACCCAGTCCTCCCCAGCGGTTGGGGGTTGCCTCTGATTCAGGGAGAGGTGGCAGCAGCTTGTCCGGGACCTCGGGGTGCCGAGCATTTCGCTCCGGGACGCGGCTCCCCGGGGACTCCAGGTGGAGGGCCAGGCCCCCTCGGGCGCTCAGGGCGTCCGCCCCTGCCAGCCCTCCCCGGAGCCCGCCTGCCCCTCGCTGCCTGGCCTGGGGTGAGGCCCTGCTCCCTGGGACATCCCAGCCCCTGCCTTCCCATTGCCGGCGCCTTCCACGTCCCTGCCTCCCACATCTCTGCCTCCAGCCCAGTGATCTGCCTCCCCCTAGTGCCACCGGGTGGGATGGGATGGAGCTGCAGGCTGCTGGCCACTGACGCTGCTCAGATTCTCCACCCTCTGCCCCCCTCAGGACACTGTTCGGGGAGCCCAAGAGGCCCCTGAGAATACGCTCAGACCAGAGAAATCCCAGGAAGAGGCCGGCGCAACCGCAGGGCCCAGCCCAACACTCCTCTGCGTCATTGGAGCCGCGATGTGGCTCGCCTCTCCACGCTCACCCCTGCCCCGCGCGTCTGTCGGCTCCCAGAAACCATCAGGAGGGACCAACAGCGTCCTCCGATCTCAACTGAGGGGCCCGGCCGCCCTCCTGCACCCTCTGATGAGCCCCTGCTTCCTGTCTGCACAGCAGCAACACACCCACATATACACACACTCACTCATGTACACACTTCACACACGCGGCACACAATCAGGACACTTTTTCACAAGCCGCTCTGACCCCAGCCAGTAGCCACAGACCAGACTCCGCCCGTCTCGAGAGCTGGGAGCCCGGCGGAGCTGGCAGCTGGCCCTGTGGTGCCCCCTGTCCCGGCCCCGCCAGCCTGGGAAGACCCAGGGGCCCTCTGCCGCTGGGCCCCGCCCAAACCCGGTCCCCAGAAGAACGCACGGGACAGACTTCCAGACATGAACGCATCAGGGAGGCGGGGGCCGGGTCCCGGGAAGAGAAGTGTGTCTGCGATGCTCCCAGCTGGTCCGCAGCAAGGAGCTCCATGAGCTAGACACCGTTTCTCCCTTGGGGAAACTGAGGCTCTTTGGGGAAACAGTCCCAGAGGCCACGATTGGCCAAGCCAGGGCTCCAATCGGGCCCGCGGGCTCCATGCGTCTAACCGTCTAACCTTAACGCGATGCCGAGGAGGAAGTGCTGGCTGTCCTGGACCCGCCCCAGGCCCCACCCCGTGGGCACGCACCCCACACTGGCCGCTGCCCAGAATGTGGCACCCAACAGCCCTCCTTGCCCCTTAGGGAGCAGGAGCAGAGGGCCCAGGTGTGGGTAACCCCTGGCCACTCACTCGTCACCTTGGGCATCAGTGGAGCTCACTCACCGAGCTCACTGAGCGGGAGCTCGGGCCCCCCCACCCCGCCCCCGATGCCAGCAGCTGGGGACAGGAAGCCCTCCTCACACAGCTGGTGGGGGGTGGGGGGCAGACGGACAGGGAGGGGTGGTCGGAATCAGGGCGATGTGAGGCTGTCCCCCAGCCCTGGGCCAGGAGGGGTGGGGTAGCCAGGCCCCAGCCGGGCCCATCCTGCCCCCACTCCGGATGGACAGGCCCCGAGGGCTGCGGCCACTCCCCGCCTCTTGTATGACCTGCACAGGGAGCGTGGGGTCCACACACGAAGCCTGAGCTGTGCTCGCCTGGGAGCAGAGGTGCGGCCGGGCGGGCTGAGGGGCTGCGGCCTTTCCGGGAACAAGAGCAGGAGGCTCAGCAGCCGCTGGCTGGGCCGGCTCTCCTCAGCTTTGTCGAGTGGGTCGCTTCGTCGGC
>NW_006289392.1:4687485-4690903 GCF_000327345.1 Myotis davidii
CCCAGAGGGGAGGAAGCGTGGTGTGTGTGTGGGTGTGTGTGTGTGTGGGTGTGTGTGTGTTGCACGCGTGCCCACCGGACACACCCGCTTACCCGAGCCCAGCTTTCTCGGGCAGGAGGGACCGGGAGGTCAGCCACAGCCCCCACTCCCCTTCCCGAGCCCCTTCCCTCGGAAGCCAGTGCCGGGGATTTTGTCCTGTGGTTGCTTTTCCCAAAGCCAAGTCCAGAGATAGACCGTGGCCTTCTCAAGGGCACAGAGGGCGGCCTGGCCCGGGCCACTCTGCCTGCCCAGCTGCCAGCGGAGCTGCAGGGGACGCGCTGGCCCGGGGCTGCCGCCCAGCTGGGAGCCCCTCTACCCTCCGCTGCGCTCACCTGGGCGCTGCTCTCGGTGACAGCAGGGGAGCCTGGGGGAGTGACAGTGGGAGTTCCTTGAAAAGGGAACCAAGCTTAAGGAGCTGAAGGGACCAGCACCCGGCACCCGCAGCGCAGTGCGCAGCGGCCCAGGCAGGGGCGGGGCTGGGGCAGACACCGGGTCAGGGCCGCAGCCCCACAGGCCAGAGCGGCCAGAGGGGAGCTGCGGCGTCCAGGTGGAACCGCCACCCCGCAGCCTGTGCCAGGGCCTGGCAGGGTGGCATCTCCCTGCCTCCTATGTCGCCTCCCGACCCCGTGAGTCTGCCAGGCTAAAGCGGTACCACGTCCCCGGTTCTAACAGATCTCTTCTCGGCCCTCTGTCCCTCCTCCGTCAACAACGAAGGGCCCCTGTCTGGGAGGCTCCTTCCGGGAGCCGGTCCATCCTTGCTGTTTCAAGGGACCTGGCATATATGGCATACTGTTCTTAATGTTTGCTCACCTTCTTGTCACTAAGTGTTTTAACCAAGGTCACCTCTCTGAGAAAGGTTGTTTCCCCAGGTAGGGATTCTAGAGACAGAAGAACTTTGCTGGAGAGAACATGGCAAAAGATCCTGGACAGAAACTGGCAACAGAACCTAGAGACAGAACCTAGCAAGAGAACCTGGCTGAAGATCCTAGAGACAGAACCTGGCTACAGAACCTGGATAGGACATGGCAAGAGAACCTGACTAGAACCTGGTGACTGAACCTGGCTGGAGAACCTAGCAAGGGAACATGGCTACAGAACCTGGCTGGAGAACCTGGAGAACCTGGAGATCCTAACCAGAACTTGGCTGGAGATCCTGAACAGAACTTGGCTGGAGATCCAGACCAGAACTTGGCTGGAGATTCTGGCTAGGCTGCTGATGAACTGAACACTGTCTCTGTGTCATTCCTTCTTTGCCGACTCCATCCACACCTTTGGGGACCCCTGGACCTGCTGGGGTTGGACCTCAGCAGGCTCCGTCTGCCTCCAGCCGGGAAGGAGCGGAGGCCAAGCCCTGCCTTCCCAAGGCCCCTGAGGGGGGCTGCCAGGGCCCCGCATCGAGGCCCAGGCCAGGGGCTCTCCACGACGGCAGGACAGGCTGGTGGCCGTGGCCTTTGCCTCGTCCCCTGGCCAGGCAAGGGCTGGGTCTGGCTGAATTGCACTCGGCTCCACAGCCTGGGCCTAAGGTCAACAGGGAGTCATCCATCTCTCCAGCAGCTGCCGCCACCCAGGGCAGAGAGGAGCCTGGGGAGGGGGGAGGAGGACGGGAGGTTCCTTGTCTGGGTCTGACTGGCACCCTGGCTGGTGGCCAGGAGTGAGGAGGGGCAGGACACGGCTGAGGGGAGACTCAGCATCCCCTGCCCCGGGCCCCCCTTCAGCACAGCCCTCCTCTACCCTCCACCGTCTGCCCTGGAGCCCACTCCGTGGCAGCGGTAGGACCAGGGGAGATGCCCCGGTGCGTCTGGGGGCTCCTCGCTCAGCTGGGGGTTGAGATTGCTCGCAGGGTCTCCCCAAGTCCCGAAGTTTAGAAAAACCAGAGGCTTGTGCCAGGGGCGACCTCCCTGTGGAAAAGATGTCAACGCCTGTGGGGTCAGAGGTCATCTATTCCAGTCCATGCTCCTGGTTCTCCCAAGGGGAACCCAGTACCTGGGGAAAGGCCCTCCCAGGCCACCAGCTGGGGTGCCAGTCAGGCCCAGAGAAGGAACCTCCCGCCCTCCTCCCCGCTTCCCAGGCTCCTCTCTGCCCTCCCCACCCCACATGTGTGAGCGCAGAGGGGGTAAGACTGGGCAGTAGACAGGGGTGTGGGCCGATGGGCTCACAGTGCCCGCTCCTGCCTGCCCTGGGTCTGTACCTGCTCCTGCACCGGTGCAGTGAGGAGAGGCCGGGGTGTCCAAGGCAGCCCAGGCCTCGGGGTCCAGAAAACACTGCCTGGAGGTGAGAGAGAGCAGTGGGAGGAGCTGCTGGGGTGGGGGCTGCCTGCCCCTCCCCTATGGAGCAAGTCCCGCTGAGCTCTCCTGGACCTCCCAGCCCCCACTCCTCCCAGGCCACCACTCTCCTCAGGCCCCGCCCGCGGGCCCGCCCACCCACCAGGCCAGTGGCTGTCCACTAAGTTCACCCAGGAGGTTTCCAAACCTCCCAGGCCCCATCCATTGAGCAGACTCTGCAGCTGTGTCAAGAAGCCTGGTTCCGGCCCCAACCCCTCCCCCTGCACCACACAACGCCCTGGCCTGATGTGTGCACCCCCAGGTCCTGCCCATGATGCCGGGGGAACTCAGACTGCGGGTTGGAGGCTGCGGGTCCCCCGCCCTGAGGAAGGTGCAGACCTCTGTGCTCCCCACTTCCCAGAACAAGCGAGAGCTCAGGACCTCACGGAGGACCACCCCACAGGAGGGCGGGTGCCCCTCAGGGGTACAAGGGGAGGAGGCGAGCTCAGGGCTCTCTCGGGAACCTGGCCTCCTGGCAGACCATTCTTGGGGTCCCCCGTCGCCGCAAAGGGCCCCCCCAGCCCTAAGCAAGACGGTGCAAAACCCAGGTTTGAAGAGTTCCAGTAGGACACGCGCCCCCTCTGGTGGTCATGATGGGAACTGCAGGCCCTCAGCCGGGCTGTTTCTGTCGCTGTGTGATGAAGAGAAATGCATCCAATCGCTTCTCAGGCTGGGCTGCTAGGTGATTCCATTGGCACGGGTTGTGGAAGGTCCCCAGGGAAACCAGAGCCTAGTAGCTCCCGCCCAGGAGACCTTCATGGAAGGAAGGGGGAGGGATGGGACGGGCCAGGCCGGGAGCGGGTCCAGGTCGGCAGGATGCCGCTGGGTCTCCAGAGCCGCCTGCAGCTGGTGGGTGCCAGCCGGAGGGAGCCGGGCCAGGTGGACAGTCCGCAGGCCTGGAGGGTGCTGGGTGTCTGGTGGTTTGAACAGCACCCAGGTCCTCCGGCAGGCGCTCTGGTCCCCATGAGGCCTTGGGTTCCCTGGGATGGAGGGTTTGCAGCAGCGGCTGAGGGGGGCCGTCTCCCTCCAGCCAGCACATGCGGGGCCTGTGTGCAGAC
>NW_006289392.1:4690963-4692588 GCF_000327345.1 Myotis davidii
CTGTCCCCCGCCCCTGCCCTGGGCAGCCCACGAGTGCGCCCCCCTTGGTGGATGGAGAAAGAATACTGAGCTCTGTGCAGGGCTTGGCCCATCACATTTTCCTTGTCACAGTGAGCCCCACGCAGGGCACATTCTGAAGGACGAGGCTCTCTGCTCTCTGCAGGACGGTCTGTGTTCAGGCCTGGGGCTCTGTGTGGGCTGTGGTCCCGGGACCTGTGGCAGTGGGTCCATCTCACGCGGAGTGGTGGCTCACCCTGCCTCTGCTCCCCAAACCGCCCTGGTCATTTTATTTTATTTTTAATATATTTTTATTGATCTCAGAGAGGAGGGGAGAGGGAGACAGAGATAGAAACATCAGTGATGATAGAGAGTCATTGATCACTGCCTCCTGCATGCCCCACACTAGGGATTGAGCCTGCAATCTGGGCAGGTGCCCTGACCTGGAATTGAACCAGACCTCCTGGTTCATAGACCAACGCTCAACCACGGAGCCACGCGGGCCGGGCCACCCTGGTCACTTTAAACTCCGCACACTTGCTGCTGACGTGGAATCCCAGCCAGTCCTCCCCTCCCCTGCCTCAGAGGCCTGCAGACCAAAAGGAGGAAAACGGACATGGTTTCAGGTGCCAGGACCCCCATCCCTCCAGCCCCCTGAAGGCCTCCGTGGGGAAGGCAGGGAGAGGGCAGACGCCGCCCACGGGGAGCCTGTGGCACTGAAGGGCCCACAGGCCTTAGGAAGTGGATGTTGTGGGAGGGCCGGCCTGACACCACCTTGGGCCGAAGCTGTCTTGGCCGGGACCACCGGGATGGACAGGAGCTGCAGGAAGTGGTAACGAGGCCCCCTCACTGCCCACTCCCCAGCCCCTCGTCCTGGGATCAACTAAACCAGTACCCAAATACATGGGGGGTGGGGGGCGGAGGCCTCAATGAGTCCCCACACCCAGAGCAGAAAAAGCATGGCCTGGGTTCAGCACCAGGGTCAGGAGGCGGGCGGGGCAGAGCACGTGCTGGGCCACAGAGCACCGACCTGCAGTGGGGAGATGGTGCATAGTGTGGCCACCGTCGGCTGCACGTTGGGCAGCCCAGCCCGGTCCACAGCAGCCTGCAGCGGGAGCGGGTGGCGCCAAGTGGCACCCAGGGCCTGGCCAGCTACCCCACAGCTCTGAGCCCGTGGCTTTGGACTCCTGGCTCCTCTCGTCCCGGCATTGGGAAGACGGGCTGAGTCCTCGTCCGGCGCGTGGTGATCGGGGCGAGGCGCGGCCCGCTGGCTCTATGGGCACCGGTGCCTGAGCCATGAATGGAAAGCCGGAGACCGGGCTGTATGGCACCCCAACCTGGAGGAGTGAGCCGGGGCGGCCAGGGGAGAGGCGGGGAGCGAGGCAGCGGAAGAAGCCATGTCTGAGCTCAGCTTTATTGTTAGGAAGAAGCGGCACTGGGGGAGGGGGCCGTCCAGGGTTTCCCGAAGCCGGGAGCTCCCTTCAGCCCGAGGGCCTGGCCGCACCGGGGACAGAGGCCTGTGGTGGCGGCGGCCTGGCCGATTCTGGAAGACAAAGGCCGGGTGTGGGCCGCGACGGCCAGGACCGGATTTTCCCACTTCCTTATTTCTCTGACCTTTCTCCAGGGCA
>NW_006289392.1:4692601-4694538 GCF_000327345.1 Myotis davidii
CACTCCGTGCCAGGCACCTGGCCATCATTTGAAACCCATGATGGGTGACAGGCTGCCTGGTGGATGAATGGACGCCTGACAAGTCTCCCCGCCCGGCCCCAAACTCCCTCTTTCTCCATCGCCTCCCCAGCCGCGCCCTCCCAGCCCTTCCGCACACCTGCCATCAGAGCTCCTCGTCTGCGCCCGGCCTGGGGGGTGGGGAGAGGAGGCGGGTGAGAGCCAGTAGGGAAGATGGGAACCCCGAGGGTGGGGACCCTTCCCAACAGGCCTCAGAGACCAACTTCCTCGCGGCCCCTCCTCGTCCCGCCCGCCTCAGCCGCACTCACCGATGCTTCTTTCTGCCCCCGCAGCGGAGCCTTTTGCCTTGAAGAGAAAAGAGGTGGGTTTTCATGGGCCCCTCGCTTCCAAGGAGGCCTCCTTCCCTGAGACTCAGCTCTGGCCCTTCCCTCCTCCCTGCCGGCCGCACAGAGGGCCAGGCCCCGCCCAGGGCAGCCTGTGGGTCAGCGAGCACCGACTCGGTGGGTCCAAGGTGGACCCTGGGCCGGGCCTGGTGGAACCTGGGAGCGGGCCCAAGCCTGGGCCCTGGCCGTGCCCTCAGCTCTGTGCTGGGCACAGAGTAGCTGCTCAGTGGCCTTGGAGACCAACGATGGCGAGGCGAGTCCACGGTGCTGCCTCCGCGCTGTGAGCTCAGCACCGCCCTGTGCCGCCTCCAGGGCCCGGAGCCGGGCACCGCATCTGCAGACAGCCCCGAGGTGGAGAGCGCTGCTGGGTCCCGGACACCGTCCGTGTCTTCTGTCCACTCATCGCATTCCCGTGTGTTTTTCTTCTGGTTGCATCAAAACAAGTCAACATCCTCTTGTCCCTGTCCCTGCTGTCCCTAGAGCCGTGTGCCCACGCGGGCCCTCTGCGTGCTGTCTGGGCTGCACATCTGGGTGCCAGCTTCCACCTTAGGGGCGAGTGGGATCACCCCTCCTCCACAGCGGAGCACTCCGGCCAGGGAGCTGGGGTTCCACGTGAACGGCAGCGGGGCCCCTGACCTCAGGTCCCAGCCTCCCACACGTCCCAGCAGCAGGTGGGAGTGGGGGCAGGGTCGGCACCCCCGGGTGCAGCTGAACCAGCTCTGCTCTGAGCAGCGGGGAGCCATGGACAAGTCGCTGACCTCGCAGGGTGAGCCTCGTTTCTCATCTGGAGAATGGGGGCAGGCGTGGAGTGATGCCGAGAAGAATACATGGGCTGGAGGCGGCTCAGGCCAAGAGCCCTGCCCTGCCCCCCGCCACTTACGGAGGACCTTCCCATCATCAGAGGGAGCCAGAACCCATCCTGGCAGCTCCTGGGTCCCCTAGAGGGTGCACTTCATTTTATTTTTTCTTTTTCTACATATTTTTATTTCAGAGAGGAAGGGAGAGGGGGAGAGAGAAACATCAATGAGAGAGAACCATTGATCGGCTGCTTCCTGCACGACCCACACCGGGGATGGAGCTAGGATGTGCCCTGACCGGGAATCGAACCGTGACCTCCGGGTTCATAGGACGACGCTCAACCACTGAGCCACGCCAGCTGGGTTAGGGTGCACTTTAGAAAGATGGAACCTCCTGTGTGGTCCACGGACCAAGCAGGGGCGCACGGCCTCATAGTCTGGAGCGGAGAGGCAGGGTGGGTGGGTTAGGAGCATCCTTCCAGCAGCCCAGGCTGGCAGCAGCGCCCCCTGGTGCCTGGGGAAGGTGGGGTCAGAGCCCGGGGCTGGGGGGCTGGGCTTTCTTTTCCAAAACAGTAGTGCCCAGCACAGGAATGGGCAAAGCTTCATGGTTCTTATTCTCTCGTGGATGCATCCAGAAGGTAACAGAGGGGGCTATTTGTTCCTCTTTGGAGCCATTCATAGTTTCTGAGTAGCATTACACAATAAATATCTTAAGAACAGACTTTCTGGCACCACTTAC
>NW_006289392.1:4701932-4702428 GCF_000327345.1 Myotis davidii
TGGGGTGCAGGGAGCACGTATCACTTTTATAATGAAGAGGGAAGGGGGCTGCTTAAGCACAGTGTTTGTTGTTTTAATATCTACATATTTATTTCAGAGAGGAAGGGAGAGGGGGAGAGAGAAACCTCAATGAGAGAGAACCATTGATCGGCTGCTTCCTGCACGACCCACACCGGGGATGGAGCTAGGATGTGCCCTGAACGGGAATCGAACCGTGACCTCCGGGTTCATAGGACGACGCTCAACCACTGAGCCACGCCAGCTGGGTTAGGGTGCACTTTAGAAAGATGGAACCTCCTGTGTGGTCCACGGACCAAGCAGGGAGACACCCCAAGATGCCTCCCTCCATCAGGGCGTTGCTGGGTCCCCACATCCAGCCCAGGGCAGGGAGGAGAGAGGAAGGGAGCGGAGAGGGAGGGACGGGTAGGAAGGGGACTCACCCCTCCCAGGGCCTGCACAGGGGAGAGGGGCCCACGGGAGGCAGGGGCTCAGGAAG
>NW_006289392.1:4702512-4717826 GCF_000327345.1 Myotis davidii
GGGGAGCAGGGGGCAGGCTCAGGGCCCGCAGGGGTGCCAGGCTTACCATAGTGGAACGGGTCCACATCCCCCCTGGAGCTGCCACCTGGGGAGACAGGGGAGGGTAGGTCATGACGTGGGGTGTCCCAGCCACGGACACGTGGAGCTCTGTCCCTGTCCCCGCACCCCCAGAGCCCAGTGGGCGAGAGTGGGCTGGTGAGGGGAGTCCCTGGGAGAGGAGGCTGGCGGTGCGGGAACCCCTCTGCCTGGGGGCAGGGCCTCTGCCCTGGGCTGCCCCAGGCGGCCAGCCTGGCGCTGGGAGGGCGCTCCCCTCCTTGTGCACAGAAAGCAGGAAGAGGCCGTGAACACGCCTCCCACTGACTCCCCGCGACCCCCAGTGAGACTCATCCCGGCGGCGTCTGAGAGGCAGAGGGATGGACGGACAGAGGAGGAGGGAGCTGAAGCCCAGCTGGGAGACTCGTCTAAAATCCAAGAAGGTTGGAGGCAGGACTGGTACCGACCAGGTTTCTAGATGCTTCTCTCTGAGCTGCTCTCCGCCGGGGAAGCAGGCTGGTTGAAGAGACATTGCTATAGGGCGCCCTCCGTGCGCCAGGCCCACCGTCCTCAGGGGCCTGCGGGCCCTGATGGTCCAGCAGCCGCAGGAGGGGCGGCTCAGGGAGGCCTCGTGTCCCACCCCTTCCGCCTCCAGAAAGAGGTTGTGAGAACGGAGAGACTTTGCCCTCTAGCTGTGCTGCCGCTCAGATAGTCGGAAGGAAGGAGAGCTGGAGGCCACGCAGCGGGCAGCCCCCCTCCTGCTGCCTCGCCCTGGCACCCGCCCTGGCACAGAGGTGCCCATGGCCTGGCAGGCAGCCCCGCCCTCAGCCCTGGCCTGGGCGCACTCATCCTGGGGACCTGGAGGGCAGTCAGAGCTCCCCCACACGGAGCCCCTCTCCTGCCCCTTCGAGCCCTGCCTGGCACGAGGGAAGCAGTGCCCAAGGTGGAAGGAGTTAGCACGTTGGCACCTCCTGGCTGTGCTGAGCTGCGCCCTGGAGGCCGCAGGGCTGGCGACCCAGCTGCCCCGACACAAGCTCCCTGGGGAGCGAGCAGCTGGGAGGGTGGCCGGCCGCCCGCCAGAGGCCCAGGGAGGCCTGGAGGTTGTCTGAGTTCAGGTCTCGACAAGGTCACAAGGGAGTTAGTGTCAGAGGCCTGACTACACTGGGCCCCTCACCACACAGGGGCCCGCCTCCTCCTGAGCGTTGATGAGCCCCACAGTCAGCAAAGGCCCCTCCATGACGGGAGCCCTCTGGGCTGGGCCCTTTCCTGGGGCCTCGCCAAAGCCCAGAGAGGCTGCTGCCCCCATCCCCCCCCCACCCGCGCCACACACACCCCGCCTGCCGCCTACCCCTGCTCTGTCTGAGCCCAGGCAGCCAGGGAACAACCAACCAGGACAGGCGCCCGTGAAAGGCCACGCTGGCGCCCCTAGGGCCCGAGGATCTGCATTGAATCTGCGGTGAAGACAGGACCCTTTGACAAGCAAATTTCCTTGGCAGGAGGCTGTCCCAGGGAAGGGCAGCGCTGTGCTGGGGGAGCAGAGGTCAGGGAGGACGCGTGGGATCCAGCTCCCCCTCCAGACGGTCCCAGCGAGGCCGCCTGCTGCCCCCACGCATCTGGTCCGCACACTCACCCGCGGCCGTGGGCACCCCTGCCATCGCCCGTAGACTGGACTGGATCCCGCTGCCTCTGCCCGCCGCCTCTGCCCGGAGAATGCCCCGGGCCGCGGGGTGGCCGGGATGAGGTGGGGGCATTAAACATTAACAGTGCCAGCTAATGTTTACCCGGGACCCAGAGAGCCTGGTGCAGACGGGGGGCTCCGCTGGGGCGTGAGGAGGTGCCCGGCAGGCCGGCAGGAGCTGGCTGGGATTCCAGACCCTCCCCCAGGAAATTTCCAGAGCATAGGGCAGGAGGGTGGGCCGGGCCTGCTGGGGCTGCCGCTAGGAAACGGGAATGTCGAACTGCTCCCCGTGTGCTGTCCCCAGGGGCAGGGCAGGGCCCGAGAAGCCCCACCGTCGCAGCTGCCCCTGAACCGAGCAGCGTGAGGTCCCTGTCTCAGTGGAGTTTCACCAGGTACCCGGCGGTGCCCTCCCACTTCCCGGCCCCCAGGCGCCCTCCAGGCAGGGCACACCCCAAGGCTCCGCGGCCTTCCTCTCTCATCCCCCCGCCCAGCTGCACCAGCGCCCACACCTCCTCAGAGAGCTCAGCCATCCCTGCCTAGCCTCCCCCTGCCGGTGCACTTCCCTCTCCAGCCTCTAGGGGCGGCTGGCATCCAGGTTCCAAGGTTGCAAGGGAGGACCCACAAGAGGGGGCCGAGCTCCCGCAGGGAGAAGGCCCTGCTTTTAGGATTTACAGCGCAGGCTCCTGCCTGGTACCGTCTGATCTCCCCATTTCCCAGGTGAGCAGGCTCCTGCCTGATACCGTCTTGTCTCCCCATTTCCCAGGTGAGTCGTCCGTGGCCCAGAGAGGTCGGGCTCTGTCCCAAGGTCACACAGCCGTGGGGGGGAGGGGAGAGGACAGCCAGGCGTTGGGCTGTAGGTCAGGTGCTTTCCCAGGCCTCTGATCCCCCCTCCCCCTCCGCTGTGGCCTCCTTTACGTGGGGGGCCCTGGCGCCCGGCACCCCGTAGGCGCTCAGCTTCCTGGCTGGGTGAGTTCTAGTCCATTGACCTCAACAAAAAAGCTGATGCTCAATAGCACCCGAGGCCGGGGGCCATGTGTAGGGCTGGCTCATGGCAGAGGGGCCCCATGGGCAGCGGTGGGGTCGAGGGTGGAGTTCGCGTCCTCTGCCCGTGACTGAGCTCCCTGTGCCGCAGGCCCCTGCTGCGAGGTGGGGTGATCCCCGCACAGGGCACAGGGCTGGGGCGGTGAGTGTCGCCACGGTCACTGGCTACGTTGACGGAGGAGTCATTGCACCTGTAATTTTGTGCTGAACCTCAGCTGTTGGACAGAAACCACCCTCCAATGAGAAGGAGCTGGGACGAGGGGTGCCACCGCCCCGCTGCCAGGAGCCAGGCCCCGCTCAGCTGCCCTCGGCGTTCGAGGCTGTGGGCTGGCCCGTCACACTCGCATGCAACCCCCACCCCCCCGCCTGAGGCCAGGTGTGCCCCTTCCACAGTAAACAGCAGGCTGAATCTGTGCGCCCCAAAGGACTCTGGAGGCGCCCGGATGGCCGGGATGCCACTGGGTGTGCCGGGACGATGGCGCAGGAGGCCGAGGGGCTTGTCTGGAAACCCATCAGTGGCCACACCAGGGCGGGGCACCCAGGTTCCGAGGCTGTGCCCGCAGCGCCTGCACTGTCCCCCAGGGCACCCGTCCTCCGGGCACGCTCTCTCGGCATCTTGGCATCTAAGTTGTAAGCCATCCTGAGTTTTTCTGGAATAATAGGGGATACAAGCATAGGTGGAAAGATGGATAAGTGGATGGATAGATAGATAGATAGATAGATAGATAGATAGATGATAGATGGATGATAGATAGATAGATAGATAGATAGATGATAGATGGATGATAGATAGATGATTGATAGACAGTAAATAGATAGATGATAGATAGATAGATAGATAGATAGATAGATAGGTGGTAAATGATAGATAGATGATAGACAGATAGATAGGTGATAAGTGATAGAGAGATGATAGACAGACAGACAGGCAGGCAGGCGATCACAGACAGAGGAATGGGAGAGCACGCTGACATTGCATTTTGAACTCTGCGCAAGGCCCTGTGCTAAGCTTTACAAAACCTTCATCGTGTGCCCCTCACGGTGCTGCGAGTGAGGAAGGTGCTCGCCCAGGGTACGATGAAGAAATGGAAGCACAGCGCGTTTAAATAACTTCCCAGCAGGCAGCTGGGAAGTGGAAAAACCAAAATCTGAGCCCAGCAGCCTGGCCTCCGAGTTCCTGCAGACAGACAGACAGACGGATGGACAGACACACAGAGAAGGAGGCTTTGGGCGGTCGTCTTGTCAGCGCTTCAGCTCAGAGTGTGGGCGGCAGTGAGCCCAGGCCTTGGCACTGCACCCAGAGGGCCTCCCTGCTCCTGCCTCTGCCCCTCGGGGCCGGGGGCGCCAGGAGGTAAGGAGGTGCACACCTGGGCCAGGGTCTGAGAGTTGGGGGACGGGGCTTAGGGGACTCACCCAGGTACCACCTGCCCATGGCGGAGCCGCTGTGTCCCTGTGGAAGGGCCGGGAGTGCCTGTGGCTGAGGGCCTGGGCGTCCCTCCCTCCACACCGCAGCCACCCCGTGGGGAGGAAGAGACGAGCCAGGGAGGAGGGGCTGGCAGGCAGCCAGGAGCCACGTGAGGGGGCAAGGAGGGGGGAAGCTGGGAGCCACTGCAAGGCACACGGCAGCCCACACGGCCCTCTGCCCAGGGCACAGGGCCGCATCCAGACCCTCCAGGCTGCCAGGTGCCCGCCAAGGTCACAGGGACCCAGGAGGGTGCCGGCTGAGGCGGGGGCTGCTGGTGGCCAAGGGGGGCACTCGGGGCATTTGGGGGGCCCTGAGCCTCACCTCATTCCTCCAGCCCGCCAGGCCCTCACCCTGACAGCCCTGTCCCAAGGCCCCATCTGTAGCCAGGAGTCCCCGATATGGGACAGCAGCCTGGGGGCCGCCCGGGGGGCAATGGGTGCTCTTGGGGAGCCCCAGCAGACCCTGAGGTCATTCCCTCAGGAGGGCAGAGAGGAGGGGCTGCTGGGCTGTTGTCCCGCAGGTCCTGCCCCCTCGGCAAAAACCGGTCCTCAGGGACCTCAGAGGTGTGATGTCAGGCCTGCACCCCAAAGCCGCCTGGAGACACCAGCAGCCCCGTGAGGCCTCCAGGACTGCGGCTGGTGGGGGGCCTGGCTGGCAGGCGGGTTCCAGACGCAGGGCAGGTGTGGAGGCTGTGCGCCAGAGGGGCAGGCATGGGGGCAGGGTCAGGGCCCCTGACGTGACCAGGCCGGTGCCACATTCCCAGGAGGAACGCTGAGTACCCAGCAGCCCGAAGCTGCCGAGTGGGAAGTCCCCACGCTGAGCACTTCGAGGGGTTCCTGCCCCTTGGGGTTAGATGGGACTTCAGAGGTTACCTGTGCAACACATCCATGTCCGGAGAAGTGGGCATTCAGCCAGCACCCCCGCCCCCAATGCTCCCTGCGGACCCCCCGCCAGAAGGAAGCAGCCCCGTCTTACAGGGAGACCTTGGGCCATAGGCCGACCACCTGGGAGGAGCTGCAAGGCCCTCGCCCCTCACTGTACCACAAAGGCTCTCTCCACTCAGACCCTCGTAGGGCTGAGGTTAGGCCAAAGCCCCTTCCTGTGTCTCACAAAACCTCCCTGTGGTCCTGTGGCCTCTCCGACCGCACCTGCTCCCTGGCCCTCTGTGTGCCTGGCCAGGCTGCTCCCGGGGGCCCTCTGTGCGCCCCAGCCAGGCTGCTCCCGGGGGCCCTCTGTACGCCCGGCCAGGCTGCTCCCCCGGGGCCCTCTGTGTGCCCGGCCAGGCTGCTTCCCCGGGGCCCTCTGTGTGCCCAGGACAGGCTGCGCCCTGGTCCCTCTGTGCGCCCCAGCCAGGCTGCTCCCGGGGGCCCTCTGTACGCCCGGCCAGGCTGCTCCCCGGGGGCCCTCTGTGCGCCCGGCCAGGCTGCTCCCCGGGGGCCCTCTGTGCGCCCGGCCAGGCTGCTCCCCGGGGGCCCTCTGTGCGCCCGGCCAGGCTGCTCCCCGGGGGCCCTCTGTGCGCCCGGCCAGGCTGCTCCCCGGGGGCCCTCTGTGCGCCCGGCCAGGCTGCTCCCCGGGGGCCCTCTGTGCGCCCGGCCAGGCTGCTCCCCGGGGGCCCTCTGTGCGCCCGGCCAGGCTGCTCCCCGGGGGCCCTCTGTGCGCCCGGCCAGGCTGCTCCCCGGGGGCCCTCTGTGCGCCCGGCCAGGCTGCTCCCCGGGGGCCCTCTGTGCGCCCGGCCAGGCTGCTCCCCGGGGGCCCTCTGTGCGCCCGGCCAGGCTGCTCCCCGGGGGCCCTCTGTGCGCCCGGCCAGGCTGCTCCCCGGGGGCCCTCTGTGCGCCCGGCCAGGCTGCTCCCCGGGGGCCCTCTGTGCGCCCGGCCAGGCTGCTCCCCGGGGGCCCTCTGTGCGCCCGGCCAGGCTGCTCCCCGGGGGCCCTCTGTGCGCCCGGCCAGGCTGCTCCCCGGGGGCCCTCTGTGCGCCCGGCCAGGCTGCTCCCCGGGGGCCCTCTGTGCGCCCGGCCAGGCTGCTCCCCGGGGGCCCTCTGTGCGCCCGGCCAGGCTGCTCCCCGGGGGCCCTCTGTGCGCCCGGCCAGGCTGCTCCCCGGGGGCCCTCTGTGCGCCCGGCCAGGCTGCTCCCCGGGGGCCCTCTGTGCGCCCCAGCCAGGCTGCTCCCGGGGGCCCTCTGTACGCCCGGCCAGGCTGCTCCCCTGGGGCCCTCTGTGCGGCCCGGCCAGGCTGCCCTCCTGGGCCCTCTGCCCCGGCTGCTGTGCTCAGGGCCTTTCCTCTGGCCGCCCCACCCTGGGAACGCCCTCCGCTGAGCTCCGGGCCAACTCTGCTTCCTTCACAGGCCCCACAGGCCCCGCTGGCCCCGGCTGCGGCTCTTACCTCTCTGCAAGGCTCAGACCCTGTAGGTGTCTTTTCCTCAGTCGCACTGACTGTGTCTGATCAGGTATCTGTTTTTCTTCTGTTTCCGTCTCTTTTGACTGAAATGTGAGCTCCCAGAGCCCAGGGATTGTTTCCTGTGTTCATTCCTCGACTCCTGCCCAGAACAGGCTAGGCACACAGTGGACCCCCGTTTTGTGAAATGAATGGCTAAGTTCCAGAGGTAGAGTGACTTTCCCGGGGGCCCAGGTGCACCCTGACTTGCAGCCTCTTCTCAGGAACCACCGGCCCTGTAACAGGCAGCTCGGTCTGATGGCTCCTGCAGAGCGCTCCCCGGCCCTTCTGGGGGTCCTCCGTCCCTGCCCTCCTCACGGGGCCCCTCGGGGCTCCCCCAGCCCTTCTGGGGGGTTAGCCATCCCTGCCCTCTTCTCGGGGCCCCTTGGCCCTTCTGGGCCCTCTGTGCGCCCCGGCCAGGCTGCACTCCTGGGCCCTCTGCCCCGGGCCAGGCTGCTCTCCTGGGCCCTCTGCCCGGGCCAGGCTGCTCTCCTGGACCCTCTGCCCCAAGCCAGGCTGCTCCCTGGGGGCCCTCTGTGCGCCCGGCCAGGCTGCTCTCCTGGGCCCTCTACCCCGGCCAGGCTGCTCTCTGAGGTCCTCTGTCCTGGCCTGGCTGCCCTCTTGGGCCCTCCGCCCCGGGCCAGGCTGCTCCCCCGGCCCTTCTGGGGGGTCCACAGTCCCTGCCCTCCTCACCGGCCCCTCGGGGCTCCCCCAGGCCCTGCGCGGTTCCCATAAAAGAACTCACTTGTCCTTTCTAGGGAGGCCGGCCAGGTCCAGGAGGTCCCACCTGCTCACCTCGCTCACTCCCAGCTTTCCCCGGGCTCTGTCTGGTCCCCGCACCCCGCGGACTGAGGCACTTGGGTCCTGGCTGACACTGGGGGCAGGAAGCCTCTCTCAGAGGGAGTCCTGTTTCCTTTAACCGGAGGCCCACGATCCCCCGAGAGCAGCAGGGGAGGGGGGAGTGGGGTGAAGCATCCTCCTGGTCTCCATATGCCGAGGCACCCCGTGGACACCTGCACCTGCCCCTCCCCCATGGCTGTGGCCTGGTCTCCTCTCGTCTGCAGAGTGAGGCCGCGGCACCTACCTCGCAGACCCGCTGTCGGATTGAGAGGACGTCGATGCGCGGCCAGAAGGTCCCGGTGAGCCAACACCATCGTCCTCCCCTGAGCTGCTTCCGGGAGCAAGGACACTGGCCACAGCCCCTTCCCTGGAGGGTCCACCCTGCCCATGGCCATTCCAGCAAGACCCCCGGCACCTGCCCTCCCTCCCCCTCAGTGTGGTCCCCACAGCCTCCCCCACCGGGCACCCTGACCTGCCGTTCCTCCCAGACCCCACGCAGCATGGCTGCTCCCTGTTGGGTCTGGCCCCACCCTGTTCTCCCACTTCCCCAGGGTAGGCCCGACGGGTGGGAGCCCTACCCTGCTGCCCAGAAAGGCTACAGAGCAGTAACAGTCCGGCACCCCTCCCTCTGACTGTTCCGAGCTAAAGCCACCACCACCAGGGGTCAGGGGGTCTGTGAGGAGTAGGAGAGGCAGCCCCACCTCCCCTGTCAACACGGCCACACCCTCGGGACAGTGCCCCCAGCACTGCCTGTCCCCGCTCCTGCGCCTCCCAGCAGGCTTCCGTTGGTCTGGCCTCCGTCTCCTCTCAGGCAGCAGCCTGGGTACCTGCTGGTTCGGCCCGGCAGGGGGGGACCACCCGCATCAGCTGGGCTCTGTCTGCTGGGGCTCAAAGCAGCGAGGCAGTGGCCTCGCCACCCCCCCGCCCCCCCCCCAGCTGGGGCTTCTCACTCCGCCAGCGGCACAGGGGGACCAGGAGGGGCTCCAGACCCAGCCATCGCCCTGCAGTGGCTCACAGCCGGACAGAGGCCCCTAGAAAGCCCGACTCCCTGCTCAGGTCTCCATGGCACGCAGGGAGGTGGCGACTCCCAGGCCCCATCTGTGCTACCAGCAGCCCTGACCCCAGGGAGTGCCGACTCCTGCCTCCTGCTGTGGCCACAGAGCCAGGGTCACTGGGGTCTTATAAGGCGGGCCTGGGAGGAGGTGGCCCTGGAGGGTCCATTCCCTAAGTGCTGGCATCGAGATGGCCAAGCGTGGGGCACCGAGGTCCTGGGAGCTGCCAAGGGCAATGTACTCGGAACCAAGGTGACTGTGTCCTCTCTGCTCCCTGGGCAGCGGGGCCCGGGGCCTGGAGACCTGCCTGGCCTCTCCTGCAGCGAACCTGGAGAGACGTGCATTCCTGGCGTGTCCCAGCCCACACCTGGGCCTCACCGAGCAGTGGCTGTTCTCCCCACCCTGCCTCCTTCCCTGCCCGTGACCGCGTCCCTCCTGTCTCTGACAGGCAGCTGCAGGCGCACCACCACCTCCAGGAAGGCGGCAGGAGCCACGCCACCCCCAGCACTGCCCTGTCCTCCAGGACCTGGGGGGGTCGAAGGCTGTCCCCGGCTCGGCAACCACCTCTGTGGCTGATTCCACAGGCAGCCAGCCGATCCGGCCTCTGTGCGGACTCATCACGGTGTCTGGTCAATGTGGCCTCGTCTGCTGCCCATGCTCCACACTGACAGGTGCATCCACCTCAAGGTTCCCAATCGTTCCTAAGAGCCTGGGTCCCCGTCAGCTCCCTCCCCCGACAGCTCAGCCCCGCAGGCTCGGGGACACCCCGGTGACCGAGAAGACTGACGGGGGACGCGGACAAGTCAAAACTTGAAGCCTGGTCAGGCAGACAGAGGGGAACCTGCTATTAAAGAAAGAAGACAAGGAAATGGATGGTAATGTTCATGTTAATAACATATCTTCATGTAGAGTTTTCTAAGTGCCTTTAAGTCCACTGATCTCTTTGACCTTGGAAGGTCACAGGAAGGGTGTTGCTGGACCCATTGCACTGCTGGGGAGACCGAGGCTTCGGTGGCCCAGCGTACCCTCTGGCTAGGAAGGGCTTCATTCTGCAGAGAAGGAAACGGGCAGAGATGCTGGGCTCTGCCCAAGCTCACACAGCCGGAGGGAAGGGGGACCTGAGAGAATGAGATGCCCGAGCCTCCTGCCCCCCCATCTGCCCCCATCCTGGCTTGGAGGGGCCCATCCCCCAACAGCCCGTGCCACCTGAGACCTTCAGAACATCCATGGCAGCACCACGGGAGGCTGCCACCGCCGCCCCGGCAGGCGGCCCACCATTACGCAACCAGGCAGGGCTGGGCTGGCTCCGCAAAACCAACAGCTCCTCTGGAGCGGCTGCCAGCCCCGGGGGTGAGCGTGACAGCAATGAATCACACTAATGCAGAGGTGACCACGCTTCCTCTCTGTGGCCTGGAGACAGGTATTTCCAAAGCTCCCCCTGGCCCAGCAAAGGCACCTGACTCCCTCCCTCCCTCCCTCCCCAGGTGCGGCGAGCAGCCAGGGACAAGGTGGGGTGAACCAGACCCAGCTGGACAGCCCTCCCCCAGCAGCTCTACTGGCCAACATCCCCCCTCCCCCCCGGCCGGGGTGACCCTGGGGAGGGCAGGCCTTCCCAGCAGAGGGTGGGAGGAGCCCGTGACCTTGGGTGTGCTCCACCAGCATCCCTCTCACCCGCCCTCCCTGTCCCTCGCTCTCCGCCTCTGTCAAGAACAACTTGGCCAGGTCCAACCCACAACTGGAAAACAACCGTAGTGGGGTGAGGGGGGGGAGGCAGTGTGACCTGGTCTGCTGTGGCGTTAAGTAACACAAACACCTCCGCGCAGACAGACTTCAGGGTCTTTGGAGTGGACCTCACGGGGCGTCGCTGAGGCGGAAGGTGCAGGACCCGAGGTCACTGTCACCAGGAGACTCGGTGCTCCCTCCGGGCTATGGCACCTCCGGGCTATGGCACTGCCAGGGCTATGGCAACTCCGGGCTATGGCACTGCCAGGGTTATGGCACCTCCAGGCTATGGCATCACCGGGGCCTCTCCCAGTTGGGGTGTAGACACTTTGTCAGCTGGGCAGGTTCTCAGAGTTCATTTTGCCTGGAGGACCCCACCAGCTGCTCACTTTCCTGCAGCTCAAACACCTCAGGGGGGCAGGGGGGACTCACTCCGGTTTGGGGTCATCACGCCTGTGGGGATGAAGGACTCCTTCCCACAAGCCAAGTCCTGCCGCCTCTCATGCCCACCTGGCGGGCTGGCACCCTTCTCCTGGGCTGGGCCTCGCTTGGCCCCAGGAGTGCGGACTGGGGCACATCTAGGAAGCAGATGGCATCACCTAGGGTTGAGTTCTGGAGTCCTCCACCCAGAGTTCAGCACAGCCAGTGCCCGTACATGCTCGCTGCTTCTATTCATTACTAGAGACCCGATGCATGAAAACCTGCAAGAGCAGGCCTTCCTTCCCCTGACTGCGGACCGGCTTCCCTCTCACACCCGGCACCCGGGCTTCCCTTGCAGCCCCAGCTTTGTCCTGTCTAATCAGCATATTATGCTTTTATTATTATAGACCAGAGGCCCAGTGCATGAAATTCGTGCACTGGGCAGGGGGGGAAGAGGGGGGCGTGTCCCCTAGCCCAGCTTGCACCCTCTCCAATCTGGGACCCCTCAAGAGATGTCCAACTGCCGATTTGGATCCCAGTGGGACACCCCTCTCACAATCCAGGACTGCTGGCTCCCAACCACTTGCCTGCCTGCCTACCTGATTGCCCCTAACCGCTTCTGCCTGCCAGCCAGATCACCCCATAACCACTCCCCTGCCGGCCTTATTGATGCCTAACTTCCCTCCCCTGCCAGCCTGGTCCCCCCCAACTACCCTCCCCTGCAGGCCATCTTTGACCACATGGGGGTGGCCATCTTTGTGTGAGGGCGTGATGGTCAATTTGCATATCGCCTCTTTATTATAGAGGATTGTTATCATCATGGTTATTATTTTGACGACCAGTCTCTGACCTTTGTGTGTGTTTTCCAGGCAACTCACTGCCATACAACCCTCCCCAGAGCAGCCTCGCCCCGACGTGGTCTCTCCCCTGGGTCTGGACATCACCCCCCCACCCCACCCCCACCCCGGGAAGGGAGCCCGGCCATGCATGTGCTGTGCAGAGCCCTGGAGACAGACCCTGCTGGGTACCAGGAGACAGGTGGCTGTGTGGAGCCAGGCAGAACGGGCGAAGCATTCCGTGCTTGTGCCAGAGAGAGCGAGCAGCCTCTGCCATCAGTGCTGCTATGGGAAAGCCAGCGCCTCCCTCCTGGCCGTCCTCCACTTGTTCGTATAGGAGAGCCTTCTCTTCGTGGGTCTTTGTGGCTCTGGCCTCTGTGGACCTCCTGGGCCGTGCACAGCCAGGCCTGTGACCCCAACCCTGTGCTCCCGGATGGGCGTGAGCCTATTTACAAAGTGTAAGCGTGACCCCAGCGACCACTGAGCTCACAATGGTGAACTTGACCTCAACTACACGCCTGTCTTTCCAAAGCCCTGTGGGAGGCAGGGAGAAGTGCCTAGAGGCCGTGCAGGCAGCAAAGAGGAGAGTCAGGGAGGCGGCAGGGAGTTGCTGGGGCCCCCACCCCCAGTCCCTCAGGACCTGTAATCCTGCGGCTCTGAACGCACAGACCCTAGACCAGCCGTGGGCAAGCTACGGCCCGTGGGCCGGATCCGGCCCGTTTGAAATGAATAAAACTAAAAAAAAAAAAAGACCGTACCCTTTTATGTAATGATGTTTACTTTGAATTTATATTAGTTCACACAAACACTCCATCCATGCTTTTGTTCCGGCCCTCCGGTCCAGTTTAAGAACCCATTGTGGCCCTCGAGTCAGAAAGTTTGCCCAGCCCTGGGCTAGACAGACTCTAGGACCCTGTGTGAGTCCCTGAGATGCCCAAGCATCTTACGTTAGAGTGAGACGCAGCCCCTGCCCCCAGAGACTGTCTCCGATGAAGAGACACCAAACACGCAGAGGTGGGTGCACACGATGGCCCCAGGGGCTGACCCCGCTGTGCGGAAGTGGCCAGCAGCACTTTTCACCAACCTCGTTGGAATGCCTTCGAATGTCGCTCTAAGTGCCCTGGGCTGCAGCCCCGCCTGTGATGTCACCACAGCTGGTTCAGCATCCTCTGCCGGGCTCTACGCTTGGCTCCAGGCTCGAAGTGTTAGTTGTGACGTGAAGGCGGGCCAGGGTGACTGGGGCACAGGAAAGAAGGGCCGACTCTCCCTGAAGTCCAGGAAGGCTTCATGGAGGAGGGGGCATTTGGATTGGCAGAAAGATAAAAGGCTTGGATTGTAACCCGAGTGTCACCTGTGTGCTTCTCTGTCAAATCCTTAGGTAGCGGCCCCCAAAATGGACCAAAGGGAGAGGTTAGAACCTTTTGCCCCAGGCTAGGGAGCCCTCAATTAGGCCACTGAGGGGACAGGTCCTGGGCCCACGGATTGGGAAGAGGGGGTGGAAACAGGAGGAGGGGGAGGGGGAGGGGAAAGGGGATCCAGGAGAAGCGGGGCTGGGGGTGGGGGTGGGGCAGACATACATGAAGCAGCTGGACCGATGGAGCACCACTCAGCCCCTCTTCAATCCCCACTGCCTCCCTCTGACTCAGGTGGAGTCCCTCGGCCCTTCACACATTTGAGTGCTTCCCAGAAAGGATTGCAGCCCGGCCGCCAGGAAACAAATGGTATTTTATTCCGTGTGGAGAGCACAGATCACAGCAGACAACAGTCCATCACACGCTCGCCTCGTTTCCACGGTAACACGATGCATGGGAGGGGCAGGGCTGGTTTGGTTTCCCACTCTCTTTATGACCTTTGACCTCTGTCTGTTTTCCAACAACAAGGCCACTGCACCCCGCACTCTGGCAGTGACAGGTGGAGGGAGGGCACAGGCCATCACTGCTCACCTGGCCACGGCATGGCCCAGAGGTCCTCAAACTTTTTAAACAGGGGCCAGTTCACCGTCCCTCAGACATTGCACACATGGGCACTGCGGGCCCGGGACGAGTCGGCTGCTAAGCAGGACGGGCAGCGGCGGCAAAAACGCCCGGCGGGCCGCATAAATGTTTTCGGCGGCCGCATGTGGCCCGCGGGCCGTAGTTTGAGGACCCCTGGCATGGACAGATGGAGGCCCCTGGCTCTCCCCGCTGCCTCCCGGGAAGCCGGCCCCAACAGAATGGATCGCCTGCCCCAGACCCAGCGCGAGGGTGGGGGTCCGAGAACAGAGGAGCTGGGCTCTAAGTCAGAGTCTCGGAGGCTGGGAGGGGGCGGGGGTGGGGGTCCAGAGCCCAGGGGGTTATTGCTGAGAAGATATGCAAGGGCACATTCCCAGGGGGGCCGGGCCTGCCTGCCTGGCCTCTGCACGGGGCGGGGCAGGGGCAGCCGGGGGACCCCCAGGAGAAGAGGCCGGGGAGGGTTGCGGCCTGAAGCAAGCTGGCTCCCAGCTCCTGGCTGTGAGCCCCCGTTGCTAAGAGACCCTCAGAACAGGCCGGGTCAGGGCCGGGATGTGGAAACAGGTTCTTGAAAAGGAGGGCAGAGGCCATGAGGAAGGTCACAAAGCTGGTGCACAGCTTCCCAAGTCCCCACAAGTGGAGACTCCCTCCCGGGCCCCACCCTCACCACCTCTACGTCAAGAGAGGGGACTGGTCTCAGGAGCGAGCAGACCCCGGACCGGGGGTGGGGGTGGGGCGCACGGGGAGCAGGAGGAGCTGATGGTGACGCGGCTCAGCTCCGGCCCAGGAGGTGAGTCCAGGTTCAGGAAACAGCGACAGCCACAGACAAGCAGCCACAAAGACCACAGGCATCACACACACACACACACACAGACACACACACGTCACGGGAGTGGACACGTCACGGCTGCGTGGGAAGGCGGGTTCAGTCGCAGCACTAAGTGGAGGACTTTTCGCGGGGATGGGGATGCGGGAGACGCGGGTCCTTGACTTCTCGGGAAAGAGCTGCTGCTGGAGAGGCTGGTTTTAAGCATTGACGTTCGCATCTAAAGGTCCGGGCGGCTGCCTCCAGTTCTGCAGCGGGAGAGACGCGAAGTTAACGCAAGGCCCTGGCTCCTTCCAGAAACCTCCCCGAGGGAGTGGCTTCGCTGCCCGAGCACGGCGCTGTGCTGAAAGGCCGCCGGTGGGTTGCGGGTTCGGTCCCTGGTTGGGCACACAGTCAGTGTTTCTCTCTCACACAGATGTCTCTCTCTCTCTCTCCCTTCCCCTCTGTAGGCATGTCCTCGGGTGAGGATTTTAAAAGAGAAATCTTGCCTGGCCAGCCTGGCTCAGTGGTTGAGCGTTAACCTATGAACCAGGTTTGATTACGGGTCAGAGCACATGCCCGGGTTACAGGCTCAATCCTCATTGTGGGCGTGCAGGAGGCAGCCGGTCATTGATTCTCTCCCATCATTGATGTTTCTCTCTCTCTCCTCCCTTCTTCTCTGAAATCAATAAAACAAAATATATTTTTAAAAAATAAAATAAAAATAGAAATCTTTAACTGCTCATCTCCCTGCCTGTAGCAGCCCCTCTCCTCTGCCCCCTAAAACTCCCAGGGTGAGACCCATCCTAAGTGCCAGGTTCCGGGTGAAGCAGGAGGACACGCCTGAGACGGGGAGAGATGGAGGCCTGGGAGGGGGGCCTCAGGGGAGGGTCCCCTGGAGGCTGGAGCCTGGCTGACACGGGAACTGTCAAACCCAGAGTCTCCATCCCAGGACACCCCGTGTCGCTCCCAGCGGCTGGCTCCGGGCCCCGCCCTCCAGCTTC
>NW_006289392.1:4718124-4718402 GCF_000327345.1 Myotis davidii
GACAGACGCCGGGCGACAGCTGGGACCCCTGCCTCCAAGGATGGGCCGTGGCCTCCTCCAGCTCAGCTTGGGAAGCAGCTCCTGAGCCCCCCTCGGAGCTGAGACCCCCTGACCCCCCGGGGCTGCTGGGGGGACGTACAGCCCCAGGAAGGATGCACACTGGGAGGTACACCTGCCCTGCGACCCGAGACGCTGCGGCACCAGGCACTGCGCATCCAGAAACCTCATCTAACTCATCTTAGAGCAAAAGCATGTGCCGGAGGAGGAGGAGGAGGAGG
>NW_006289392.1:4718701-4721572 GCF_000327345.1 Myotis davidii
ATAAAAGAAAAAAAGGAGGAGGAGGAGGAGGAGGAGGAGGAGGAGGAGGAGGGGGAGAGGAAGAAAAGGCGAAGTGAGCTGATGGGGGATGGATACTGGCACTAAATCCAAGGCCTGGGTTCAGGCTCCACGGTCACTCATAGCCCTCTGGCCTCCCTGACCTCAGCTTGGTCACCTGAGTGGGGGGAGCTGCGCTGTTCGGCTCCTGTGGCTCCTGAGGGTGCGGGCGGCATGTGAAAACGGGAGGCATTGAGCAGGTATTGCTGCCCTGCTCCCGACAATGGACAATGGGAAGGACACTGCAGACAGTACCCTACACACTGAGCCCTGACGACACTGGAGTGCTGGGGGTGCAGGGGGTGCAGGGAGTACAGGGGGTGCAGGCAGTGCTGGGGGTGTAGGGGTGCAGGGAGTGCTGGGGGTGCAGGCAGTGCTGGGGGTGTAGGGGTGCAGGGAGTGCTGGGGGTGCAGGCAGTGCTGGGGGTGTAGGGGTGCAGGGAGTGCTGGGGGTGCAGGCAGTGCTGGGGGTGTAGGGGTGCAGGGAGTGCTGGGGGTGCAGGCAGTGCTGGGGGTGTAGGGGTGCAGGGAGTGCTGGGGGTGCAGGCAGTGCTGGGGGTGTAGGGGTGCAGGGAGTGCTGGGGGTGCAGGCAGTGCTGGGGGTGTAGGGGTGCAGGGAGTGCTGGGGGTGCAGGCAGTGCTGGGGGTGTAGGGGTGCAGGGAGTGCTGGGGGTGCAGGCAGTGCTGGGGGTGTAGGGGTGCAGGGAGTGCTGGGGGTGCAGGCAGTGCTGGGGGTGTAGGGGTGCAGGGAGTGCTGGGGGTGCAGGCAGTGCTGGGGGTGTAGGGGTGCAGGGAGTGCTGGGGGTGCAGGCAGTGCTGGGGGTGTAGGGGTGCAGGGAGTGCTGGGGGTGCAGGCAGTGCTGGGGGTGTAGGGGTGCAGGGAGTGCTGGGGGTGCAGGCAGTGCTGGGGGTGTAGGGGTGCAGGGAGTGCTGGGGGTGCAGGCAGTGCTGGGGGTGTAGGGGTGCAGGGAGTGCTGGGGGTGCAGGCAGTGCTGGGGGTGTAGGGGTGCAGGGAGTGCTGGGGGTGCAGGCAGTGCTGGGGGTGTAGGGGTGCAGGGAGTGCTGGGGGTGCAGGCAGTGCTGGGGGTGTAGGGGTGCAGGGAGTGCTGGGGGTGCAGGCAGTGCTGGGGGTGTAGGGGTGCAGGGAGTGCTGGGGGTGCAGGCAGTGCTGGGGGTGTAGGGGTGCAGGGAGTGCTGGGGGTGCAGGCAGTGCTGGGGGTGTAGGGGTGCAGGGAGTGCTGGGGGTGCAGGCAGTGCTGGGGGTGTAGGGGTGCAGGGAGTGCTGGGGGTGCAGGCAGTGCTGGGGGTGTAGGGGTGCAGGGAGTGCTGGGGGTGCAGGCAGTGCTGGGGGTGTAGGGGTGCAGGGAGTGCTGGGGGTGCAGGCAGTGCTGGGGGTGTAGGGGTGCAGGGAGTGCTGGGGGTGCAGGCAGTGCTGGGGGTGTAGGGGTGCAGGGAGTGCTGGGGGTGCAGGCAGTGCTGGGGGTGTAGGGGTGCAGGGAGTGCTGGGGGTGCAGGCAGTGCTGGGGGTGTAGGGGTGCAGGGAGTGCTGGGGGTGCAGGCAGTGCTGGGGGTGCAGGCAGTGCTGGGGGTGCAGGAGCTAGAGGGGGTGGAGGGGGTACAGGGGGTGCTGGCAGTGCTGGGTGCAGGGGTGCAGGCAGTGCTGGGGTGCAGGGGGTGGCATAGACTATTATTCCTCTGACTTTTTAAAAATAGATTTTTGTGGACTTCAAAGAGGAAGGGAGAAGGAGAGAGGTAGAAACATGAATGTTGAGAGAGAATCATGGATCGGCCGCCTCCTGCACGCCCCACACTGGGGATCAAGCCCGAAACCTGGGCGTGTGCCCTGCCCGGGAATCGAACTGTGGCCTCACCGCCGCGGCTGGGTTACTCTCCTGACTCTCGTGCAGGGTTGGAAAGTTTCATAATAAACTGCTATTTATAAAAAATGGCCCAACTTCTGAGTCGTCTCTGAGCCGCTATCTTCCTGCCACCTGATACCAGAAGCATTTCGCTAACGAGTCCTCTCCCAAGCCAGGCCCACGTGGCAGCTCGGGCGGAGCCTGATTAACGCGACCCCTGGGCTGTGTCCGTCTGTCTTGCCTCCTTTCAGACACGAGCCTCCAGAGAGCACTGCTCACAATAAACACGGTGCCTGTGCAACAGCCAGCCCACCCCTCCCCGCCAAGGACAGAGGGCCCGGCAGATGGCGCCTTACCTCCGCAAGGGCCCCTCAGTTCTCCGCTTTCTGAGGCTCTGCTGCTGGGAAGGAAACAGACGGACCATCGGACCGGCCCCTCTCCCCAGCAGCCCCTGCTGGGGGAGCCGACCCACAGGGCAGAGGTGCCTGGGGTGGGACTCCGGATCACACAGGCCGGGCACAGGGCACATTCCTGAACGTTGGACGGAGATGCCTGCCTCACGGGCCGTGGGCACATGCCATGAGACGGGGGCTGTGACACGCTGTGCCATGCCTGACACCGAGCAGACACCGCACACAGCCATCGGGAGGGGCCTGTCGGGGGTCGGGGGGAGGGACGGGCAGGCGGCCGGGACATACCATTCGCAGTGATGAGGTTCTCCGCCTGGGCCTCCTCGTGTTGGACGGAGATGCCTGCCTCACGGGCCGTGGGCACATGCCATGAGACGGGGGCTGTGACACGCTGTGCCATGCCTGACACCGAGCAGACACCGCACACAGCCATCGGGAGGGGCCTGTCGGGGGTCGGGGGGAGGGACGGGCAGGCGGCCGGGACATACCATTCGCAGTGATGAGGTTCTCCGCCTGGGCCTCCTCGTGTCCCGGGGCCCTGCAGG
>NW_006289392.1:4722177-4722715 GCF_000327345.1 Myotis davidii
CTGGGGGTCAGCCCTCCACCCGCACGGGGCTCAGGGGGCGGGAGAAGTTGGGGCTGAAGGGCAGAGCCAGGGGACGCACAGGCGCCCTTCAGTGTCAGCCCCGGAGAACTGACTGAGAAGGGGTGACCCAGGGCCCCCCGGGGGCTTGGGCTGGCCCTGCCGGACTTTGGGCTTCTGAGGCCCAGTGCTCCCCTGGTCACGGCGGTGGCCAGGGCTGTGGTGACGGGAGCCAGGCTTCTCCTCAGCTCAGAGAGCCTCGGCGACCAGCTGGCCCGGGTCACAGAGCCCAAGGGGAGGAGAGGGCCTCACGGGAGGCCCGAGGCCTCTGCCCCTTCTCTCGGATCCGGCACCTTCCTGCCCACTCCCGCCCCACGCTCATCGGAACGGAGAAGGAGCTAACCGTCGAGTCCGCCTGGCAACCCTCAACACTCTGCCCCACCCTCCAGGCACACGGCCTGCTTCCCAGTTTCCGAGGTAAGAACCTAAAACCACACAAGTGGGTGGCACAGCAGGAGGCCCCTCCCCACCCCCCACCTGC
>NW_006289392.1:4722866-4727093 GCF_000327345.1 Myotis davidii
AGGGCGCCCTTACCTGGGCTTCTGGCTGAAGCTGCACTTGCACCTGCGACCTGAAAGGCAAAGAAACCACCCGAGGTCATCCTCCGACTTGCGTTCAAGGTCATGCTCCTGCTTGGCCACAGCTGCCCCGGAGAGGGTGCAGGCTGGGGTGCCGGGCGTGGCCTAGGTTGGGGGAGGGCTCTTCTGAGGCCCAGGATCAGCAACAGCTCCGAGGGCTACACCCTGCCCCAGGGTCTGCTGGTGGTGCGTGTGCAGAGGGCTCCCTGCAGACCAGGCTTACCCGGGGCAAACAAACCCGGGGGACCATCCCTCAGGGTGCCCCCCAGACAGGACAGGCTGTGTCCTGTGGCCTGAGACGCCCCCACTCACACCCTTCTGGGCACAGCACCAGGGGCCACCTGCTCCTTCTCATCTGCGCTTATTTTCACTGAGCATGTACCTGTTCGTGCTTCCCTGTTTTACTGAGCACCTATTATGTGCCAGCACGTAGTAGGTCCTAGAGATACAGGGAGAACGACAGGCTCCCATGCGGCTCTCTCCCTGCTGAGCAGAGACCCTGCTCCTCCCGGGCGAACAGAGGGACTTACTCAGGATGAGGAGGATCCCGACGGAGAAGAAGACCACGGCAAACACCAAGCCCCCGATCCGCAGGGTCTGGTAGTCTGTCGAAGGAGCAGGGAGACATGGGGGAAGGGAAGGGCCAGGGGGCGCTGCCTGTCCCTCACACCTGCTCACTGGCTGCAGAAGTAAACCAGCCTGGTCAGGAGGAGCCGCCTGCCCCGGGCCTCCCTCCCGCAAAGGGCTCTGGGGAGCAGGGCCTGTTAGCAGCGGGGCCCAGGAAGCAGGCCCATGGGAGCCCCGCGGAGAAGTGCTCCCAGTACAGCGGTTACGGTCCCTTTATTCTCATGTCATCCCTCCTCCTTACCGAAGAGGAAACTGAGGCCCAGGACAAACACGGACTGGCACAGGCCAGAGGCTGAAGACTCCCCCGGTGCCGGCCCAACATCCCCAGGGGCTGGTGATCTGAGGCTTAAGGTAGAGCCTACGGGAGCCTGGGGGGCAGGCCAGGGGAGCCCGGGAATCGCTGCGCCTCCCAGGACTCCTCTGCTGACCCGGGGGGCAGGGCGGACCAGACGCGGAGACTCTGAGAGCCCCAACCCCAGAGCCCAGGAGCCGGGACCTCCGGCCAGAACGGAACGGCCACAGCGCGGGTGCGGAGCTGGTCCCGTGCTGGTCCCACGCGTACTCACCACTGGCCAGGACGGCGGGGGCCAGCAGGCCGCACAGCAGGATGGGCAGCACCTCCATGGCGTCTGGGAAGAGGGAGGAGGAGCAATGCCCTGGGCAGGAGACCCCTGCTCCGACCCCCAGCCTGACCCTCAGCCCGACCCCCAGCCCGACCAGGCCAGCGAACCCCACTGTTCCAAGCGCTCCCCACATGGAGGGAGTGCAGACCGGGCAGAGGCCACGGACACTAAGCTCCCACGCGGTGCTCTCCCGCACTGACCCGTCACCACCTGCACCCACTCGGCCAGCGGCCACCGGGACCGACCCTCTGAGGGAAGGACCGGAGCTCAGAGGTAAGCGACACCCAGGATCTGAGAGCAGCAGCTGGGGTCCCGCAGCCCAGCCGCTCCCCGCCTGCCTCTCGGGCCCCGAAGCCACGCGGCCTAGCGGCTTGCAGATGAGCCCTTGGTTACCCCCTCAGCCACCCCCTGGGCAGCTCTGGCTCTTATGACGCCTGGGACTCCGGGGCTGGTCCCCACAGCCGGACGCACTGCTGGCCGTTCTGCCTCCCACGAGGTTAGATGCTGCTGTGCCAGCTCTGGTCCAGCCAGCGGTGGGCAGCCCTGAAACGCAGGCAGCTCCCCCAAGTCACCCTCACACGCCCCCCGTGCCCACGGGCTCCGGGCACAGTCCTCCAGAGGCGGTTTCACTACACGGAGGGGTGGAGGCGGGCTCTCTGAGCATCAGTGCCCAGGCCCCCGCCCCGGAGATGCGGAGACCGTGCTCTGGGCACCACCTCAGGATGGCCCTGGGTAGGTGTCCCCTCCCGGGACGGGCGTTAGTGGTCACACACCTCACTCCTGGGCGTAAGGGGTGCGGTGAAAAGCCACAGAGGACAAGGGGGAAACCTGAACCAGGGAAGCAACGTTGTCTGCTCCTCCCCCGGGGGTGCGACGGGCAGTGGCCGGACCTCCTGGACATCTGCCCAGTGGTCAGGACCAGCTGTGCCCAGGGATCTCGCCCTCGTACTCCCCCTGGCCCCACCAGCGCCCAGTGCCCTTCCCCTCTCGGCCACCAGAGGTCAGACTCTGCACCCAGCACACAGGCTGACTCCAAGGAGATACTTCAAAAGGCACTTTTGCTTCTAACGGTACCTCATTTAATAATTGTGTTTCTTTTAAATTTTACATTGTACTTTACACGCATTAAGAATATGTAATACACACACTAAAGCACAGTAATAAGATAAACACCCACAGGTGAGTAACTTCAGAACTAGAACTTCACCAGTCCTGCCGCACTTACCTGGCTATTCCTCCCTCTGCCCTATCTGCCTGCCCCACTCCCGGAGGGAGAGAGTTCCCTGAACATACATGTTTTTAATGATTCCCTTGCTCCACTTCAAAAAAGGCTTTTCAGTCATAAATCACAAGCCATAAAGTTCACCATTTGAAAGGGTGAAGCTCAATGGCTTTTCGTATATTCACAGACCTGTAGCAGCACATCGTCAGTTTCAGAACGTTTTCATCGCCCCCTGAAGAAACCTGTCCCCACTGTCAGCCACTCCCTTCTCCCGACAGCCACTCATCTGCTCTGTCCCTGTGGCCTTGCCTGCCCTGCACATTTCATACTTTACAAAACCATAAACCTGGGGCTTTTCACATCTGATATCTTCCCCTTAGCATGTTTCAAGGCTCATCCATGTTGACGCATGTGTCAGCATGTCACTCCTTTACCCACGGTGGATGAGTATCCATCCTGCTCTTCTTTTTAAAATATATCTGAATAAGATACAGTTTAGTGGAGCTTTTTTGAGCTTTATAATTATGATCTATATCTTAGTGTGTGTTTTTTTGCAGTCTCCTAAATCTGGCTTTTTCTGATCAATATTTTTATTATAATTTTTTTTCAGAGAGGGAGAGGGAGAGATGGAAACTTCAATGATGAGAGAGAGTCATTGATTGACTGCCTCCTGCACACCCCACACCAGGGATCAAGCCACAACCCGGGCATGTGCCCTGACCGGGAATCAACCATGACCTCCTGATTCACAGATTGATGCTCAAACACTGAGCCACACTGGCCTGGCTTCTGTTCAATATTATGTTTCTAATATTTGTCCATATCATTCCCTGTAAGCACAGTCCATTCATTTTCAATGTTGTGTAATATTCCGTCCACTATGCCAGTAAATTACCTTCTCCCGCCAGTGATCATCTTCCCCCCGACCCACCGCCCCCAAGTGTGTGCTCTTATAGATAATGCAGCTGTGAGCATCTCTGTGCACGTCTTCTGTTCAATATTATGTTTCTAATATTTGTCCATATCATTCCCTGTAAGCACAGTCCATTCATTTTCAATGTTGTGTAATATTCCGTCCACTATGCCAGTAAATTACCTTCTCCCGCCAGTGATCATCTTCCCCCCGACCCACCGCCCCCAAGTGTGTGCTCTTATAGATAATGCAGCTGTGAGCATCTCTGTGCACGTCGCCAGGGCTCACCCAGGTGAGAGTTCGTTCCAAAGGCACTGGCTTTCAAATCTCTGTCACCTCTGTCATAAGCAATGCTTTCCACATGGGAACCCAGTGTAAATCATATTCCTCAGCACCAGAAACAGTATCACCAGATGATATGTAACCTTAAAATGAATGATGCCCTCTAACATTTCCTATTATACCTTTTTATTTTAAACTAGAGGCCCGGTGCACAACATTCATGCATTTTAGGCGGGGGGTCCCCTCAACCTGGCCTGCACCCTTTAGCAGTCTGGGAGCCTTCGGGGGATGTCCCACTGATGGTTTAGGCCCACTCCGGGGAGCGAGCCTAAGCTGTAGTCAGACATCCTTAGCGTGACCGCAGAGGCGGTAGAGGCTC
The DNA here is from genome assembly GCF_000327345.1 of Myotis davidii. Classification (NCBI taxonomy): domain Eukaryota; kingdom Metazoa; phylum Chordata; class Mammalia; order Chiroptera; family Vespertilionidae; genus Myotis; species Myotis davidii. The sequence continues at coordinate 4,726,970 of NW_006289392.1, forward strand.
CTGCCACCACTGCTGTGCTTGCCAGCTGTCAGCCTGGCTTGTGGCTGAGCGGTGCTCCCCCTGTGAAAGCACACTGACCACCAGGGGCAGCTCCTGCATTGAGCGTCTGCCTCCTGGTGGTCGG
>NW_006289392.1:4727344-4735758 GCF_000327345.1 Myotis davidii
AAGTGATCGGTTAACCGTTCGGCCGGTCAACTGTTTGACTGTTTGCTATGACACACACTGACCAACAGGGGGCAGACGCTCAACCAAGCGTCTGCCCCTGGTGGTCAGTGCATTCCATAGCAACTGGTTGTTCTGCTGTTTGGTTGATTTGCATATTACCCTTTTATTATATAAGATGGCCAGGTTCACGAATGGGTTGCCCTCAGCATTTTGAAAAACGATGTTCTAGAGACAGGTCCAGAGTGAAGTTGTTGGGTAGCACACTATGCAAATCGTCAACTTTCCAAAATAACTTCAAACTGTTTTCCTAAGTAATCATCTCCACTTGAATATCCCACCAGCTATTACTCTACATAACTGTCAGTGCTTGATATGGTCAGACTGCTTAATTCCTACCAACCCAGAGGGCTAAAATGTGGTATTTTCTTTTAGACGTAGAACTGGGCTTCTTTCTGATCGTTTGCCATTCCTGGTTCTTCTTCATGTCTTTTGCTCTATTTTCAAATGAGTTGATATATTATTCATTTCTTATTTTGAGTACTAAATCATTGTCATTTAGTATCAAAACTATCTCTTCCCAATTAGAGGCTTGTCTTTTCACTTTCTAAAATAGTCTTTCACATGACCAGAATTTCGTAGTTCTAATGTAATTTAAAGCAAAGATTTTTGTGTCTTGTTTAAGATGTTCTTTGTCACCATGAGTCAGAATTTTCTTCTCAAAATTGTAAAGCTTTGTCTTTTACATTTACTTCTTTATTCCACCCAGAACTGATTGATGTCTGGGTGAGGTGGGGACCTAAAGCCACCCTTTGTGGGCCCCTCTCCCCCTTTCCTCAGGGCCCACAATGCACCTGTCAAGCCGCTGGTGTCTGTGTAGCTGTGGATTTCAGGGCCCCTTCTCGGGTCTCCTGGTCGAGCATCCACACCTGCATAGCATCAGTGTCTGAGTCCCACAGCTTCGGGGCTCTCCCCACGTGCGGAGAAGCTTCTCCCTTCTTTCTGCTCTTTCTTCTCGTCCTCTTCCTTCAGGAATGTCTTCACTATTCTTGACCTTTTACTCTCTCTCTACATTTTAGAGTCAGGGTGTCACATTCATCTAACACTGTTGGGATTTTCAATGGAATTGCCACGAATCTGCGCAGAGAACAACTTGGGGAAACTGACCGCTTACTGACCTTGAGACCCCTCTCTGACCTTGAGTCTCCTATCAATAAACCTTTTCGCTTGGTTAGGACCTTTTCAATGTCCTTTAAAAAAGTTTTATTAATGCTTTCATTTAGCTCTTAGACATCTTCTATTTGTTCCTAGTCTCTTATAATTTTTATTCCTATTTTAAATATGATGTCTTCTGTATGTTTTCTAATTTTTGCTGGTATAAAGAAAAGCAATAGACTTACATATTAATCTTAAATCCAATAATCTTGATAAACTCTCTCATTATTTTTATTAATTTACCTTTAGATTGCTTTGGATATTCTCTGCACACATGATACAGTATTGTTTCCTCTTTACCAGTCCTTACACTGTTCATTTCTATGTTTTATCTTATTCTTAGTGAAATGTAGACTAGACATACTGATAATGCCTGCACGTACACAGACACACAAACAGAAACACATATGGTCTTATTACTGATGCTATTTTACTGTGTGTTTTTATTTTTCCCAGCTTCACTGAGATATGACATGCAACACTGTGTAAGTTTACTATGTACCACGTGATTTGATACACACATATACTCTAAAATGACTGCATGGTAAGGTCAATGCCTCCATCACCTCACATAATTGTCTTCTGTGCATGTGGTGAGAATAAATAAAATGTGATAGATATATATCAGCCATGAAAAGGAAATTATTGATTTTAAATAGTGTTCTAATGGTTGTTTTCATTTAAATATCCTTTTACAGAGAGGAAGGGAGAGGGAGAGATAGAAACATCAATGATTTGATTGGCTGCCTTTTGCACGCCCCACACTGGAGATGGAGCCCACAACCAGGGCATGTGCCCTTGACTGGAATGAACCTGGGACCCTTCAGTCCATAGGCCGATGGTCTACCCACTGAGCCAAACCAGCTAGGGTTTCTAATGTTTTAAAAGTCCCCCTCTACTCCTGGTTTTCTAAGATATTTGTTTTATTTTCTCCTTTAATCTATCAATTAAGTAAATTGTATGTATGTCATACAAATTACTTAGTGTTAAGTCATCCTTTCATTTCTGGGGTACAACCAATGTGCCATCTTTTTAATCAACTGGTGGGTTTGGTTTGCTGATGTTTGGTTTAGGATTTCTGCATCCATGTGCGTAAGAATGGGCTGCGAGTTTTACTTTATTGGATTCGTTTAGCCTGGTTTGGGCATCACGGTAGCCTTGGCTTCACAGGACAAGTGCTCCCTTCCTTGCTATTCCCGGGAAGAGCCTGCAGAGATAATCTACAAGTACCTAACCAAGTGAAAAGATTTATTGGGATAGTCTGTTCTTCAAGTGTTTACTGGAACTAACCTGTAAAATCATCTAGGCTTAGTATTTTCTTTATTGATTTTAAATCACCTATTCAATTAATTAATGGCTACAACACTTCAAATTTCTATTTCTTCTTGAATATATTCTATATAATAAAACCCTAATATGCAAATTGACCAAACAGCAAGACAACCGGTTGCTATGATGCACACTGCCCCCCCAGAGGGAGGCGACTTGCAGCGGTGATCAGGGGTTGGGGCCAGCTGGCAAGGGCCCTGCCTGTTGCCTCCCACAAACCAGCAGTCAGACATCTCCCAAGGGTGCAGGCCAGGCTGAGGGACACCCCCCACTCCCTGTGCACAAATTTCGTGCACCAGGCCTCTAGTTGAGTTATAATTTTAATGGGAACTTATCCTTTTCTGCTTTCAAATTTATTGCCATAAACTTGTTTCTAGTGTTTTCTTAGCACTTTAATTTCTGTTTTATCTGTGGTTATGCCCTTTTCACATTCCTAATATTGTTTGTGTCTGATAACTTTTTTCCTGATCTCAGAGGTTACCTATTTTATTAAGCTTTTCAAAGAACCCACTTGGTCTTCTTACTCCTCCACAAGGTGTTTTAAATTTTTCTTAGTGCTCCTCTATACATTCTTGAATTTATTCCCTTGTTCTTTCTTTTTATTTGCCTTATGTTGGCTCATTGTTTTGGTTCATTTTTCTTTGTTAAATGGCATTTAAATACATAAAATAAATATCAAAACTATAAGTCTTTGTTTTACTATGGTTGCAAATATTAAAAAAATTTCTATATGTGACACAGCACCAGAGTTAAGTTAGGGTTTTTAAAAATGCTGACGCGCCGAGCTCAAAAGTTTTGCCATCACTGGTCTATAGGGTACAGACCCTCAAAATTTATTGAAAGTTTATGATTTAGATATTTTAAAAATCTGTTTCATGTATTAGAAGGTTGTGAATTCCCTCATTGTTGGAAAGAAGGTTCTATATGCCATTAAATTATAATTATTAACCATGCTAAATTTCTATGTATTTTCTCTCTTTTTGACTTATCAAAAATTGAGATAGGTGCTTTAAATTTTATACTATGGGGAGGACTTATACATTTACCCCTCTGTTCCTTACAATATTCTAACAAAGTTTAAAATTGTTATTTGGAGTGGGAAAAATTAGGTTTACAGCTGTTTGTATGGGAAAAGACATACAGGTGATGATCATTCCAACAGCTTCATTAGCTCGGAGGAAGGTCACAGGCAACTGTAAACTCCCACCTCAGGCCTGTCCTGTGAATTGGTCTCTCAGGATTATATAGTGATCCTCTCTACCTCAAATTCTATTTCACTTTCTACCTTCCTGTGCCTTATGCATTTTGTGTATCTTGTAAACAGCAAAGAGCTAGATTTTTAAAAATTTGAACCTAATAATTTCTAGTAACTGTCAAATTTACTCCATTTAACTTTATTGTGATGATATATTTGGTCTAATTTCTACCATCTGTTTTTCCATTACTTTCCTTGTGTATATTTCTTGTTTTTTTAAAAAATTTATTTTATTAATTTTTCTCTTACTCATCTTCTGCCTCTACTGACTGAGAAATTATACAACCTATTTCTAGTCTTTCAGTTTTTGCCTTTGGAATGACCACATATATTTGCTCTGGATAAAATGTGTCCTCCAAAATTCACATTCAAACCTGATCCTCACTGTGATGGTGTTAGGAGGGGGGGGCCTTTGGGAGGTGAGCAGGTCATGAGGGTGGAGCCCTCGTGAATGGAATTAGTGCCCTTATAAAGGAGACTCCAGAGAGCTCTCCAGCCCCTTCCTCCAGGCCAGGGCTCCACAGGATACGCTGTCTATGAACCAGGAAACAGAACTCCATTGAGCACCGAATCTGCCGGGACCCTGACCTTGGGATTCTGGCCTCTATAACTGTAAGAAATAAATGTCTGTCGTTTATAAGCCACCAGTATATGGTGTTCTGCAGCCTGGACTAAGTCAGTATTCAATTTACCAAAGACATCTACGTTATAAGGTGTAATAACTATTAGGTATAACCCCTTCCTGATATATAGGCTATTATTGTTCGAGTGCAGTAGCCAACCTACAATTCCTCCTGGTATTTATTTTTATAATATATTTTTAATGATTTCAGAGGGGAAGGGAGAGGGAGAGAGATAGAAACATCAATGATGAGAGAGAATCATTGTTTGGCTGCCTCCTGCAGGCCCCACACTGGGGATCGAGCCCACAACCCAGGCACGTGCCCTGACAAGGAATCGAACCGTGACCTCCTGGTTCATAGGTTGACGCTCAACCCCTGAGCCCCGCCGGCTGGGCCATCCTGGTGTTTTCATGCCTGTGTAGTCCCTCCACAAGGGTTAGTCTGTATGACCAATAAAATATGGCAGAACTGACATGTCCCTTTCAGCGCTAGATCATAAAAGGCACCACAGCTTCCCTCTCCCTCCCCCTCCAGCTCTGATTGCTTGCTCTGGGGCAAGTTGCCAGCCACGCCTTAAGGATGGATGCTCGGGCAGCCTGGGGAGGGCCCGCTGTGGCAGAGCAGAGGGAGGGCCTGCCAGGAGCACTCAGTGAGCAAGGAAGCGCATGCTCCAGCTTTCACAGAAGTGCCCCCTGGCGGACAGCCTGCCCTCAGCAGTCGCCTGCTCCCTGATTCCACACCCTTAGGGCTGTAGGAGGTAACAAATGTCTGTGTTCCAAGCCATTGAGTTGGGGGTGATTTGTTACGCAGCAATAGATAACTAAAACGACACAGCGATGAACCGGTATGTTCACGGTCCTTTTTGAGTCTCAGTCAGCCTCAAGCCATGTTCTTTATTCCTGAAGAACACCTTTGGGGAATTTCTTTAACGAAGACCTATTAGTTATAAACTCAGTTTTTGTTTACCTGAAAATGTTTTCTTTCACCCTTGTGATGGGCAGCCTGTAAAGGAATCCCCAAGAATTCCAACTTCGCGTGTTCCAGCCTGTCGCTGTGACCCCTCCTCCGGATGGGAGCAGGAGCTGGGACCTGCTTCTCATGGCCTATGGCAAAGGTGACGGCTGTCACGCACGTGATGGTTGTTATGTCAGATTCGATCCTGGCGGACAGAAGCTAGAGCATTCTCTCCCTTGCTGGCTTGGAAAAGTAAGGGCATGATGTGAGCACGTGGCCAGGGATTGTGGGAAGCCTCCGGTGGCTCAGAGCAGCCCCTGGCCACAGCCAGCAGGAGAACGGGGACCTTGTCCTCCTGCCACAGGAGATGAACTCTGCCCACAGCCCCGGGGAGTCGGAGGGGAGTCTTTCCTCAGAGGCTCCTGCTTGGGTCACAACTCCAGCCAACATGCAGGCTGAGTTTGCTGAGGCCCCGAGCAAAGAGCCAGGTGAGCTGTGCCGCGGCGCCGACAGAACCAGGAGATAACAAAGGTGTGCGCTCAGCTGTTGGGCTGTGGTCGCTTGTCCTGCACCAACAGGCAAGTAACACACATCTGGAAGGTAGCGTGGCCAAGTGCACAATTCTTGGTTGGTAATTATTTTGACTCCGATGTTGAAGATGACATATCCATTGTTGCTGCTTATTTTCATTCTGTCACAGATATTCTATCTTTTCTCTCTGCTGTCTTTTAGTTTTTCTCTGTTGGTGTTTGAAGTTTCACTGGACCGGAGCCTAAATGTGGATTTGCTTCTATGTGTTCTGTTGTTTCCTTTTCCTGTAGAATCACCCATTTCAACAATAATGAGAAATTCTCAGCCCTTCTCTCTGCACATATTGCCTCTCCTCCACTCTCTCTATTTTCTTCTCGAGATTATGGCCATGTTATATATTCTCATACGATTTTCCTTATCACTTCACAGCTTTCTCATGTTTTCCACTTCTCTGTTTCTCTGTGCTGCATTCGGGTAAGAGTTTCAGATTTATTTTCCACTCTCTAGTTCTGTTTAATCCATTCATTTAATTTCCCATTTCAGTGATGATATTATTGATTTCTAAATGTTCTATTCAGTTATTTCGCAAATTGCCTGGTTATTTTTGTTAGTCTTTGTTGCCAGCACATTTGTTTTACCCATTTTTTATTTCTTCCGTTTCCTACATAGTTATTTTATGTTCTGTATCAAATTCCAAAATCTTAATTTCTTGGGGGGCGGAGGGGAGTCCTTAAGGTGTTTGTTGTTTCTGTGCCTCTCAATTGTACATGGTTTGGTAATCTTTGAGTGTGAACTCACAGTTGCTAGGTTTTACGCTGGGGGACGTTAGCAGCCTGACCTGGGAGGCCTCCCCAGAGAGGGTCTGTTCTGCTTTGCAGAAGGTGGCGCACACCAACCCGAGGTCACTCAGCCCCATGCAGGGCCCCGGCTGAGGCAGGCATCTCCGGTTTGGCTTCCTGAACTTGCTGGGTCCGGGGCGTATTAGTCTCCGGGAAGCAATGTCGACAGCACTCATTCCGTGAGCACCTCTGGCTTCAGCCAGTGCTGGTTTGTCTCATGGGATTTGGTTTTTAGTGTTTAGGCAGCTACTGGTGTGGGGAGAGGCTGATGGCTGGTGGCTGCATGACCTTCCCTCTAATGAGCCAAACTCTGTAATAAGGAAGTGAGCTTACCTGCGATCAGTTCTTTTATCGTGGGATGTTTCATCCCAAATACACTCTGCAAAGTATGGAAGTGAGTGTTAAGCAGCTCCGAGCTGTAAGAACTTTATGTTTTGGGGACTGGGGGCTGGGTTTACTGCTGTTTCTCAGACCAAGTCGCATCTCCAAGTCACATCTTCAAGTTACAGCTGCTCCTCGCTCAGCCGGGAGGAGACTGGACTCAGGCCCTGGAAGGAGATGGGACTGGACACTGCAGTCGTCAGTCCCACAGGCTCTGCTCTGAGTGCTGAGGGGACAGGGAGGGACAAGTGAGCCAGGCCTCCCACCGTGCCTCCCTCACAGCCCCCCGCCAGGAGAGGGCGTGAGGCAAGCGGGACCCCCCGGGAGTAGACAAGACACACGTCAAGGTCCCGGGCCTTCCCTGCCGTGCCCCCATCCCCCCAATCACCTCCACAGACGCTCAGGTTAAGGTGAACCCCACCACAGAGGCTGCGCTCCGGGAAGGCGCACCCTGTCCTGGTTCTGCCAGGGGCCAAGGCCGACCCCTGAAGCCTGAGGCAGGTGGCACCAGGGCTCGGCTATGTCAGCCAATGAAGCTTCCCGGTGAGAGGCAGCGCAGGGAGAGCCCCTGGGGCCAGGATCCAGTGAGGACAGGAGCAGGGAGCACAACGCAGAACCTGGTCGGGTCCACGCAGCATGCCGTTTCAGCCGCGGAGCCAACACGGGGCGAGGGGGCAGAATTCTGATCAAACAGCTGGATCACGGAGGATGTGAAGGCCACACTCAGGAACAAAGACCTGCCTTTGTATTCTAGAGAGAACGTTCCTGGTCGAGTTCCAGTCTGCTGAAAGAAACACTGCCACCGATTCGGGAAGCCTCCCTGCTCCTCCCAGCCTCCCCGGGCCGGGCGCCCCAGCCACACAGCAGCAAAGGCTCCTCTGGTGTCCCTGACGGGCCGTTGGTACCACGACCTTGACCCTGAATCAGGCGGTCAAGTACTGAGGTCAAGTACTGAGCCTCTGAAGGGACACAAATGCCTCTCTCGCTGCTGCACCAAGAAAGTCACCTGGGCCTCTGCTCCCTCCCACACTGGCCTTGGGGGAGTGGGGCTGCGGGAGGGCAGGGCGCTGAGACATAATCCTGCCTCCAGAAGGCAGCGAGGAGGGAGGGGCCTGGGGGAGAGGAGAAGCCAGGTAGATGGAAGTGGAGCTGGGAGGGGGGTTCGGGAACATTATATTCCCCTACATTCCCCTCTGTGTGCATGTTGGGGACCCCTGGTCTGGGAGGCTGAGGGCCTGGCCCCTGGGGCGGGCTCTGCAGCCACCTCCTTCCCTCCCCCCTTCCCCCTCC
>NW_006289392.1:4735814-4737425 GCF_000327345.1 Myotis davidii
AGCGCTCACTGTCCCGCCCCGCCTCTGCACAGGCCTCCTGCCTGCACCCGGAAAGCAGACACGAGGGTCCCCACAAGCCTCCGCCACCCCGCCCCGACCCTTCACACACTGCTGGGCAGAGGCAGCTTGGAAAGAGGAGCTGCTAGCTGAGGTCACAGCAACACACTGTCATTTCCGATTCCGCGCAGCAGTGAGTAGAGCGGATGCCCATTCCATTGTGAACACAACCCGGGCAGCAACCCTTTAAAACAGGAGGATCCAAATCCCAGGGGAACGTCATCTACTCGCCCTCACCCTCCGTCTGCAGCCCGAGCCCCCCTCCTGGTTCCTGGTTCCCACCTGCTCGCTCTCTTTCACCGCAGCCCAGGGGACACACCGAGGGCTCACCGAGGCCTGGATTCCAGCAGGATCCCCAAGGAAAGATGAGGTGCCCCATTCCAGACAGGGCATGGCAGAAGGGACCTTCTTATGGGGTCTAGAATACCTGCGCCCCATTGTTTAGGCTAACTGCTTACTCTAGGTGTTACCGTAGGCCAGGGGACATGACAGCTTATGAGGATGCATCCAAGTCTTCCCATAAGAAGCGGCGAAAAGAAACCCCACTGTGTATAAATCGGATATAACCGAGCGGTGTATCTCGGCTAAGCAGGTGGAGTTAGTCTGCGCGCCAGCTAGCATGAGACCGAGGCCCCAGCAGGAGACCGAGGCCCCAGCAGAGAAATGCCAGGTCATGTCGGGGTCAGGGGCAGAGCCAGGCCTTGAACCCGTGCGTCCAGCTCCCGCTGGCTGCCCTAATGCATGGGGCCGGGAGGTGCGTGCGGGGCTGGGAGGTGGCCAGGCCAGAGCTGGAGGAGGGCTGAGGAGCCTCGGGGAAGGCTGAGTCATACCTGAGCCCCAGGCAGCCCCGCAAGGCACCTACAGACAGGAAGGTGACCAGGGCATGGGGGGGAGAAGGGAAGCCCCTGACAGGTCGGCGGCTCCACTGGCACCTTTGCTGGAAGATGTCGGGTCGGCGGGGACAGCGATGGAATGACGCCTGAAAGGGCCTTCAGGGGCATGGCGCCCACCTCCTCACTCTCTAGGGGGCGAGGGATGATCAGAAAGTCCTTTCCGATGACCCCGGCGGCCTGTGTGCCGAGCGTGGCGCCGGCGACTATGGCGGCACAGACCTGAGCGGTCTCGCAGGCGAAAGGCCGGAAGCGGAAGGCCCAGGACGGAAGGCGACTGCGGACACACTGGTCCGCTTCACTGGCCAGGGCGGGTCTTCGGGGCCCTAAGACAGTCTTACTGTCCGGGAGGAACCGCGGGAGGCAGCCTGGCCGCACCCTGTGAGCAGGACCCGGTGGAGAGGGGAGCGGCCCAGCGCCTGTGAGGACCCGAGCTCAGGCCCGGTGAAGGCGGGCTGCAGTTGGCGTAGGACACACACCCGCCATGAAGGGGCCGGGAGGACACGGCACAGTCCAGCACGGATGCCCAGCCCTTGGCTCTGGGAGGTGCTTCCCTTCCATGAGAACTTGGGCATCACACAGCCTGCATGCTGGGGGCTGGATGCTCTCGGTCTACACTGGCCCCACCCCCTGTCCTCCTGGCCCCTCACCCCCGTGTCCTCCT
>NW_006289392.1:4737707-4738715 GCF_000327345.1 Myotis davidii
TCCTCCTGGCCCCCACCCCCGTGTCCTCCTGGCCCCTCCACCCCGGGGCCCAGGCTCCTCGCACTCACACAGGGCTGCACCTTTCCTTCCCACTGCTCATCGCCTCCCTGCTTCCCATCTCAGATGCTGTGGCCAGAGTTCTCCCGGGGCTGGAGGCACCAGATGGAAAGAAAGCAAGGGACACAGGACAGCCATCACCCGCTGGACAGCTCTGTGTCCAGAAGGCCCCCGGGTGGCTTTCATCCATCGGCTTAGCCCAGTGCTCCTCCTTCCGCCCCATCAGGGCTCCTCTCAGGGATCCTGCGTTCTCCTCTCACCACCATGGCCTCAACCCCCCAACTCTGTGCCCTTCAACACTCTGACCTTGAAGTTCCCAGCCATGTGACCCAGAGCCACAGCCATGTTTCATCGGTTTCTGTGGAATGAAGGGTGGATTCTTCTTCATCTCCGCCCCTGCTGGGAGGTCGCCTAGGACCCCCTTTCCTCACAGAGCCCCAAGACCCGGGGGCACCTCACTGACTGTCAATGCCTCCATGTGACCAGCCCCAGGGCAGTGTGCCCTGACCCAGGACCACCCGCACGGGGAGGGCGCTCTGAGCCAGTGGCCGGGGACCGTCCACCTCCTGCAAAGGGAGCCAGGGCCGGAGCTCCTGGCAGCTCCATGGAGCCCAGCCCCACTCACACCCGCTTCCTGGGGCCTTGACCTGAGTGTGAAAGGGGGTGCAGGCGAGATGGGGAGTCTTCCCGGGTGTACAGAGCACTGAGCATGGCCATGGGATTAGCGAGTGTAGAGGTGAGAGTGCAGGGTGTGGGAGTGTGGGGTGTGGGAGTAGCGAGGGGCGGGGGTGGGAGTGTGGGTGTGGGATTAGTGAGTGTGGGGGTGGGAGGGTGGGTGTGGGAGTCGTGAGGTGTGGGGTGGGAGTGTGGGTGTGGGAGGGGAGAGAGGCCTGCCTGAGGCACAGGAGTCCTGCCAGGGGCTCCCCGGGAGGAGCTGAGGGGCTGGAGGTG
>NW_006289392.1:4738822-4741455 GCF_000327345.1 Myotis davidii
AGATTAATGAGTGTGGAGGTGGGAGTTGGGTGTGGGATTAGTGAGTATGGGGTGTGGGAGTGTGGGTGTGGGTGTAGTGAGAGTGGAGGTGGGAGTGTGGGGTGTGGGGTGTGGGAGTAGTGAGTGTGTAGATGGGAGTGTGGGGTGTGGGATTAGTGAGTGTGGAGGTGGGAGTGTGGGTGTGGGAGTCGTGAGGTGTGGAGGTGGGAGTGTGGGGTGTGGGAGTAGTGAGGTGAGGGGGTGGGAGTGTGGGGTGTGGGGTGTGGGAGTAGTGAGTGTGTAGATGGGAGTGTGGGGTGTGGGATTAGTGAGTGTGGAGGTGGGAGTGTGGGTGTGGGAGTCGTGAGGTGTGGAGGTGGGAGTGTGGGGTGTGGGAGTAGTGAGGTGAGGGGGTGGGAGTGTGGGGTGTGGGGTGTGGGAGTAGTGAGTGTGTAGATGGGAGTGTGGGGTGTGGGATTAGTGAGTGTGGAGGTGGGAGTGTGGGTGTGGGAGTCGTGAGGTGTGGAGGTGGGAGTGTGGGGTGTGGGAGTAGTGAGGTGAGGGGGTGGGAGTGTGGGGTGTGGGGTGTGGGAGTAGTGAGTGTGTAGATGGGAGTGTGGGGTGTGGGATTAGTGAGTGTGGAGGTGGGAGTGTGGGTGTGGGAGTAGTGAGGTGTGGGGTGGGAGTGTGGGTGTGGGATTAGTGAGTGTGGAGGTGGGAGTGTGGGTGTGGGAGTAGTGATTGTGGAGGTGGGAGTGTGGGTGTGGGATTAGTGATTGTGGAGGTGGGAGGGTGGGTGTGGGAGTCGTGAGGTGTGGGGTGGGAGTGTGGGTGTGGGAGGGGAGAGAGGCCTGCCTGAGGCACAGGAGTCCTGCCAGGGGCTCCACGGGAGGAGCTGAGGGGCTGGAGATGCCGAGGTGGAGAGTCTACCTGGAGACCCAGGAGCAGCCTGGACTGCAGAAATGAAGGAATACCCATCCCCATGACGCACGGTGCAGGCCCGGCACTGTTCTTAGTGCTCTCAATAGCCACTCTCATCTGGTCCAAATAGCTGACGAAGGACGTGCTACCATCAAACCCATTTTACAGGGAAAGAAACTGAGGCAGACAGAGGTCACCAGCTGGGTAAAAGATGGATTCCAAACTTCAACCAGCTCGCCCTGCCTCCCTGAGTAGAGGAAGGGCAGTGTTCCTGCTGGGAGCTCCTCACTCCACCCCTGGGCCCCTCATCCTTGGGGAGGGCTCCCCTCCTGGCAGCGGCCACCTTGCTGCTCGCTCCTGTCCAGCTCGGAGGCTGAGCTGCCGGCGCAGACACCTGAGGAAGTCACCGCAGTTCTGCAAAGAGGCACAGGAAGGGGCTCCTGCCTCTGGGGAGCCCGCGCCCAGGCAGCTCCCACACCTCCAGCTCCAAACGCACTCAGGAGAGGAGGCAGCAGAGACACTACGCACCCCCCAACCCCCACCCCCTCCCAGGACTGATATTCCCTCAGAAGGGTTTGTTTTAACCAATTACAGAATTGTGTAGCTGGATAGGCTGGGGTGGGAGCATGCGGCAGGGGCACGGGCGGGGGCAGTGGCTGGTGGGGGATTAGCCAATCCATTCCCCTGTCTACCTTCCGACTATAAAGGTCAAATAAACTAACATAAGGGAAAGTTAATGCAAACTGTAAAGCACCGTGATAACACCTACCCCTTGTTAGGCATTCATGTCAAGTACGTTTGATCCTTACATGGGTTCTAAGAAGTGGCTATGATTATGACCATTCCCTTTATACAGCCGGAGAAACTGAGGCCAGGAAGGTTGAGTAACTTGCGTTAAGTCCCAAAGCCAGAAAGTGGCAGCGCCCAGATTAGAACCCACAAATCTAGCTCCAGCGCCCGTCCCCTGAGCCAAGCTGCATCTCCCTGCGCTACTGACACAGAAAGACGGAATGCTGGCTCGCTGCAGGCGCTTGGGGTCAGAGGAAGCGCCTCTGTGCGGGCAGTTGTGGCTGCTCTGCCCTCACTCACCCTTCCCAGGGCATCTTCTCCGGAGGGGACATGGCTCTGGCCACTCCAGCCCTGCAGGCCTCCTGGAGGCTGCCAACGCAGCCCCTCCCTTGCAGCTGAAAGGACCCTGTGAGATTCAGTGTCCCTGGGCTGTCCCAGGTGACCTGGCGAGAAAGGGTGCCAGCAGCGGCTGTGACGTGTGGGTGGGAGAAGTCCGCCAGCAGCCGACAGGGGACGCACCGGCCGGAGAGCGGAGCTGGGAGAAGGGACAGGAGTCCTGGCTGCATGTGCCCCTGGCCCGTCTGCTCCCGGACCAGCTCTGTGTGCCCACCCCCTGCGGCCTCTGTGCCTGAGACCCCTGCCTCAGCAAAGCCGCATGGGGTTTGGGCCCGTCATTGGCAATAGAAAGAGATACCGAACCGCGGGCCACATCACTGCTCTCCAAGCATCAGCTGTTCATATGACGACTCTTCCCCCCCACTCTTCGCTCAGCTCCCTCGTCCATTTTCTACCTTCTTTTGTGAACGGGGAGGAGAAGAGAGATGGAGCAGGGAAAGGCCCAGTCCCTGCCCTTCCTTCCCTCCCTTCCTCCTCCTGCTCTCTAACCGGGAGGCATGGTCTCCAGTCAGAGACTCGGATGGGGCAGGAGGGGCCGGCCCACAGCC
>NW_006289392.1:4741607-4747531 GCF_000327345.1 Myotis davidii
TGGGCCCCCCCTCCCGCCATCTCTCCCCCCAATGGGCCCCACCAGACACAGCAGCAAGACCAACAGAGCCCTGGGAACAGCAGGAGGAAAGACGTCCAGAGGAAGAGGGAGTGAACAGAGATGCCCAGGGAAGTGGGAGAGGCAGCGAAGGGGCGAGGCCAGGGTGCCGGCAGGCAGAGGCTGTGGGAGGGCGGAGACTGAGAAAAGGAGGGGCCGGCGAAAGCCACGGGAGGCGGAGGCTGCTGAGAGGACAGATGTTCTTTGGAGAAAACACCAAGCAGCCTCCATGCGATCGATCATCTTCCCTGCGAGGCCCCAGCTGGGCCTCCACTCCCGGCTGTCGCGGTCGCCCCTCCGCCCCCATGTCACATGTGGGTGTAATGTCTACCCCCAACTCCCTGGCTGCAGGGGCTGCCCCTTGGGACACACAAGCTCCCTGCGGTCCAGTCCAGTCAGTGAAGACTATGTAGCATTTCTGCTCTGTACAGTGTTTTAAACCTAAAGAAATGTTAATTCCTGGACTGGGCTGCCACCGACCTTTATCTGATAGAATGCTTAGGGCAGTGGTTCTCAACCTTCCTGATGCCGCGACCCTTTAATACAGTTCCTCACGTTGTGGTGACCCCCAACCATAACATTATTTTCGTTGCTACTTCATAACTGTAATTTTGCTACTGCTATGAATCGTCATGTAAATATCTGATATGCAGAATGTATTTTCACTGTTACAAATGGAACATAATTAAAGCACAGTGATTAATCACAAAAACAATATGTAATTACATGTGTTTTCCGATGGTCTTAGGTGACCCCTGTGAAAGGGTAGTTCGACCCCCAAAGGGGTCGCGACCCACAGGTTGAGAACCGCTGCTCTAACCCAAAGTCCTTCCAGAAGCCACAGCCTCCCCCAGGGGCCCTCAGTGTGTCCCTCCAGGAGGCTGGCCCCAGGGAAGCTCAGGCAGGGTCCCCTGGACTCATGCAAAACTCGGGGGGGAAGGAGGGGTGCCGAGGCCGCCCGGGCCCGCCCCCCGCCTCTGTGGGTTTAGAAACGGTCAGAGCAGGGTACGTCAGGGCAGACTGGTCCTCAGCCCCGGACCCGCACGAGGACCTGGGCTGTCCTAAAAGAAAGGGGGCAGCTGGGCTGCGTATGCTGCACACCCCACTCTCCCCTTCCCTGGAGGAGACGATGGCGGTGGGGTGCAGATCCTCCCCAACACCTGGAAGGCACCCTACTGACCAGACGTCACCAGCACGAACTCAAAGGAGCATCACAAGCCCAGGCGGCGAGGGGCATCGCTGCCCCTTCACCGGTTAGGAAGGTGAACTCGGTGCTGGTACCCGCCCAGGGTCCCGCAGCTAACGACGCCTTGGCCGGCGCCCGCTCCTGACTGTGGATACCAAGCGCTGCTCTCCCTCTGCCGGGAGCCAGTCCATCCTTGCTGTTTCAAGGGACCTGGCATATATGGCATACTGCTCTTAATATGTCTGCTCACCTCCTTGGCGCTGTGTTTTAACCAAGGTCACCTCTCCGAGAAAGATTGTTTCCCCAGGTAGGGATTTTCCCCTGAAGTTAGGGAGGGAATAAAACCCCTTAACTAAGTGCCAGGTGGGTAATTAATCACTCTAACTACGAACAATCATGCTTAAGCTACATAATCTTTACTCCCTGGAATGGAGATAAGAAACGCCCTAACCTTTGGAATAGAGATTGATAGGATTGGAATCAACTGGTATAAATACAGATGTAACAAGACAACAGGAGACAGAACTAGACAGAACTTAGAACCTACACACAGACCTTAGAAGACAGAACTTAGAACACAGAACCTACACACAGAACTTAGAGGACAGAGCCTTCACGGAACCTGGAGACGGAGGAACTTCGCTGGAGAGAACATGGCGGGGGATCCTGGACAGAACCTGGCTACAGAAATTGGCTGGAGAACCTAGACAGAACATGGCAGGAGAACCTGGACAGAACCTGGTGACGGAACTTGGCTGGAGAACCTACAGAACCTGGATAGAACATGGCAAGAGAACCTGACTAGAACCTGGTGACTGAATCTGGCTGGAGAACCTGGACAGAACCTGGCTAGAGAACCTAGTGAGGGAAATGGCTACAGAACCTGGCTGGTGGCATCCCTCCACGCTGCCTTGCTGCCCCGGCAGGTGTGGCGATGTGGGAGCCGAGGAAACGGGACATGCTCCCAACTCCAGGCGCGGCTGCCCCACTGGGCCAGGGGAGGGGAGCCAGGGAGGGAAGGCCCCAAAGAAAGTGAGAGCGTGTCGCTGCACGTCAGCACGCACTCGGTCCTTTTCCCCTTCCCAGTGTCCTGCCCAGCTCTGCTCTGTCACTGACTGGTGTTGGGGTCATTGTGGGACCCTGGAGCCTCAGGAGGGAGGAGGTGGGAGGGGACAGGGCCACTGCCCAGAGCTCTGCCCCTCACTCCCGCGGGGCCTCAGAAGCAGCAGGCACTTGACTCCCTCCTCAGCCTCCTCACACCTCCCAGCAGCTGCCAGCATCCCGCTGCTCTCTGCCAGCAGAGCCATCTATGCCAGGAGCGGGCAGGGTCCCAGGCGGCTATCGGCCATCCTGTCCTTCAGAGCTCGGCCGACAGGGGGCGCCCACAGAACAACTAGCTGGGCACCTGCCAGCCCTGGCAGCCCCCTTTTTCTCTGGTCTGGCTGGGAGTTGGATTGGGGGTGGAGGGGAAATATAGACCACCCCTCCTCAAGGCTACACCCACACCCACTACATCCCCAAGGAGAGAGGTTTAAATTTCACCACATGCTTCTGTAAAAGGCAAATGCTTCCGATCCTAACAGTCATGCCTGCCGTGGCCCGAGTTACTTTAACCCGATTGCTTTCCAAACAGCTGAGATCGGCCCGCATTTAGGGAGAGAAATTGGTGGAGAAAAGGAGGGGAATTTGGGAACAAGGTGTAATTTGGGGAAACATGGCACCATTATTGCCCTAGTAACCAAGTTAACACACGTGTGAATGGCCTGCTGTTCCCAGAGCTGGCTCCTCACCAAGGCGCTCTAGCACAGTCCCTGCCTCTGGGGGGGCAGTGGGGGGGCGTGGAGTGTCACAGACAGAGGCTGCCCCAGGTGGAGAGGCCACGCCCATCACCATGCCCAGGACTGAGACCCCAGACCTGTCCACCCGCAGTGGCAGCTCCGCCAGCAGCACTCGGAGTGGAGCCCGGGGCCCACTCTAACCATGCACACAGCGTCTGAGGGGCATCGTACAATAGCCTGCCCGCCTCCCCACTGTCATCATGGCCAGAAAGGGGGTGGGTCTCAGACACCGTCCTGGACAGGAGCCCAGGAAGGCCTGAGGACAGGATGCACGTGGGCACTGCGTGGGGCTGGAAAGGGAAGTGGGTAAAAACTGAGGACATAGGCATAAACTTTGGACGTTAGTTAATAAGTGTCACTATTGGTTCATCATTTGTGTGAAAAATAATGTGAACAGAGCCACTTAGAACCAGTCTGCACGCCTTACCCCTCAAACCTGTGGGATGTGTAAACTGGGTGGAGCAGCCCTGCCCACCAGGCCCTGCCCACCAAGCCCTGCCCACCAGACACTGCCCACCAGGCCCTGCCCACAGACGCTCCCCCAGCCCCGGCCCACCAGCCACTGCCCCCCAGGCCCTGCCAACCAGGCACTGCCTACCAGGCCCTGCCCACCAGACACTGCCTACCTGCTGGGGTCCAGCCCCAGCAGGTCCAGGGGTCCCCAAATCCAATACAACCTCAAAAATAATTGATTGCCTACAAGTTATAAAACACTTTGTCTACATCAATAAATTGTTTTGCTTGTCTTGTCTACATCAATAGGAGCAATGCTTTTTGTTACTCCATTCAGGAAAAAAACAAACAAACAAATAAGTTCCCAAAGGTGTGGACACAGAGGCAGAGTTCAGGTGATCATCAAAGCGAGGTTCTCTAGCCAAGTTCTGTCCAGGATCTCCAGCCAGGTTCTGTCTTTATTGTCTTGTTACATCTGTATTTATACCAGTTGATTTTAATCCTGTCAATTTCTATTACAAAGGTTAGGGCGTTTCTTATCTCCATTCCAGGGAGTAAAGATTATGTAGCTTAAGCATGATTGTTTGTAGTTAAAGTGATTAACTACCCGTCTGGCACTTAGTTAAGGAGTTTTATCCCCTCCCTGACTTCAGGGAAAAATCCCTACCTGGGGAAACAACCTTTCTCGGAGAGGTGACCTTGGTTAAAACACAGCGCCAAGAAGGTAAGCAAACATATTAAGAACAGTATGCCATATATGCCAGGCCCCTTGAAACAGCAAGGATTGACCGGCTCCCGGCACCTACCAGGCCCTGCCCACCAGACACTGCTCACCAGGCCCTGCCCACCAGACACTGCCAACCAGGCCCTGCCCACCAGACACTGCCTACTAGGCCCTGCCCACAAGACACTGCCCACCAGGCCCTGCCCACAGGACAATGCCCACCAGGCCCTGCCCACCAGGCCCTGCCCACCAGGCCCTGCCCACCAGGCCCTGCCCACCAGGCCCTGCCCACCAGGCCCTGCCCACCAGGCCCTGCCCACCAGGCCCTGCCCACCAGGCCCTGCCCACCAGGCCCTGCCCACCAGGCCCTGCCCACCAGGCCCTGCCCACCAGGCCCTGCCCACCAGGCCCTGCCCACCAGGCCCTGCCCACCAGGCCCTGCCCACCAGGCCCTGCCCACCCGGCTGGAAATGAAGGACACCCTTTAGGATGAGCAGCAGCACATGTAGCTCAAGCGTCACTGGAGTATCTGCACCTGGGAAAGCCCTCCTCCTACCCATGCATCTCCCGCGCTTTCCTACGGAAGCCTGGCTCCGCCCTCCCTGGAGCCTGGGCTCCGCCTGGGCTCTGCAGAACCAGCCTCGGAGCAGCTACTCCTTCCATCTCAGGAAGATCTCAGGAAGCGCTGTCCGCTCTCCCTCTGGCCTCTTATCTGTAGGTCAGAGTTTGTAACAAATGTGCCCCACTGTGTGCGATATTAACAACGGGGGATGCAGTGGGTGTGCTGGGGCTGACTGAACTCTGTACTATCTGCTCAAATTTTTCTTATAAATTAAAATTGTTTTCAAAAGGGCTATTAAAAGTATTAACACTTAAATTACTTAACACAAAAACAGTTCCCTAACCCCCTCCCATCACCATCCTGGCAGCCAAGCGCAGGGCCAGAGCCAGCAAAGGCCTGGAAAGCTGCCTTTTAAACAAGCGCTTGGGGCCACAGGGGCCACACAGGGATCGCTGCCCTCGAAGACAATGTGCCAGCTCCCCGATTTGCATTTGAGATGCCCATCAAGTAAACAATAAACCAGTTATTCCGTTTATTTTATTTTTGTTAATCCTCACCCAAGGATATGTTTCCATTGATTTTTAGGGAGAGAGGAAGAGAGAGGGAGAGACAGAGAGAAACATTGATGTGAGAGAAACACACCGATTGGTTGCCTCCTGCATGTGCCCTGACCAAGGCCCGGGCCAGAGAGGAGCCTGCAACCAAGGTATGTGCCCTTGACTGGACTCGAACCTGGGACGCTCTATCCACTGAGCCAAACCGGCTAGGGCCGATTATTCTGTGTAATAACCTAATTTAAAGTGCTGGCCCCTCACAGATTCTAACCCGGACACTGAGGAGAGCAGAAGTGGCGATCTCCTAGTGGCAAAAGGACTCACAGTGGCCGGACACCCTACTGGACCCCCCCACTGCCCAGGCTGCCGGACAGGAGCAGGGGCCGGCTGCCTCTGCCCCATCCTCACTGCCGCTGACACCTCCCAGGGGGTCCCTTCCCACTGGGTCCCCTACACCGCGAGGTCTGCCCCCGGCATAAGGGGGACACCCTGGGCCCACAGATCCCCATGACTCAGAGCTAGGTCTCCGGAGCCCAGAACCCACACAGCC
>NW_006289392.1:4747551-4753216 GCF_000327345.1 Myotis davidii
GTGATTTCTCAGGAAGAGAAACAGGAAGGAAGTCACCAGGAGGAAAAGGAAGACCCCTTCCTTAGAAAGGGAAACAGCATTCACAAATCACAGATGCAGGCTTGGTTCCTGAGTCCCCTAGCCAGCGCCTCACTCCCCCCCCCGCCCCCCAGCCGATGTCTCAGCCATTCTCCCAGGGGCCTCTCATAAGGGCCCTCAGAGGCAGGAGCTGAGCACAGTCCCATGCCCCCACGGCTAGCCAGGCGGAGAGCGTTCGGTGCCAGGATGAGTGAGGGAGCGGGACCCCGGCCGCTCCGGCCAGCGGGAGGCCAGGCCCCTATCCTTGCAGTGCTCAGACCACCTCTAGGGGTTCTGGCTGGCGGGCAGCATCGCAAGGAAGCCCTAGCCAGGGCCCCGACAGCTGCTGGGCATGAGCGAGTCAGGCCAGCACAGGCATCGCCGCCTCCGTGGCTGCTGACAAAGGGCCATTCAGGGGAGGCTGACAAGCAATCCCAGCTGCCGACGAACTCAGAGCAGCTGCCCGGGCGGGGGGCGGGGCCCCGCCCTCCTCCCCCCACTCCCCTAGCCACACCGCAGTGTCCAGGCAACCTCTGCCCACCTCCCTGAAAGCCCGGCTCTGCCCTTGTGCCTGAGCCTGCAGCAGTACGTTGCATAAAATCCCACTGTCTTGCTTGGGACATGGGGTGTGGCCTGGGGACGAACTGTGACCCATAGGGCCTCCTCCCTGGAGATCTGTCCTGGGTCTGGGAGTGAGGGGGGTACATGCACTTAGGGAGGGTGTGCGTGACCTTGTTTATCTTGGCTCCGGGGAACACACTGTGCCCAGTCCAGACACAGGCCCTCATTGCGTCCCCACAGAGCCACGGCCACACCTCCTTCCACACATGCACCAGTGTGTCCCCCAACAGACCACGAACTCCTCGGCGGCAGAGCCACGTTCTAGGCACATCTGAATCTCCAGGACTCAGCGTAGCTGCTCAGTAAACACTGGTGACTGACTAAATGCGTGCTTCCGGGTCACTACCCCTTAAATCCTAATCCAGGCTAAACTCAGAACAGCCTAAGGGTCTGTATCGACTTCCTAAGGAATGTTAAAACTTTCTCAGTCCCCAGTCCCCAGGTCCTCCCTTCCGCTCTCTAGGTCTCCGCCAAACCCCAATCACCAGAATGCTCCGAGGAGTCCGCTCCTGCACTGGCCTCGGCCCTCAAGCATCCCGCGCCTAAGCTGGCGTCCAATTCTTCGTTTGAGACGCTCCCAAAGGAAGCAGGCCTGGGTGAGAACCTCCACCTCAGGAAGGCGGGGCAGCCCTGCGTGAGTGACAGGAGAAGGCAGCTGGGAAGGACGAATGGCGTTCACCCCTCCTGGTGGGAGAGCGGTCCCCCACATGCTTATGGGCTTCCTCCATGGCCCCCACCTGAGCACCGCCAGGATAGGGGCCTGGCCCCACTGCACTGTCTAGGGCAGGAGTGACCTTGACATTGAAGAGGGAAGTGGGAGTGGAGGGAAGAAGGCGTGGACATAAGTAGCTAAAATGAAAGCACAGTGGGCCACAGAGCCTGGGCGGGGCGGGGGTGGGGGCGGGGAGGAAAGCCTGTGTGTCTCCTAGGAATCAGGAAAAATAGTTGAAAGAATGAGCACTGGGAAGGGCCTCAGGATGGTGTCATAACAACAAAATGCCACTCTGATAGCAGCGGCACTGCAAGCATTCCGACAGCAGCCGAGACCCGGGAGTGCTTACTGTGTGCCGGGCCCACACAAGCACTTTACACACTCACCCTGCTCAGTCCTTGTGCCCATTTGACACGCTGTGAGAAAACTAGCGAGCCTGGGAACGCAGACTAGAGCCCAAGCGTGCGTCCCCAAGGCCAGCTGAGTTAGCAGGCTGCAATGGAGAGCTCCTTCCAGAAGGCCTGGGCACAGGCAGCAGGAGGCCATCATCAGAGAAGGGGGATGGGACGCCCGCCCGCCCGCCGGCCCGGTGACAGCCCACAGAGCCCCTGCAGTGCCAGCGCTGCACCTCCTTATTCGCAGGCGACCAAGAGCCACGTCTGACAGGCTGATGAGGTCAGGGGGACGGACTGGGACCGAGCCAATGGAGCGAAGGGGCCGTCACAATGGCCTGGGTGAGGCCCAGCTGGCTGGGGAGCGGGCGTGAGGCCCTGTGAGCGCGTGCTGTCTGCGTCAGGTCTGCCAGCTTATGCAGGTCTGAGATGGAGAGTGTGTGCAAGTGAGTGAGCATGTGAGGGGGTGGGCCTTGCTGTGGAAGAAGAAGGTTGCAGAGCCTTCCTGGTGGGGGTGGGGTCAGGTCAGCGGGGGGAGAGGAAGGGACAGGATAAACCCGTCGCTCTGCCTGAGCAGGAGGGCCTGGTGCGTGGGCAGCCATCGTTCCACAGCTCTGTGAGATAAATGAAGGCCACGGAGCCTGGCAGATCGGAGGGGCTCCACGATCGTCGGGTTAAAATGATGTGAGTGAACTGACGCTCCCAGCCTTGGGTCTCTTCTGAGGTCTGGCTTCGCCCTTTGGCTGTGTGGGGCCCCGGTCATCGGCACTGGACCCTCCCTCATCGCCCGCCCCTCCGCCCCAGACCAGGCGTTCTGAGTGGAGCAGCCGCACTCCGAGTCCCAGCCCTCGCCCTGGGCCTGTGCGCCCTCGCACATCTTCCCACAAACTCCAAGCGGGCTTCCTGCTTTCCCAGGTCAGGCTCTCCCTCCTCCCTCCTGTTCCAGAGCAGAGATGCTGCCAAAGGCTCCCCCCTTCCAGAGGAAGGCCCCCCACCAACGGAGGGCCCGGAGTTCATCCTCCCCAGAGCACGCTTCTTTCAAGGCTCCACCCGCCCCAGTTTGGGTCCTGGCAGAAGAGAGCAGGTGGACCAGTGTCCCGGGGGCCGGCTCCACAGCCCAAGAGAAGGAAGCTTGGGCTCGGTCTCCTGGGCACCTGGGTGCAGGCGGAGGCTCTCTCTGTAGTAAACGGAGACCAGCCCCTTTCTGCTCAGCTCACTGGCAACCCTGTTTTATGAAATCATTACGATTCAGCACCAGAGACAAGGGGTCTCTTTCAGATTGCATAATCGACAAAAATTGAGAGGAAGAAATGCCTTTGAAATCATGGAACCTAACCCCCTAAAAACAAGGTGTTATTGACAGACCTGAGGTGGAAATAGAGGTCTGAAATCTTGGAGGCTTTCAGTTGCTTAAGATCAGTCTCAGCCATTTCTGACTTTCAGCAAAAACATGCCTGTGGAATGAATGCGCTTACCCTCAGGGCAGAGCCTGGACTAGAGCCCGTCTGTGCCTCCAGGCTCACAGCCTTCACCTGGGCCTCTGCCTCCCGGGGCTGGCTGCCAGGCCTGCTTTATCTCCTGTAGGCACGGGCAGAAGCTGGCGGCGCTCTGTCAGACAGTGAGTCCAGATGGCGGCCACCTGAATCCCACAGGGCTGGGGGCAGGGGAGTGTGCGCTCTGATTTACGGGGTTTCCAGGGTCTAGGCAATGGCTCCTTCTTGCCACACCCTCCAGGAAAACAAAATGAAGCAGGCTCCCCACCCACAAGGGGCCCACACTTGGGAAGGACATACCAGTCCCCAGAGGACTGCTGAAGGTCAGATGGCCCAGCCACTACTGGGTGTGAGCCTCCATTTCCCACCTGCGCCTCAGTTTCCCCATATACACAATGTCCTGATTGTATGTTCCCTCAAGGCCCCTTCTGGCTCTTAAAAATCCAGAACTCTAAGGTCAGGGGCTGTGTCTTCCTCCTCTCCTTCATGTCCCCAGCAGCTCACACACAGTAGGTCCTTCACAAGCTCACTGGACAAATGAGCTGGGTCTTCGGTCAGTCCCAGGATCACGGAGGTCAGGTCAGGAAGACTTGCCTCCTGCCTACCGCCTGATCCTCACAGAATCCACAGGTCTCACTCAGCACAGCCCTGGCAATCCCACAGCCCGCTGCAAACCTGCTTCCTCTCTGGGAAGCAGAGACGTGGCTGGAGGAGCCAAGCAGGAAAAGGTGCCAGGGAAGAGAGGTGCCAGGGAAGAGAGGGAGGCCTGGACGCCAGACAGCTCTCCCGGCCCGACGTGCACTTTGCTAACTCACCTGGCTCCTCTCCTTCCTGCTCTTCTGACTTCCCTCATCCCTGGCCCTCTCTCCCCCTTGTAGCTGCTCCCGGCCCCTCCCCGTCCCTGCCACCTCTGGGAGGCTCTGAGCCTTCTGCTGGCCGAAGACCGCCTGGCCCTCCGTGAGGCCGGAAGACAGAAGGGCCTGAGCAGACTCCTAGGCTGGCCCAGGAGCCTCGGGCTTGCTCAGGGGCAGGGCATGGAGAAAGCAGCGTGAAGACTTACGCTCTGACCCAGGAGAGGGGCTCCCCTTAGAGAAGATCTCTCCACCTGCCTCTCAGGGTTCCTGGGAATGTGCCCCTCCAGCCTCTTGGCCCTCCCCTATATGTGCAGGCATAGAGCCTGTCAAGGCAAGAAATGTCCTATCTCCCAGCTGAGATCCACCGAGAAGCACCGTGTGTGTGTGTGTGTGTGTGTGTGTGTGTGTATGGGTTATAGTTTTGTGTGTGGTGTGCGTGTGCATGTATCCTATGATGGCAGGGCGTATGGGTGGGTGGTGTTGTAGAGGTATGCTTATGTTGTGTTTGGTGTGCATGTGATGTGATATACGTGCAACAGCGGTGGTGTGTGTGCAGGATGGCATGTATGCATGTGTTTGTGATGTGTACTGTGGGGGGTGAGGGGAGTGGGTACAGGGGCCATGTCAGTTTGGGTGGGAGCTAGCTACGCAGGGTCCCCTGCCAGAGGAGCCACAGATACCCAGTATCCAGGCAGCCATGTTGGGGGGCGGGGAGGAGACAGGAGGTGAGGAATGGGCAAGAAAAGGAAGGAGGCTGCGAATTAGTGGCGTCTCCATGGTAACTACCAGGCAGGTCACATGCCAAAGGCTAAGTTGCTGAAAACGTATACACATCCACAATATGAGAGCACGAGGCCCCAGAGTGGGGGTATCTTCAACCATCTCCAAACCTGGGCATCGGGCCAGAGAGCACCCGCCAAGGAGACCAGGGGAGAGGGGACAGAGGCCACCGGGTGGGGCGAGGCCCCAGCAGCCTTGGCCCCACGGCTGGGGGCAGGCAGCGGTCTGGGCAGGCCGTTTCTCAGCACAGCCGCGCTCTGCTCCCACCTGGGAGCTTTCTCCTCCAGCCACCACTTGTAAGAGCCAGGAGCCGGCGCCAGGAGCGCCTCCAACTCGAACAGAAGCTCCGGGAGACACAATGGGGAGGTTCTGCCGGTCGCCCCGCCCGGGAAGGGGCTGGGTAGGAGGAAAGGAGGGAAAGGACGGGATGGGGGGGGCGGGGAGCAGGGATCCCTAAAAGACATCGGGACTAGAAAAACAAGGAGGAAAACACTGATGCAGCGTCCTCATGATCCCCGCGCCCTAGAGCCCCAGCCCTTCTCTGCCTCCCCCCACCGCCCTGCCGCTCCCCTAACCAGCAAGTTCCATTTTATGTCGCTCCTGTGTGCACACGCACACCCAGCCGCCCGCCCAGGCTCTATCCGGGGGCCACGCTTGCAGGTAGCAAAGGGGAGGCGCCCGCCGGATAAGGATGGTGCAGCCCTTTCCCCTTCTCCCCCAAACCAGAGCCCGCGCTCCAAGCGAGCGCGTGCACAG
>NW_006289392.1:4754314-4762790 GCF_000327345.1 Myotis davidii
GCAGCGCGCAAAGGGCTGCGTCCTGGCGCCGCGAGTCTGGTTGTCGCTGCCATTCAGCGAGAGCCCGGTGGGGCGCCCACCCCAGCCGCAGATTTGCAGCCCAGAACCCCCTTTTCCAGACCCCGCCAAGTCAGCCCGCTGCGCAGGGTCCCAATTCAAGACGGAAAACTGCACCTGGAGATCTAAACCCCAGTTCCGCACAGCTCAACCGATCGAGCGCCTCCGCTTCCTCCCCTGTGAACTGGCCCCCCTGTAAGCACCGGCCCCTTGGAGGCTTGGCCCAGCCCTCAGTGCTCAAGAAGCAGGGATGGGGGGAGGGGCTGGGGGGAGGGGGCGGGCAGGCATGAAGAAAGGGAGGAGGCCAGCTTGGCAGAAACTCAGCCAGGCCTGGCCACTGGTTGGCACCCAGGAGGCCAGGAGGCTGCCCAGCCTGAGGTGAGATGGGGGGTCCACAGGAGGAGGGCTGGCTGGTGAGAGGCTGGACCGTCGAGCCTGGGCAGGGCCTGGGGACGTCATTACAAACCTAGGGAGGCGGCACTGCTAGGAAGAGTCCCAGCCCTGGGCCTCGGCTTTCTCATTTGTGCAAGGAAGGAGTGGACTAGATAATCCTGAGGCCCTTCCAGCGCAAATCCCAGGTGATTTAGTTGTTCAGTATGTGGTCCGGTCTTAAAACCTGAACACAGGAAGTATATACACACTGAGGAGAGCTGTGCAGTGCGGGGAGCCACAGACAGGTCCTGGAGTAGTGAGGCTCAGCGGTCCGGGAGACCCCTAGATCCACGTGACTTTCCACAGAGACATCTCCAACTCTGTTCTTCTTTCTCAAGACTGCGGTGGCTCCTAGGGGTTTTCTGTGGTTCCAAATTGATTTTAGGATTCTTTGTTCTAGGTCCGTGAAGAAAATGCCATCGGTGTTTTTTTTAATATATTTTTTATTGATTTCAGAGAGGAAGGGAGAGGAAGAGACAGATAGAAACGTCAATGATGAGAGAGAATCATAGACCGGCTGCCTCCTGCACGCCCCCCATTGGGGATCGAGCCCGCAACCTGGGCATGTGCCCTTGACTGGAATCAAACCTGGGACCCTTCAGTCCGCAGGCTGACGCTCTATCCAATGAGCCACACCAGCTAGGGCACATGGTGTTTTGATAGGGATTGCGTTGGGTTGTGTGGACATAAAATCCAACGTAACATGACATTCTTTCTTTACACCCAATACCCTTTTCTACTTCATCTCCTGAGACATTCCGTGCACTGCCTTCCCCATCCATCTATCATGCTATCACCCCAGTCCTTGCCAACACTGTCCCCTAGCTCAAGAGGGCCAGTCACAATTATTCCAGCTCACTGCTTGCTTTTCTGCCCCCAAACTGTTACCCAGATAATTTTCTCTCCTTCAAACATTCTCTCTTTCACTTCTTTGCTTACCAGGATCCTACCTACTGGGTAAAACTAAATGTAAGTACCACCTACTGAAAGGGAAGCTGTCTTGTCCCTGCTGCCATGAGCAGTGTTATGTCTCCACATCTGTCCTCGGACATCTCAGAGTCTGACTTTTATGATGTCTAATTGCATGTGTGCTGCCCCAATAGAACGGGACTTCCATATTACTCACCCATAGACCCCAGTGTCTTGCTTGGCAACCCACTTATACTAGTTGAATTTAAGGGGATCATAGCTCACAAGACCCTACATGATCTTGCCCCACCACCTTTTCAGATTCATGTTGAATACTCTCTTGCTCACTCTCTCTCTCTCCAGCCAGCAATCCCTCCGTTTAACCACAGGGCCTGCAGACCTGGCTCCCTGCGCACTGGCACCTCGGGCTAGACAAGGCCTGTGAGTGCATGTGCATTGTTCTCTCTCACCAAGATGAATGGGTAAAGCAGCTATTGAGGGCACAGGCAGGAGAAAACTGGGTGGTGAGTCTCCCAGAGCTCCTAGGCCAGCAAAGAAGGGCAGGTGACCCTGACACTGTCATTGTAGTTCAGGGAAGGATGTCTCCATGGAGCTGGAGGCACTGGGGAGGGTGGCAGACATGGTTGGTTCCCTAGATCCACTCTCCTTTTTCCCTTCCTATCAGAACTGCAATGCGTTCAATTTAAACTACCGATTTCCCAGACTCCTTTGCAATGAGGGGTGTCCATATGACCCAACTCTGGCCAAGGAGATGGGAACAGAATTGTCCTGAGTGAGAATTCTAAGAAAGACACAGTAGTATGTACCTTTTGCCCTTGACTTTTTTTCTTCCTGCTCCCCCCCCTCCCCCTCCTCCTCCTCCTCCTTCTCCTCTTATTTCTCGGAAGGATGGATGTGATGCCTGGAGGGGAAGCAGCCATCTTGCAACCAGGAAGAAAGAAGTCTCCTACTAAGGAGGTCGGATGGGCGGCCATCAACATCTGAATGACTTCATTGTGGAGTTCTGGCTTCATGAGAAAATTCAGCTCCTATTACATACATGTGCAGTAGTTCATTATCTGTTCCATGCAGTTAGCATGGCCCTACCTGATATGAGTGAGGGCCCAGCTGGGAGGACAGTGTTTCTTCCTGAGAAAGCCCCTCCCCCGGAAGACCTCCCTGCCAGGCACAGCCCCACGGGCACAGGCTGGCACAGCCAGCATGTCGAGGACACACCCTCCACCAGCTCTCCTCTTGGAGTCGGTCCTGCATGGCCCCTTCCCTTCGCTACCTTGATGCCAAGGCCTTAACTGGGGGGAAGGGAAGAAAGCAGAGGCCGCCATAGTGGGAAAGTCGGAAATAAAATCTCGCCCTGCCTTCCCCCCAGGAAAAAAAACAAGCCGTGACAAAGCCTGGATGAGGTTTGTTTTGAAGTGAAAAATCCATGCCAGTTCCATTAGTTTGGAAAACCAGTTGCTGCCTGAATAACTGAAACCTGTCCTATAAGCGTGAACTGTCACCTCAAGGTGCTGGCCTCTAATTGTGAGCGCACGTTGGCCAGAGCTGCTGGTTCTCCAGACTGGAGCACGTGACGCCTCCTCCCCCAGCCCTTCCACTCTGACAATATGCCACCACTGCCGCTCCCAGTGATGCCCCTGGGAGAAAGCCCAGCGATGCTGCCCCTCGGAGATAATGGCGTTGGAAATGCAATGCTAATGGCTCCCCAGACAAGACCAGAATAGCCTCGTGCTCTGCCTTCCTGGCGCACAGAGGCCACAGCCTGTGAGCACCGCAGGCGCCTCACGCCCCGCCCTCCCCAAGTGCCCGGAGCCAGCTTCATGGCGAGAGCCACCTGTTCATCATCATAGAGTTTTGTCCAACCTGCTGGATGGGCTCAGAACAGAGGCGCAGCGCAGTGTTTGAGCCGGGAGAACCTGTGGCCCAGCAGGCACCTCCATTCAGACTATAAACTCGCTTTGCAAGTTGATCATCACCCACGAACTGGGCCATGTTTGCCATGCAGTTAAGATGGATTTGAATCCACTTATTTTCTTTTGCACCCCAGCTCCCACCCCCACCCAAAGCCTGAGCTGGTGTTTAAGAAAACAATAAAAATGACGTGGGCTGGTGGACTGTTGACCTTCTTTATATGGAAGTCACGTGAAGGTTGCAGACCAACTGCCAGGGGCAAGAGGAACGTCCCTGCACTTCTCCCAGGAGGCCTGGCATCCCGGGGCTGCGCCTGAACTGCCTTGGGAAGGGGGCTCAATTCTGATGACAGTGGGCATTGAAGAGGGATGCTGGGCAGGTCTGCAGATCACTGTGGCCATACAGGCACTGCCTCTCTCATCTGTTTTGTTTTAAATGTGTTTTTGTTTATTTCAGAGAGGAAGGGAGAGGGAGAGAGAGAGAGAGAAACATTAATGATGAGACAGACTCATTGATGGGCTGCCTCCTGCACTCCATGGCAGCCAGGCCTCTCTCGTCTGTTTGTAGTGGACTCTTGGGTCCTTTGGTTTCTCCCCTCCCCCTCCCTCCTGTAGTTGTTATCTCTGATGCTGCTGCTCATGCAGTTGCCTCTATGCTGCGGGCATATTTAATGTCCAGCATCTAAAGCATTATCTCTATTTGTTTTCATTTTTCAGGACTTGTATCCAAGCTGAGGTATCCAGCCCTGGGCACACCCACTCCCTGGCACATTGTTAGAACCCACAACTGTCCTCCTATGTTGAACTCACAACTTCCTGCTTTAGCCCTGGGAGGAGGGCTGCACCGTTTAGCCTGGGAATCAACCGAATTGCCTACTCTCAGATGGTGAGTAACTTAGAAATGGGAAGGGTGTCTTGTTTATGTTTTTGTTGTTTGTTAATCTTCACTCAAGGATATTTTTCCATTGATTTTTTAGGGAGAGTGGAAGAGAGAGAGGGAAAGATGGAGAGAAATAGCGATGTGAGAGAAACACATTGATTGGTTGCCTCCTACACGCACCCTGACCAGAACCTGGGCTGGGAGGAGCCTCCAACCAGGATATGTGCCCTTGGCCAGAATCGAACCCGGGACTCTGGTCCTCAGCCAATACACTGAGCCAAACCGGCTAGGGCTTGTTTATGTTTTATCCCTCTTCTTCCCTCTCCTCTACTTGCCAAAAGAATTGGTATATGGTGGATGTTTGCTGAATGCAAAAGACAAGATGGGTATTGACAGAGAAATCCAGCGCAAATGAATTAGCCCCCAGAACAGCGCTTTGAGGCTGTTTGGTGTGGGAAGAGGGAGAGGGGGGAGGGAGTGGTGGGGAGCGGCTCCCTGAGACATGGTCACAGATCGTGAGCACAGCACACTCGTCTACAGTTGGCTGTAAAATTATGGTGAATTGTGTTTACAAAGACGGCCTCAGTGGTGTCTCCTTCCCATGGGCTCCCAGCGAAGCTCTGCCACCCTCCCGCTGAGAGTGGGGTCTGCCTCCTGTCCCTCGTCCGGGCTGGCTCTGACTTATTCTGAGTCATAGAAAGAGGCAGAACCATCACTGAGTAAGTTTGGAGACTGGGCCTTAAGAGATCTGCAGTGCTAGCCGGTTTGGCTCAGTGGATAGAGTGTGGGCCTGCGGACCGAAGGGCCCCAGGTTTGATTCCCATCAAGGGCATGTACCTCATTTGCAGGCTCAGTGCCTGGCCCTGGTTGGGACACATTCGGAAGGTAAACAATCGATGTGTCTCACTCACAATAGATGTTTCTCTTTCTGTCTCTCTCCCTCCCTTCCATTCTCTCTGGAAATCAATGGAAAAATATCCTTGGGTGAGGACTATCTTTTTTTATTTTTTATTTTTTTTTAGGAGATCTGCAATTCGTGCCTTAGATGTTGTAATGCCACTTCTGGGCAGCCAGCTGTTCAGCAAGGCAGAGCGCCTGCTGGAGAGAGACCGGGTGGAGGCGACCCTGACGCCTTGGATGTCCCGTCCCAGCTGGAGCTGAAGGCAGCCCCTGGAGCGAGCCGACCACAGACCTCTCAGCCGCCTGCCCGGCTCCTACTCCTCGGACCAGGAGAGCATTGGGAGGTGGTGCTTTAAACACCAACCGGGGAGCGTTTTGTTTGCAGCAACAGATGGCTAACGGGAGGCGATGGGGCCACCCATGAGCCAGATGCTCCAGAGGGGGGGCCTGCGCATCAGCATTTTAACAGGCCCCGCTACCCCTGAGAGGGGCCTGATTGGCTCAGTCCGGGGACCCGTTCTCTGCGGGCGGACCAGAGCGAGGCCTCCGAGAATGGGTCCGGCCGCTTTCCCTTCCCACTCACATCTCAGGGTGTCTGTCTCCTACTGAGGCGTGAGAAACACATGCTGCCTGAACTCATGGAAACATTTTAAAATATTAACTAAGCTGCGGCCCTGTGAGTGCTGATTCTTCATGTCCTGAAGAAGGCAAACAGGTGAGAAGCATCCAAGGCAAGAGGTGGGACTGATCAGGGACATCTTCCGGGGGGAGCTGGCCTGGAGCAGGAGGCTGGGCCTGGGGGAGGCCCCGGGCTGCAAGGAGATGGGCTGGCGGGAGGGCTGGTCTGGCTGGCGGTTCAGAAAGTCCTGCTGGGGAGGAACAGGGATTTGAAGTTTCCATTCAGGCTCCATTTTTCTTCTCTGGTTCTCCCACCAGCAGAGGGAGAGAGGACTGGCTGGTGCCCAGGTGCCAGGGCCTGTGACAGACTCCCTCAGGCCCCGCTGCCGGCCCCGCTGTGCTGATGAGAAAGCTGACCGGGACCTGGAGAGGGCAGCCCCAAGCCAAACCAGCAAGACCCAGGGCTTGCAAACCTGCGGCAGGATCCCGCTCTCTGCCCCAGCCAGCCCCCGCCCCTGGCATTAGAGGAGGCCTCAGAGACCCACCCAGCTGTAGCTCCCATTCACTCCTAAGGACCCCTGTGCGAGGGGCACACACTGTGCTCCCAGCTGCCCTTGCTGAGGACCGAACAAGAGAGAAGGGATGAGGCTTGTAGCAGGAGAGGTCGGCCAGGCAGAGGGAAGACCTCCGGGTCCCGTGGGCAAAATGAGCGACGCTGGCCAATTTATTCCTCTGGCAAACATTTCTTGCTCAGCGCGAGGTGACAATGCTGCCTGCAGCGTCCAGGCCAACGACAGCTTCTCTGGAAAGGCAGGAGGGGGCGTGACGGTGGAGCCCCGCTTCCTGGCCTGTGAGGAGGTATTGATGACATTGTCTGTCCCTGGGGCGGGCGTGAGGGCCAGTTGAGATAACACATGGAAAATACCCACCACTGTGCCTGGCAATTGCTCAATAAATATTTGCTTCTTAACTTCTCTGTGCTAATTAAACCCACTCAGACCAGCCCAGGATAAAACGTCATCTTTAACGGCCATCTAGTGCGTGCCTTTCTGTGCCAGCACAGAGCTAGGCATGCAGCTCACCTCCCACAGTGACCTTGAGTGCTCCGTGTTACTTACCCCCACTTCCTTGGGTCTCTTTTTAAATATGTATATATTTGATTTCGGAGAGGAAGGGAGAGGGAGAGAGAGGTAGAAGCATCAATGATGAGAGAGAATCATTGATCGGCTGTCACCTGCACGCCCCCTCCTGGGGATCAAGCCCATAATCCCTGCATGTCCCCTGACTGGGAATTGAACCATGACCTCCTGGTTCATAGGTCGACGCTCAACCACTGAGCCACGCCAGCCGGGCCCAAATATGGCCCCCGAGAGCTGTGAGGGGATGAGGGGGGAGGAGGGAGGAGGGAGGAGGGAGGTGCACAGGAGGGGGGAAGGCTTCCGGAAAGGACTATGAACACGGGAGCGACTCGAGCATTCCCCTCTGCCCGGCACAGCGCTGAGTTGCTCACAGAAGTCACCCCTTTTCATCTGCACCACAGCCTGGGCGCAGAGCCTGGTGTTGTCCCCGATTCAGAGACAAGGCACCGGAGCCTGGAGAGCTGAGCCGCTTCCCCAGGTGGCTCAGCTGGTCATGGCGGAACCAGGGCTGAAGTCTGGGTGCAAGGCAGGTACTTGGTGGGTGTTGTTTGGGGAAGATGGACCTCGCCCCATGCTTTCAGAAGTTCTGTACCCCGGGCCTCTTCCCATGAGCGATCGTGCTCCGGGGGCTCCCCCCGCCTGTCCTGTGACTCAGGACCCTCCACAGTCCTGGCCACCCGGCCCTGCCTGGGGGGGCCGCGGCCCTGGCACCCACCCTCCTCTGTGTCTCTCTGCACACTGGCACCATTAACTAGGACGGGCAGAAAACTGTTTGCTTTGTCCAGCGATCCAATTTGCGAGCCAGAGAGGTGTTTTTCCACTCCGAAGAGGCCATTTCTCTTCCTCTCCCGTTGTGCACTTCCTGCTTCGTGCCTGGTGAGATGATGTTTCTGTCTGTAATAACGGAAGAGTGTCTGGGGCTGGTAAGAAACAGGGCGCAGCTGGGAACATCTCTGGCATCGTAATTATTGTCATCACGTAAGAGCTGCTAAGTGGCCCCGAGTGCCTGCTGCAGACGTGGCCGAGCACGGAGAGAGCAAAGTCCAGAAAGATGGAGCGAGCGTCCTGCCTCCAGGATGCCTAGACGCCAATCTCCGCCTGCGCGTCCAACACCCGGAGCCTGGCGCGCACGGGCACGCAGACACCGAAACCAGAGGGCTGTCCGGACAGATCGCGGGGCTCCCAAAAGGGGTGCTGATGCTCCGCCAGGGGACCACACCGAGAGCCGCGTGCTGATATACCCACGCACAGCACTTAGACATGATGCATATGCTCACATGCAGGTGCATGCTCAGACACACATGATCAGACACAGTCCCGCAGGATCCACTGGCCCCACCCTCCCCCTCACTCTTTGGGCTCTGGCATCTCTAGTCTTTGCATTCTTTTTTTTCCTTTTTAAAATATGACTGGTTTGGCTCACTGGTTTGGCTCAGTGGATAGAGTGTCGGCCTGCAGACTGAAGGGTCCTGGGTTTGATTCCGGTCAAGGGCATGTACCTTGGTTGCTGGCACATCCCCAGTGGGGGGTGTGCAGGAGGCAGCTGATGGATGTTTCTCTCTCATCGATGTTTCTAACTCTCTATCCCTCTCCCTTCCTCTCAGTACAAAAGG
>NW_006289392.1:4763141-4793116 GCF_000327345.1 Myotis davidii
GACTGCTGCCCCTGCTCGCCCCCTAACGGAGACTGAGCCCACAACCTGGCATGTATCCTGGCCAGGAATCAACCTGTGACCTCTTGGTTCATAGGTGGAGGCTCAACCACTGAGCAACACTGGCCGGGCCAGTCTTTGCATTCATTCTTCAAGCCATGCCCATCCTGCCTCAGGAGGGAAAGGCAGCAGGCCCGTGCTTGGGGAACAGCAGTAGACCCTGCCAGCAAGGTGGCTGCCATGGAGGTTGAACAAAACAAGAACAAAGCGTTCTCTCTGCCTCGAACACGCTTCCTCCTGCTCTTCTTCTAGCGCAGCGGTTCTCAACCTGTGGGTCGCGACCCCTTTGGCGGTCGAACGGCCCTTTCACAGGGGTCGCCTAAGACCACCCTGCATATCAGATATTTACATGACGATTCATAACAGTAGCAACATTACAGTTATGAAGTAGCAACGAAAATAATTTTATGGTTGGGTCACAACATGAGGCACTGTATTTAAAGGGCCAGAAGGTTGAGAACCGCTGTCTAATGAGTGTCTCCTGACCCTTCAGGTTCTAGCACCAACGTCTCTTTTCCAAGGAAGCCTTCCCTGATCCCCTGGCCGCCCTGAGCACCATCCCCGACCGGACAGAGCCAGCTATGGGTGGTCATATCTTGGTATAATTTGTCTTCACACACTTATGGCAGGTGTGTTTAGTGTATGTTTGAACCCATGAGACCTGGGATCTTGTGTGTTTCTCAGCTGTAGCCCTAGGTGAGTGCCTGCCTCATGGCAGATGCTCAGAAATATTTGCTAAATGAATAAACGCTCGGGCATGTGGAGAGCTCACTATCCACCCGGCGGTCACATAAGAACACATTCACACGTGCTTTCATGACCGCCTGTAGCATCCTTTGAAGTGTAGGGTGGCAGACTTGGACAATGTGGAGGAGTAGAAATTAATTCAATTCTTCTGAAAATAGTTTAACATTTTGGATAAAAGTGTAAAAAACCTTACTTACAGGAATTGACCCGTAGGAGATCATTGCTTCAGAATAAGGCAAGCACAACAGAATTCACGGAGGAGTGTTTATATCATCAAAATTAGGAAACTAGCTACCTTACTTACATGTCCACTGACAGAGTAAATTGATGCATCTATACAGTGAAACATTCTACAGCTATTGAAGATAATGATAATATCCATCCCCTTTCTCGTGTCATTGAGAAAAAGAAGTAGAGGTACAAAATAATTTGTATCATATGATCCTATTTATTTAAAACTAGTGGCTGGGTGCATGAAATTTGTGCAATCACCCCTAACTACCTCTGCCTCGGCCCCCACCACCATGGCTTTGTCCGGAAGGAAGTCGGACATCCAGAAGATGACCCGTCGACCCAGTCTAATTAGCATATTACCTTTTTATTAGTATCGATAGATCATATAGGATAGGATTGCTTAAATGGGGTAGGGAGAAGCCTTTTTCAGGAGGAGGAGATGCTTTTGGCAGACAAAAATACATAATCCCAGCCATATGCACTATACTGCCAAACTGGTCATTAAAAAACTGAACTGCTTTCTTACACCTTACACCAAATAGCTATTGCCCTTACCGCCCCCTCCCCCACCTCACCCTTAGGTTCTGCCTTCGCAGTTCACCCAGATTTGGTTCTGATTGGTCAATTTCTATGCCAATCAGTGTCTCTGGACCTACCTCCAGGCCTGATCAGAGAGACAGGGCTGATCAGCAGCCCTCGCAGAGGCCTGGAGAGAAACAGACGTGGCTGCTGGCAAAGCCCAGAGAGAAGGAGAGAGACAAGGGCTGATCAACAGGGGCCACGGAGGCTACGGATCAGACCCTGCCTCTCTCTCTGGGCCTCTCTCCAGGCCTGATCTGCAGCCCCCTCGGCAGTCAGTGCTGGGTCGCTGTGCCCGGACCAGTGACCCAGAACTTACTGCAGGACTGACTTCCGGTCGGTTTTGGACATTAGGGACCCTGGGTTTTTATATATTAGGATTATAGACCACTCTCTTTGAATGCATAAAGAGTTCTAGAATTTATCAGAATGCTAATAGTATTTAATTCTGGGTGGTGGGATTGAAGGTGATTTTTACTTTCTTCTTTGCAAGACTATCTACTTGAAAATGTTGAGATACAGTATGTTATGATGTGTGGAGTTTATAGCACAATGTGTAGCACAAATATATGGTATCCTTTATATTATTTTCATAATTTTCAGGATTGTTTGGATTTTTTTCCCTTTGCTTCCTTTCTTTATTAATATTTAGATACTCATGCTAACATATTACTCCCTGAAGAACCTTGGACCTTGTAATCTTTCTTTTTTTATGAAGTGTCAATATATTTTTAAAATATATTTTTATTGATTTTAGAGAGAGGAAAGGAGAGGGATAGAGAGATAGAAGCATCAATGAGAGAGAATCATTGATCAGCTGTCTTCTGCACACTCCTACTAGGGATTGAGCCTGCAACCCGGACATATGCTAACTGAGAATCGAACTGTGACCTCCTGGTTCATTTAACTGAGAATCAAACTGTGACCTCCTGGTTCATGGGCCGTTGCTCAACCCCTGAGCCACACCGGCCAGGCAGGTCTTGTAATCTTACAAGGATAAACGGATGAAGGTCTCATCTATAGTTTCTTCTTGCTGTTAGGAGGCATAGTCCTGTCAATTCCCAGGCCCAGGGATCCTTTTTATCTGCCAGAGGAAGAAAGGAGCAAAAGGGGAAGGGGAGACGCATGCAGGGGAGAGGCGTTTTCCAAAGTCCGGGCCAGTCTGCTGTCCTTGGGAGGAGGCACGTGGGTGTCGGAGGCTGGCCCTGTTGGATAAGCTGGCGTCCTTGTTGTATTCTAGAGATGACAAATGTGACAAGAAGATTAAAAAGGCATGGTCCACAAATGAGGATGATAGCCACTAGGGGTCTGGGGAGAGGTGGGAATCAGGTGAGAGGGAGGGGCTAACTTTACGTGTCCCAGACCAGGTAGGAGGGGGGGCTTCCCTGCAGGTAGGTGCGTCACACCCAGAGGCCCTCTTGTGTACTGCACTTCATTTAAATTAGGCTACAGGGAACTTTCTAAGATTTCCTTCCTGAGGACCTCTGGGCCTTTCTGTCTGAACCATTTGGGCAGAAAAGGGAAAGCAGTTTCAAGTGACGCCGATAGACCACCTTACTGATCTGGAAAGGAACAGTTAAAGTAAGTTAAATTGATTTGCGCAGCTGGCTAAAGTTTTTCTCTCAAAGATTTACCTTCCAGAAATTTGCATTTCAAAAGATGGCTCAGATAAGAATTCTTGGAGACCTGGTATCTTCACTTTAAAGGTGCAGATGTTGGTTTCATAAAGCCAATTATCTCTAAGCATTTCCTTGAGGGACCCAGAATTAAGTTGCTGCCATCTAGTGAGTATGCACCCAGAGGGTCTCTCGGGCGCTGTGGATGGAGGCGGTATTGCCTGTTGTCTTCAGGGAGAGAAAGCTTTCTTCCTAGTGAAAAAGGGAGGCATCGGATCGCTGAGCGACCTGAACTTCCTCACGTGACCAAAACTCGGGATGGTGTGTGACCCCTTTTTTCTGTTCCTGCCTGTACCAGCCCTGGTGTCTGTCCCACCGCCTGGGCCTCAATCTCGCCCAGCGGTGCAGACTTCTGGGAGAGCGCGATGCATGCCCTGGCACGGAGCTTACAGCACTCAGTGGTGACCCGGCGCTGCTCTGTGAGCTGTATTTAACTCCACGAGGCGATTCTGATGGCTTTTGGCCTTAACTAGTCTCACTGGATGTTCCCACCTCTGGTGGAAAAATATCGCCCTGTAACTCTGGTCTTCTCTAGGAAGATCATAAAATGCTGGTTGCTGGCCGGTTTGGCTCAGTGGATAAAGCGTCGGCCTGTCGACTGAAAGGTCCCGGGTTCGATGCTGGTCAAGGGCACATGCCCGGGTTGTGGGCTCGATCCCCAGGAGGGGGCGTGCAGGAAGCAGCTGATCAATGATTCTCTCTCATCATTGATGTTTCTATCTCTCTCTCCTTCTTCCTTCCTCTCTGGAATCAATAAAGATAAATTTTGAAAAGTGCTGGTTGCCCCTGGGCATTCGAGGGCACAGAAGTGGTGGGAGGGGCTAACACACAGTCAGTCTCCAGATCAGTCACACCATCCTGCATATCAGATATTTACATTACGATTCATAACAGTAGCAACATTACAGTTATGAAGTAGCAATGAAAATAATTTTATGGTTGGGTCACAACATGAGGAACTATATTTAAAGGTTGAGAACCACTGGCCTAACACAACCCTTCCCATTTGTGTGGCTTGCATCAGAGCTTCCTGCTTACTGTGCACCTGCAGGGTGTTCGTGAAGGCCAGCGTTTCCTGCCCTGGGGTTACACTCTCCCACATCTAACTGCACAGCGAGGGAAACCGGGCTGCGGGGCCAGGGGCACGAAGGCAGCCTGGCATGCGGAACGGCGGGTGAGGCCGCGAGATTTCTGCGAGCTGTAGCCCAAGCCCAGGGTAACAGCAGGCGACTGCCTACAGAGATATCCCCAGGGGACCTGTCCTGGAGCTTTGGGCTGGGGGCCTGGGCAGTGGCTCCTGCAGTCTGAGCTGAGTAATGGGGAGGGAGCAGAGAGAAGACGAGCTGGAGCGATGCAGGCAGTGGTGGGAGGTGGGGAGGCCAATGAGGTGAAGACCTTCCAGCGGTTTCCTTACCACAAGCCACAGCTCCGCCGCCCTGGCTGGCTCACCAGATGTTGCCAGTGGAAGTGAGTCCCTCCACGGAGCTGCAAGGGAAGCATTCCAGGGGCCCATGCGGGAGGCAGAGGCAGGTAAGGTTCATTGTAGCACCAGGTGCAAAATCCAAGGACCGCCCTGGGCTCCCAACGACTCTTCTCAGTCTGGCCACTGGGACCAAAGTTCTGTGTTGTCTTGTCAGCCACAGAATGTCTGAGCGCTGGCCCTACTTCTGGCCCTACGTTCTGTGCCATTGGTTCAGTTCCTGCTTCCCGGCTGAGCCCTGGCTGGTGCTGTGCCCAGCCCCACGGGGTTTGCCATGGGCCCCAGGTGGCTGCCAGGGCCACACAATTGCTATGGAGAGAAAACTCACAACAAATAGGGGAGGGAGGGATGGAAGGAGGGAGGGAGAAAGGGAGGAAGAGAGAGAGAGAGGGAGAGAGAGAGAGAATGCGTGCTGTTGGGACTTTTCAGAATGCCCTGTTTGAGAGTTACATTAGAAGACACTAAAACAATGAAGCTGAAAATAAGAGACCAAGGTAGAAAGGGCCAGAGGGAGCATGGGGACAGTGAGCCCGAGGTGTGTGTCCTCCACCCCTGTCCAGAGCTTAACCTCGTCCTCAGTGTCAGTGAGTCCTGTGACAACTTGGTGAATTCAACTGAATTTAGGCGACTTTTAGTCCAGTTCACGGCGTCATCAGACAAGAACCTAACGGGGTTCTGATCTCTGGTTCCAGCCACCCAGACCTCATCTGGGGTGTGGAGGGCACCGGCGTGCTCCCCAGTCCTGGGCAGAGTAACTGAAGTGCTTCTAACTAGAATTAGCACAGTCCCCTGGGATGCATCAAGCTCAGGAAGTTAAGAAAATGCACATTTTTAATCACTCTTCGTTCTCCCATCCACTGAGCTCTTCGTTAAAGTGCCACTAAATGAGCATCCCTCTTCCTCACAAGCTCAGCACCCTCACGTAGACCTGACCAGCCGGACTTCACCTGAGCGAGTTCACTTTTTTCATGGGAGTGGGCAGGGAGGGTAAGATAAAGACCAGGTTTCAGGGACAGGCCCTGAAATGTATTTATTTCATATATTTTAACCGATTTCAATAGAATTCCCAGGAAGTGCCTGGGAGTCAACAGGGGCAGGTTCCCTTCCTGTCTGAGTGGCCTCACGCAGCCGTGCTCCAGGGGTGGTGTGAGGCCCCGGGGCCGCCGAGACGTTTTCAGGGGACCCGCAGAGGCCACAGGGTTTTCATGATAAGCTCTGATGGCACTCGCCTTGTTCACGTTGATGACGTGGTTGGTGCAAAAGCAAGGTGGGCCACGCTGCTTGCTCCTTCATAGGAATCAAGGCAACACAGGAACAGGGACGGCAGTCACCGTGTCCTTCACACCACGTTTCCAGCCTCACCTAGGAACACCCCCCATGGCCCGGCCCGTGGCTCAGGGGCTGAGCATCGACCTAGGAACCAGGAGGTCTCTGTGTGATTCCCGTCAGGGCACATGCCCGGGTTGTTGGCTTGATCCCCGGTGTGGGGTGTGCAGGAGGCAGCCGATCAGTGATTCTCTCTCATTTGATGTTTCTTTCTCTCTCACCCTCTCCTTTCATCTCTGAAATTAAAAATATATATTAAAAATGAACATCCTTGATGAAGCAGTAGAAAGGGTTAATTATTAAAAATTATTATTAATAATATTATCTCAATCCAGAATACATGTGTTTTTAATTTTTAAGGTGAAACATGGGAATTTTGCATCTAGCACTCCTGCTACAAACCAGAATATGAAGGTTTTTGAGGGGGAAAGCGCTTGTATTCTGAGCTGCAAGCTAGACTAGCCACTTCTTTCACGAAACATCGTGTTTACTTGGATGAAAATTGACAAGCTATGGTTACCCAGGCTCAGTAGTTGGCAATCATTATTTCAAAAATCAACAAAATGAGCTTCTACCTCCAGGAGAACATCTGACAGTATTTATTGCCAATGATACAGTTTAAAGTTCCAGCTGAAAATGAAAAGTTTGGAAATGAGCTTGACAGCCCAGCCCTTCAAGACTTTTCTGATGAGGCGAGCGGTGACGTTAATACACGTTGTTTGTGCTCTTGTTTAGTGAAACTGTCAACAGTTGGGAGATGTTCTAAGGTAAAACCAACATTTCCAACGGTGACAAAGTTAGACCCATCGAGGCTGCACACAGACCGAGTTTTTAATGTCGCCAAGCGCACAAAGCTCACCCATAGTCTTCGGGTTCCACAGCGAGGCTCACCTGTGAGAAGCTCTCACTCGTCGGGCCTGAGTACAGTCCCGAAGAAAAGTTCCACAATTATCCGAAAGGACTATTACAATAAGCTTCCACCTTCTGCCCAGCCTGCCTGGCTCTCTCTCGTGATTGATGGTTCTCTCTCTCTCTCCCTCTCCCTTCCTCTCTGAAATCAACACAAATGTATTAAAGAAATAAAATAAAAAAATAATCTTCCACTTTCCAACCCTACATCTGCATGAGATTAGAATTTTTTCATATATTTAAACCAAAACAACATATTAGAACAGCTTGAAAACTGAAGCGGTGTGAGGATCCAGGTGTTTTAGGAAGCCAGACGCTGAAGAGATGTGCAAAAAATGTAAAAAAAAAATGCCACTCTTCTTAACTTTTTTGTTTTGAAAAATAGTTACTTTAATAAAAATTTATTTATGTTAACATGTAATTAAATACTTAGTTATAATTATAATGAAATAGGTACATTTCAGTATAATGAATGCTGAAAACTACAAAACGTAGATTTTTTTTATATATATAAATGAAAAAAGAGCTTAAAAAACGGAGACATACTGTGTTCATGGTTTGGAAGGCTCAATAGTTCACATGTTAATTATCTCCAAATTGATTACAGATTTAATGCAATCTCAAAATTCCAAGGATTCCTTGTAGATATAGACAATCTGGTTCTAAAACTTCTATGGAAATGTAAGGAGTTAAAAGAGCCAATATAATTTTTAAAAAAGAACGAATTTGGAGGACTCACCCTACCCAGCTTTAAGACCTATTAGAAGGCTATAGCCGTGAAGCCAGGGTGGCACTGCTGAAATGACAGGCACAGAGATCAGTGGGGCAGAATGAAGAGTCTATGTGCACACAGAGGTGCTCAGTTGATTTTTGACAAAATGCAAAGGAATTGGATGGGAAGGACAGTCTCTTCAACAGATGGCGCTGGAGCCACTGGGCTCCCTTCGAAAGCAAACAAGCAAAACCATGGACCTTCATCGCCACCTCAACAGGTTCCAAGAAGTAACTCAAAATGGACCCTAGGTCCAAATGTAAATCACGAATCAATAACATTCTTTAGAGAAAATATCTGAGAAATTCTTCATGAGTTTGGATTTGGCCAAGACTTCTTAGCACAATCCAAAAGGGGGAGAAAATTGCTAAGTTGGAAGGCACCAAAGTAAAAAAATGTGCTTTGTAAGGACAAAATTAAGAGAATGAAAAGACAAGCCACGTGGAGAGAAAATATTCACAAGCCACATGTCTGTCAAAGACTAGTACCGACTCATGAGAGAAGTGCAGATTAGTAGCACAATGAGATGCCACTGCTCACCTCGTGGAACGGCTACGATAAAAAATGCTGCCAAGTCCAGTTACCGATGAGGACGTGGAGCAACTGCAACTCCTGTGTTGCTGGTGGGATTGCAAAATGGTACATCCCTCTGAAAACAGCCTGCCGGTTTCTTATAAAGTCACACATACCATTGCCGTACGACCAGCAACCCACCCAGAGCAACGGAAACGTAGGGGACATGGACATCTGCACACAGTTCCCGAGAGCTAGGCTCCTCTTGATTTCCTCTCGTGACCTCATGAGGAAAGAACGGCTCTGACCCAAAAGAGAATGTCCAGGCCTCTGTGCAATGTGAATAGGAGACGGGCCTGAGCCGCCTGCGGAAGAAGGGCTCTGGGGGTGAAGAGAGGCTGAGCCTGACCGGGAGGGGGGACCCCTGAGGCCAGGGCTTCGGAGGACAGCAGGTTTGTGTGCCGCTCCTTTGCTGGGAAGGCCACCAGCCGGGAGCAGAGGGCAGGCTCTCCCAGGCGGCGTGTCTGGTAGAACAAGGCGAGGGATGTTTTCTGGCCCGGCTGCGGCCGTTCACCAGACTTTCATCTGCTTTTAGTTATTTATGTATATATTTTTCATATATATTGTTATTGATTTCACAGAAGAAGGGAGAGGGAGGGAGAGATAGAAGCATCAATGATGAGAGAAAAATCACTGATGGCTGCCTCCCGCACGCCCCACACTGGGTATTGAGCCTGCATCCCGGGCATGTGCCCTGGCCAGGAATCGAACCTCGTTGATAGGTCAATGCTCAACCACTGAGCCATGCTGGCGGGCTGATGTGCTTTTAAAAAGAAAGGTGACTTTTCTTGTAATCTAGTGACTTGGAGCAAATCCCTGCTGGGTCCCCCGGTGCCAGCTGGCAGCCCCGGGGTGGATGAGGCCACCCAGTGAGCATTTACCCTGAGGAGAGCCCCGAGGGGTCTCCCCGGAGCTCGGTGTAGGAGCCTGTGGGAGACGGGAGGCCCAGCCGAGCTCCAGAGGGGAGCTGGGAGGAGCCATGGCAGTGCTACCACGGAGGGAGCACTCACAGTGAGATGCTGCAGAAAGTGCCTTGAAGATGAGGACTACAAAGTGTCTACCAGATTTGGCCACATGGTGGTTCGCTGATGTGATGGGGCAGGGCCACTGATTGAGGGGTCTGTGGAGGACGAGCATGTGTGTCCCCTCACGGCTCTGCATGCTGGCTCCACTGGCTAATCAGTCAGACACCACTGGAGCAGGGCCAGGGGCAGGTAGCCATTCTGGTCCATCGGATGAGGAGAGAGCAGGGTGACTTCACTCAGTGAAGCTAGAGGAACCACCACTAGGGGGTGTCCATCTGCCCATGTCACCTCCAGGAAGATCAGCCCATCCTATCTAATAATAGACAAACATGGTAATTAACCATACCTCCACTACACTTCCCATTGGCTAATCAGCAAATTAACTGCCAACCAAGATGGCAGCCGGCAGCCACGCAGCTGAAGCGAACATGAGGCTTGCTTGCTCCAGTAATGGAGGGAGCCTAGGTTTCCCGCTTGCCGCGGCCCAGCTCTGAGCTCCAGAAGCAACAATGTTGTAATTATAGAAGCTAAACAAACCCCAGATACCTGCTT
This sequence comes from Myotis davidii, assembly GCF_000327345.1. NCBI lineage: Eukaryota > Metazoa > Chordata > Mammalia > Chiroptera > Vespertilionidae > Myotis > Myotis davidii. Next base: position 4,773,072 of record NW_006289392.1, read on the forward strand.
TCAGCCAGCCATTTCACCTCCTTATCCTCGCTCAGATTGTTTCCACCACCAGGGAGGTAGGTGCTTCAAAACCCACCTTGACACTTCCTTTCAGAAACTCTCCCTAACAAAATTCATCTCATATTTGGTACCTATAAGCCCTCTGTGTTTAGGATGGAATTTGTACGTTTTTAATTGTCTGTGTTGTTTATGTTCTTACCTTAGTAGTAATGTCAATAAAAAACAATTACTACTTATTTAAGAGCTACTATGTACCAGGATGTACAATAAAGAGCTATTAGGCAAATGGTCATCATACCCTCACGCCATAACACTGTAATGGCTCAGACACTCAACTGGGAGAGGGGAATGGAGACCAGCCAGGCACAAATGAGCTCGCGAGAGAGGAATGGGGGCCGCCCAGGCACAAATGAGCTCGCGAGAAAGGAATGGGGACCACCCATGCACAAATGAGCTCACAAGAGAGGAATGGGGACCAGCCAGGCTGTGGGCTGGGAGAGGGACAAGCAGCCCACCCCGTGGTCCCAGTCACCTGCAGCTGTGGCCCAGGCAAAGCCGCACACCCACGGTCCCCTGCGGCTGCAGCTGTCCTGGGCTAAGCCAGCCCAGGCCCTGGGTGCCTGCGGCCGGCCAGAGGGAGGGAAGGAAACCCGGGTCCTAGGTGCCTGCGACCAGCTGGAGGAGGGAATCCTGGGTCCCAGGTGCAGGGCAAGGCAGAAGCAGTTAGGGGCGATCAGGCCAGCAGGGGAGCAATTAGGGGCAATCAGGCCAGCAGGTGAGCAGTTAGGGGTGATCAGGCAGGCAGGCAGGCAAGTGATTAGTAGCCAACAGTCCTGGATTGCAAGAGACAGTCGGACATCCCCCAAGGGGTCCCAGATTGGAGAGGGTGCAGGCCGGGCTGGGGACCACCCCCACCCCCACCCCTGTGCATGAATTTCATGCACCAGGCCTTTAGTTTTTATAATAAGACCAAGAGGGCAGTTCATGCAGAGAAATGGCAAATGTCCTGAGACCTGAAGGTTTATCCAATTTTCCCTCTCCTATCTTATTTGTCCGGTAAAGGGACCTGGAGGGGAAGGGCCTGGCCCTCTTGCTGCAAGTTCAACATTTATTGAGAGGTCACACTACACCAATAACTGCCCTGAGTGTTTACCTGTATCTCCCACTTAATCCTGCAACATGTGAGACAGACACACCCATTCCACAGACGGAGAAATAGAGGTCGGCCTGTCCCAGATCACACGGCTATGTAAGTGGTGGATCTGGGATTCGTACCTCCAGATACTTCCATTCTGATTCCAGTGCTCTCTCCACTACAACGTGTATAATTAGAAGGGCTTATTCAAAGGAGATTCCCAGCCCAGCCACGTGGCGCAGTGGTTGAGCATCAACCTATGAACCAGGAGGTCATGGTTAATTCCTGGTCAGAGCACATGCCTGAGGTGCAGGCTCAGTCCCCAGTGTGTGGCACGCAGGAGGCAGCTGGTCAATGATTCTCTTTCATTTATGTTTCTATCTCTCCCTCCCTCCCCTTCTTCTCTGAAATCAATAAAAATACATTTAAAAAACAAAACAGACTAATGAAGAAGATTCCCAGGGCTCTCCTTGTGTGAGAAGTGGAGGATTCTGGGACTCAGGGCTGGGCCAGAAGACACCTCCTATTCTCACTTTCTGCCCTGCTGGCAGGAGCTGAGCTGTGGAGACCAACGACCAGGCCGTGCCCTCCCCTCTGGGAGGACTCATCTGATAAAGCCTCCTGCCCGGGAAGTCCAGGGCCTCTCTGCAGAGCATGGTCCCCCATGGGCTCAGGGAGGCCCTTGGTAAGACCAGGATGGAGCCTGCTGCCTGGGCGGGGGGTAGATTACCAGGAACAGGAAGCCTGGGCCGTGCGGAGGAGGTAGGGAACGAGTGGCATGTGCCTCTCAGAGCCACTCACCCACGTCAAGGTGACATGGAGGTGGCTGGCCTGACAGCTTGTCATGGCCTGGGCGGGCCTTCCAGAAATCACCCACTTGGGGTGAGGGTGGAGGTGCAGGGGGCCTCCTCCTGCGCGTGATGACTGGTCCCAGGTTCTGGAAACTGCCTGGTCCAAGCCTCGGCCATGTGACACTCTGAGGGTGTGCCAGCCCTCCCTGGGGAGTTGCCCCCGGCCCGTCCCACCGCAGAGGCCCAGCGGAGAATAGAGCAACCCACACGGCCAGGAGGCAGACCCATGAGGCCACAGAGCTGGATTCCACCTGGTTTTGAAAAGCAGCTTTTCCAATGGGACAGCCTGGATTCAAAGTTCAACGCCTCTACTTAGTGGTCTGGAGACATTTATTCCAGTTCCCCTTGTGTCTTCCTGCATAGAATGCAATAATAGCCATGCCTGCTCCGTGCTACGGGCGGTAACACACCAGGTGTTCAGCTCTGTGTCTGGCGCACAGCGGCCGCTCAGCGCGTGCTGGCTGCGACTACTCCCCTTTCGCTGTCGCTCCCGCAGCTCCCGCCTGCGTCTGTGTCCTCCCACCTGCACCAGGGCATCGTCTGCACAATGAGGGAAACAGCAGCCTCAGAATCTAACCGGACCCAGAGGCCGCTGATGGGCAGCTGGGCTGTGACTGGCTGTCCTTCTGAAGAGCCATCGTCTGCCCCCCAACCCACTCACGCACCCCCCCCTCCCCGGGAAACGCAGCAGTCAACAGTTGACAGAGCCAGAGACTTTGACTGGAACTGGAGGTGCCTGGAACCAGGGACCACAGGACAGCATCACCAGCAACACCTCTCCCACCATCACACACACACACGCACACACACACACCACACACCACATGCACACACACACGCACACCACACGGACACACGCACACCGCACGCACACGCACGCGCGTGCGCGCACACTACACACACACCACACGCACACACACCACATGCACACACACACCACACAGACACACGCACACCACACGCACACGCACACGCACACGCACACGCACATGCACACACACATACATACACCACACACGTCCCTGGAGACTCTGAACTAATCTGGGAAGTCCCATCACCCTTGCCTGATTTTTGTCATCTCTATTGACGGGGGCTAAGGAATGTGTTTCTTTCTCTCTACCCAGACATTCCTCAACACTCCCCACCCTGCAGATCCGTCTACAGAGTTTTTTCTTTAGGCCCCTTCTGGGAGGACCAGAGACAGCGGGCTGTCCCCCAGTGAGCGCTCGCTCTGGCGTGGAACTGGCCCGCTTCACTTAGGCTGCGCCCTGGGGAGGTCGACCCCCATAAAATGCGGATGAGAGAGCTGTGCCTCCCGCCTGAGCCGTGTTAGGAGGTAGTGAGCTTCCTTTCCTCTCTCCCCCCGCAGAAGCAGCCGATAGTCACGAGGTGGGAAGAGTCTGGGTCCCTGGAAAACCACGCGGAGGAGAGCCTGCCCGGAGCAGACACCCTCCTTGCTGGGTAGGCGGCTGAGAAGAAAACTGTGGTTGGGTTAAGCCACTGAGATTGTGGGAAACGGTAGATCCGTTACAGCAGCTGTGTTACACCTCCTGGCGACACAGCAGGCCTGGCATCTGCCCTCTCCTCAGACCTTCTTGTTTGGATGAAGCAAAAAAGAACTGGAGCCCTGGCCAGTTTGGCTCCGTGGATAGAGCATTGGCCTGTGGACTGAAGGGTCCTGGGTTCGATTCCAGTCAAGGGCACATACCTTGGTTGCAGGCTTTTCTGTCCAGCCGGTGTGGCTCAATGGTTGAGCATCGACCCACAAACCAGAAGGTCGGGTTCAAATTCCCGGTAGGGCACATGCTCGGGCTGTGGGCTCAATCCCCAGTTGGGGGGGCGTGCAGGAGGCAGCCAATTAGTGATTCTCTCTCATCTTTGATGTTTCTATCTCTCCCTCTTCCTTTCCCCCTGAAATCAATAAAAATATTATTATGAATCTTATGAATTATTTATTTTAAAAAAAAAGAATTGGAGGGAGGACGGCCCCTGGCATCAAAACGAGAGACCAAAGCAAGCAAACCAGGCCAGGCCAGCGGTGGGGGGCGGGGGGGGGCAGCCTGGAGAATTCCCTGCTGGTGGCCGGACGCTGTGTGTGTATCGTGAGGTCTCCTGGGGGTGCTGGCACCCACCAGGGGGATCGCAATGGTTGAGGTCAGCATAGTAAACGCAGGGGGCAGTAAGGGCAGAGCAAGAAGAAATACATCTCTCAGAGGAGGCCAGGGGCCACCCATCCATTTCTCGTGGGAATGGCTGAGTGAGCTCTGGGGCTTCCTTGTGCATATGCCTCTCCCTGAGCCCGCACAGTCGGAGGCGGAGAAAGAGGCCAGCCCGGGAGAGGAAGGACAGAACAGTGTCCTTGCCCATCTCCATCCGCTCGGTCTGCTCGCCTGCCCTTGGAGACTCATCTCAAACCTCGCCTCCTCTGTGAGGCCTTCCTTGGCCTCTGTGGGTACAGCTGTGGCTGCTCCACCCATGCTCCACGTGCGGTGCCCAGACTTGGCCACAGCCGCCCCCGTGTCGGTCACAGTTGTGCGCACCTGAGGCCGCCATCGTGTCTGCACATCCCCGGGCCCGGTAGGGGCACCTGGTCCAGGCCAGGCTGACACGGCTGGTGCACGAGTCCACAAAGAAGCGATGGTGAAGGGAGCCGAACCCAGAGCAGAGGCACCAACACGCAGAGCCCACACTGCGGATGTCTGCGTGGCCGCGTGGGCCTTCTCCAGTTCCTACCCCGAGTACCAGGACCAATCCAGCGACAACGTGTTCACACAACTTTTATTGCTGACGGCCATTGCTGGGGGCTGGGGGAGGTCACGCTGCCCGCCCTCCACCCCAGCCTTCGTAGCACGTGGCCAGCCCACCTACGCTGCCCAGCCACTTGCCACTCCACTGCTCTTCCAGGGCAACCTCCCCAAGCGGCTGCCTGCCATGGCTGGGTGGGTCGATCTGCTTGGGCCCTGCCCCTGGGAGCCATACACCACCAGACAGGCCCAGGCCAGGTAAGGAGAACCGGACGGGAGGAGTGGGAGCGAGGCTGGAAGGTCCAGGCCTGGGGCTGCCATAGAGGCAGGTGCCCTGAGGGCTCGCAGGGCAGGGCATGGCAGGGGAGCATTCGGAAGGGCTGTGTTTTGCGGGGTGGGGGTGGGGGACCCTGGGGGCAGTGTCCACGTCCTCTCCATGGCAACGTTCATGTCAGTGTTGTTTCAGACAGCTAGAGATGGAAATGGAGAAAGCGGAGAAAAGACTTCCAAGTCCCCAGATGGCATCCCCGCCTCCAGGGCCCAAGGAGGAGCAGCGCCCATTCCTCCTGCCCTGGGCGGAGCCCTGGGTGAGCGCCAGCGTGGCTCTCTCTGCCCTTGGTCTGCCCCCTTCCCCGAGGTTCACCTGAGGAGGCACAGGAGCCCGCAGCCCTGCAGCCCCAGAGGCCAGGAACCTGCCCAACCCCGGAGCAGCTCGCCCCGTGGGCCCTCGGAGCTCTGAGCGTGAAGGTGCTTGCTCTCCTATCTGCAGGCATTCGGGAGAATCTTTAAAAATACATCCAACTCTGTTTCTTAAATATAAAAATAAAGTCAAGTCCACACGCAACTGCCATGACCAAACATGATCAGTGAGCCGTCTACCGGGTCAGCCTGGCCATCGCAGCTCCACACACAGCGCTGGGGGCCGGCGGGAGCAGATGCTGGCGATGCCAACGGAGCCTCCTCCTGCCAGGGACGTGGGCGCTCCGACGAGACCATCACCACCCGGACGTGCTGGTGTCACCGGGCTGCCGGCGGCTGCGTGTTCTGGGCCCGTCTCCGAGTCCAGGTCAGAGGGGCGACAATCCCCGAGGTGACCTTCCAGGCCCTTCCCGGCGTCTCCTCCGCGGGACATGCCTGTGGGTGTCTCCAGGCGCCACACTGTGGTTTCCAGGTGTTCAGCCTGGGGTTTGGGAAGAGCTGACCGCCCTCCTGGTTTCTGAAGAGCTTGGGAGAGCAAGCACATGCACGCACAACCCACACGTGCACACATGCATGCACACAATCCCAAGCACACACACACACGCATGCACACACACACACACACGCACATTGCATGTCCGCTGAGCAGCAGGCAGGGAGCGGCGGAGAAGGGCCCGGTGACCTGAGCCAGGTGCCGCGTGGCCGGCCTCGCAGCCTCCAGCAGCGGGCTCAGCAGGCAGAGCACCGGCCTTCCAGCTCAGACACTGGCCCGGGAAGGGAGGGCTGGCTCAGCTGGAGGGGTGAACCTCCACTTCCTGACACCCCGATTCCGCCAGGGACCCACTTCCAGGAGGGGAGCCCTCCCTCCTCCGTGGACCCCTCCCCCGTCCCCTAGCTGTCTGTGACCCCATGGCCTATGTGATGCACAGTGTGCCCCCCCATCCCGGGGAGAGGAGCAGCACTGGCCACACCCCCGCAGGCCCACCCCCTGAACCCTCGGACCCTGCTCCACTCAAGGACGAAGAGTGCAGGGCACCTTTCGCGGGGCTGGCCCAGGGTGTGACCCCTGTCCTGTCCCATCTTCTGTGCTTTGTGACCCCCTGGTAGGGGGACGTGAGGGGCCCGCTGAGAGCAGGGAAGGGGCCCTCTCCCGGTGCCCCTGTGGGCGCTGCACCGCCGGAAGTGCCCCGCCGCCTCACCTCCATCTTGCTGTATATCCAGGGCAGGAGCTCCGTCACTTTGGTGTACACGCCGGGCTTGTTCCTCTGGCCGCAGCCCGTCCCCCAGCTGGTGACCCCTGCCAGGTACCAGCGGCTGTTCTGCTCGCAGACCAGGGGCCCCCCGCTGTCCCCCTGCGGGGAGCACACACATCAGCAGAGCGGGGGAGAGGCCTTGTGCAGGAAGCTGGGCCCCGATTCCCCTCTGATCAGCACCTCCACCTCCCCCACAGCCTGGGTCCCGGAGCCCGAGCCCCACCCCGAGCAGCTCACCTGGCAGGAGTCGCGGCCGCCCCGCAGGTCCCCCGCGCACAGCATCCTGGGGGTGAGGTAGCTGTCGTAGACCAGGTAGTCGTTGCACTTCCTGAAGTCGATGAGGCCCACCTGCACCTCCCTCAGGAAGGGGGAAGTCTTCTCTTCAGGGAGTGCGGGGGGGCAGGGGGGGTCAGATGTCAGCTTCCGGCCTTCCAACTGCCCAGGACCCCAACTCAGCCCCTCGGTGTGGAAGGCACCATCCCCGGGGCTGGCCACCCAGACATGTGCACACACACACACCCTCAGGCCAGACACAGCTCACTACACATGACAGAGACAGATGGACACAGACACGCAGCCTCTCAGTCTGCCCTGCATGCTGCACGGTGCTTTTCCGTGTCAAAGCGCCATCGCCCAGGGCCCTCCCTTTGCTTCCAGGAACTACGAGCTGGCCCATCTGCAGATGGAGACGGCCAGGCTGCAGAAGGGACGGCCAGTCCCCCAGCTGGTCAGCCCGGGAGCCGAGGTCAGAATGAGCAGCTCCCAGGCCAGGCACACTGACCAGGGGAGCCTGGCCTGCATCTCATGGCGGGTGGACAGGCCTGGGCGGTCTCCTGCACCTAGAAACAAACCTACCGGGCCAGCATCAGACCAGGCCGCTCCGGGGCCGCGATAGGCGCTTCCTAACCTGGGCAGGCACAGGCGCAAGCAGGCAGGTTGCCATGCAAACCGCCACGCCAGCCAGCACCCTCCCACGGAGGGACGGCCGCCGCTTCCTCGCCAATGGCAGCTGCAGACCCCGTGTGGCCACAGCCCCAGACAAGATGACTCAGGGACCCGATCACAGACCTGCTCCCCGACAGCATCCACTCTAGAGACAGCTCCCCTGAAACCCAAGCCCCAGGCCCTGTGCTGAGTCCTTCCCGACGCCCCTGCTGGGAGGCGCCCTGGCTCCGTGGCGAGTGTCCCACTCGGGCAGGAGCAGAGCCCCACCTGTGCGGTTCTAGAAGTTTCACGGTGGTCTTAGCCAGAGGGCACGGTCACATGACTGCTTTGACGTACACACAGGTCACACAGTCCCACCGAGGCCCGTGAGGTCAGAGACCCAAACCCTCATTAGCTAGGCCCTTACCTACCTACCCAGCCCGTCACCCCACACACTGCACACACACACACACACACACACACACACACACGGCACCCGCACAGGCACACATGTGCACATGCACACAGCCTAGCACCCCCGCCTCTCACCATCTGTCTCCCTGGTCTTGCCAAAGCCCGTGATCCAGCAGGTCTCATTGAGGCTGAAGGTCTGTCCGTGCATGGGGAGGCAGGCCGGGTGGATGTGAGCTGCAAGGGGACCTCACGTCAGCGGAGGCACCGAACTCTCGGAGGGGGGTGAGGGGGTGGGGGGGTGAAGGGTGGGAGGGTGAGGGGTTGGGGAGGTGGAATGATGAGGGACTAATGTCCCAGGAGCCTTTCCCGGTCCCCAGAGCAGTTCTGAGTCTTCCGGGAATGGCACTGACCCATCACTTTATTTTTTCTTCCTTTCTTTTTTAATCCTCACCCGAGGATATTTCCCCATTGATTTTAGAGAGAGTGGACGAGACAGGGAAAGACAGAGAGAAATATCGATGTGAGAGAAGCACATTGATTGGTTGCCTCCTGCATGCACCAGACCAGGGCCTGGGTCAGAGAGAAGCCTGTGAGTGAGGTACATACCCTTGACCGGAATCGAACCTGGGACCCTTTGCTCCACAGGCTGACGCTCCTTCTGCTGAGCCAAACCGCCTAGAGCCAATCACTTTACTTGACCCCCCAGTCCTCAGGGTGCTACCAGAGTTCCCCAAGCATCCTGGTGCCAGGGGGTGCCATGTGGGCAGAGGTGTATGCCTTGGACCAAAAAGATCCCGGGTGACGGGTCTCTACCCCCGAGGATGGCTCTCCTGCCCGTCTCTCCCTGCCTGTCCCCCAGAACACGGAGCCATCGCAGGCTACGTCCAGTGTGATGGCCACGCTGTCTCGGGGAGTGCTCAGCCCGGTCTGGGGGCTCTGCCGGCGGCCGGTGGCCGGGACCCATGGCTCTCCCTCCGGGTTAGTCAGCCTCTCCCGGCAGGAAGGGTGTGCCTCCGAGGCCAGGCCACGGCACCGCTGCTCACTCGCTCCGCCTCAGAGGCAATGAGCAGGTGCGGGGCTGCTGTGGGTCACTCCGTGCCTCCTCTGAGGACACCCTTCCTCAGGCCGCGGGCACTGACCACCCCCTCCCGCTCCCGAGAAGGCAACGTGCATGGATACACGTCTGCGTGCTCTCAGCTGCTCTTGTTCACTGCAGCTTCAGGCACCGGGAATATAAACGCTCAGCAAACTTTGAAGGAAGGAGAGAGAAGGAGGGAGGGAGAATGAATTCTCCTATAGCCCGGCCGGCGTGGCTCAGTGGCTGAGCGTCAACCAATGAACCAGGAGGTCACAGTTCGATTCCCAGTCAGGCACATGCCTGGATTACAGGCTCTCTCCCCAGTGTGAGGTGAGCAGGAGGCAGCCAGTCAATGATTCTCATCATTGATGTTTCTCTCTCTCTCTCCCTCTCCTTTCCTCTCTGAAATCACTAAAAACATATTTTAAAGAAATTCACTTATAAATTGGGCTTTGCACATTGGCATCTAACATACCTGTCTGCCTCAGAGTAAACAAACAAGAAATAAGTGAAGGGATAGTATCAATTATTAACAAAATATGCAAAACACCATCTCTTAAAATATACTACCCCTATTTTTGCAACAGAGTCTGGGACACCTGGAACTTATACACATTCCACTAATCTTACGGAAACTAAGTTTCCCAGCGAGTTTCCGTGAGTTTTCTCCGATCGCTCTGTGACCGCAAGGTGCGTGGCCTGCGTGTGGCCGACGGGACCGCTCTGGTTTCTAGGCCAAGGGTCAGGAGACGGGTCTGACCCCAGGACAGCCCCCCGGGGCTGTGAGTCCTCCGGGCCTTGCAGAAGTGGAGACGGCTTTACGGGGTCGGAAAGGCCTGCTCCGGCCCTGCAGACTCGCTGCCCCTCTCCCGTGTGTACGGGGCAGGGCAGGGCACCGCAGATACGGCTGGAGGAGTGGGAGGAGGGCAGAGGTCTCGCCCACAGGAGGCTGTGGCTCAGGCGGGGGTAGTTCTGGGTCAGGCCGGCCAGCTGGGCTCCACCAAGGTTCCCTCCTCCTCACTCCACCCTGCTGAGCTCACTCACAGCTCTGACTCACCACCCGCCTCCGGGGGTGACGGGCCCAGAGCACAGGCACGGCCGGACGGACCAGAGCCGCCCAGGCCCCCGGCAGCCCGGCCCGCTGAGCCAGCCTTCCTCGGAGAGCCTCCCTGTCCTGCCTGCCCACACTGGGCCCATGGCTCCCCCCCGGCACCCCACCTTCAGCCCCCTGGCTGTCCGCTTCATTTGCACTGGCCACCCCGGAGCCCACTCCGAAGCGGGCACTCCGTAGTCGCAAGTGAACAACTGAGTGAGTGCATTCGTGCATGGCGCCCTCCTTGGTCCCCTGAGAACTTCAGTGGCGTTTCCTCGTGTGCCCCATTGGTCCTTAGCCCCCACCACATGGCAACTGGTTGTCAGCATCTGACTCCCAGGTGTCCCCGAGGGCCAGCCCCGCGCCCGCAGCTGAGTGGGAAGAGCATTGCCAGGGGGCGGGGGGAGGGGGTTGGACCACCGGCCGGTCCTGGGGCTGCCGCCACAGCCCCCTCTCCTCCATGGAAACTACGCTGACGACAGACCTGCCCGCAGGACCGGCTGTGCAGAGCCAGCGCGATCACGGCTGTCACACGCCTCCCAGTGCCTGGCCCTCGCGAGGCTCCGTGACTAACGGGGAAAACATGCGACCTGTTTGTTAGGGATCCTATGATATCGCACCCAAGCCCTGGCCCGGCACCAGCTTGCATGTAAGCTGTGCCATCTGGGCAAACTCCTTTCCCCCCTCTGGGCCTCAGTTTCCCTAATTGTAACACAACGATGTCCCCTTAAGTGTCCTCTGCGCCCGACTCCACACACTGAAGCTCTGTCCACCCCACGGGTCAGCAGATGCGGCCAGGGTGAGGGCTGCGATGAGCCCGACCGGTGTGACCGGCATTGACTCACGCACCGGACAGGGCCAGGGGCTTGGAGAGGCGCATGAGGGCAATGTCGTAGTCGTCCTGCTCGTCAGAATAGTTGCCATTGATGATGATCTGGGAGATGGAGGCCGCCTCGGGCAGCTGCTGCAGGTTGTTGGTGCCGGCGTATACCTTCCAGCCCTCCAGGATCTTCTCCCGGGTCCTGCAGGGGCCACAGGGGAGCAAGACCAGTCACCTGCCTGCCAGCCCCCCCCAGGGCGGCATGTGCCACAGGAGCTGCGCTGCGGGCCCCAGCTTGGTGGCAGGAGGACGGGTGACGTGGCCTCCGGAGGCGGCCTGTCTCAGCTCAGGGCTGCAAAGCAATGCCCCTCACCCCCAAGTCATCCCGAGCCTGCACCTGCACCCTCCAACGGAAAGGGAGGGCCCGAGCAGGATCTCTGGGAGCAGTCACCCCCTGTCTCCTCCGCACGCCCCAAAGATCCAGTCGGGGGCAGTACACATCTCAGTATTACTGTCCTCAGTAGAAGCAGAGGTCTAGGCAGGACAGAGTGGCCGCTGAGGACTCACTGCTGGGCAGGGTGCCCAAGGCGGCTCTCCAGCTGTTCCCTGCCCACTGCTCATGGACACGCCTGGCTGCCACTCCGGCCCCTCCCCCAGCCCTCAGTTCCCCAGACAGTGTCCGGATTCCCCAGCTCCTCTCCTGTAAGTTCTGGTTCCAGGAACCAGCCGCCAGGAGCCCAGCGCCTGGCCTTCAGGACAGGCTCCCCCTGTCTCCGCACTCTCCCTGGGGCAACCAAGCAAAAGCATCACCTGAGGCTGGGCCGGATGCAGAACAGACGCCCAGGACCAAGGGCCCCTGGAGAGGGGAGGGCGGCCTCACACCAGCCCTTCTGGTGACCCCGAACCCCGCAGCCTCGCATCACCTGCCCCTCGGCACTTACACAAAGAAGCAGTGGGCAGCCGTGAGCACCCACTGGGCGTCGATCAGCGTGCCCCCGCAAATGTGGGTGGTGCCATAGTGCAGGCTGACTTGCCACGGCCACTTGCTCTCGGGGGCCAGTGCCCCTCCCACGATGCGCCCCGTCATGGCCCTCAGTCCGCAGTCTGGGGAAGCAGAGAAGACGACCCGTGAGCGCTGCTTCTCTCCAAGCCCTGCCATGCTCCCTGGGCCCAGGGCAGGCTCGGGCAGCCTGGTCCCGAGGGCACCCACCCGCCCGTGGGCACCACTCTGCCCGCTTAGTCTGATATGGCTGTGTTTCCTGCCAAGGCAGGAGCCCCCGTGGTGGCTAGCTTCCTGGGACCCCCAGCAGGAAGTTTGATCCCAGGCAGGTCCCTCTTTCCTCTGCCCCCTTCACTCTTCCTCAATTTCAACAAATGCCCAATAAGTGCCCGATATGCTGGGCCTGTGCCGGGCACGGTGGCGGGCATCGGGGTTGCCACGGGACATCTCGGGGCTGCTGTCAGGAGCTCAAGAAGCAGATCAATCTCCTATGACCCTCAGTTAATAGGCGCTGTGCTGGGACCGCCATTCTCTCCCTAAACCTAGCGGAGACATAAACTTCCCACGATGCACAGGTGGTATGGTGCCCACGTGGTTCCTCAGGGGGTCAGTTCATGCTGTGGGGGTCCTTCATCCCAGGGAACATTTCCCGGCATCTCCCGGAGGGAGTCATCCCCCCAAAACCGTGGACAAGGCGGGCAGCCTTGGGGTCTGGGCAGCTGGGCTCTTTCCTCTTTCGGGGGACAGCGTGGGAACCAGTGTCTGGGTGGCACTCCGTCCCTAGCACCGCGTGCCCGGCCTGCTCAGAGGAGAACCCCACCTGGCCATTGCTGAGAACACAGTCCTCTCGGGGACCAATGACCAGCTTGGGCTTCGGGATCAGACCCTCGGTCAGAGGTCAACTCCTCCCCGACCAGAGGTCTGACCTTAAGCAAGTAAACACTTCCGCTTCTTTTCGGTGAGGGGGCAGTAAGAGTGCCTGCCTCCGGGGAATCAAACCGGCTCACGCTTGTAAAGACACAGCAAGCGCCTTGCACATAACACCGCGAGGGGTGCTGGCTCTAGATCCAGGTTTCTGCCTGTGGCTAGAGGGGCTGTCAGTGGGCCGGCCCTGCTCTCCAGGCCGCTGCCCCTGCCCAGAACCCAGAACCCAGAACCCAGAGTCCAGAAGCACTTCTCTGGGTGAGCAAAGCTGCTGGGCTGAGGTCAGGGATGGCTATGGCTACACAAACCACTATCATTAGTAGTCATATTAATATTCTTCACCAGGAACCCTGGCCTTGAAGCAGGCCTGCTGGCTAAGCCCCTCTTCCTGGCAGACCCCAGACCAGCCATGGTCCCCAGAGAGGCCCCACCTCTCTGCCCCAGATTCCCACCCCCACAGGCCACAGTCAGGAGGAGGAGCATCTTCTTACGGGAACACTGGAGAGAGACGTACCGCTGGGAAGGGCATTCAGATCTGAAGGAGGAAAGACAGAGGTGGGAAAAGGACACGTTAGCCACCTCTTCCAAGAAGCCTCCCCTGGTTGACTCGTGCTCAGCTCCTATCCCATTTCTTTTGCACAAAAACATGGAGATTCTGACCTTCTCCTTCGTGGTGGGAGGCCCCTCCGGTGAGCTCACCAGGAATGGAAACAGCTCAGTCAAACCCTCCCCTCTCGCTGCCCCCTCCCCCCCGCCCCTTTCCAGTGGTGGTTGCACACATTGGCCAGATTCCCATCCTCTGAACTGGTGACTCTGTTGTCCCAGCTTCTTCCACAACGGAGCAGGAAGCCTAACCTTCCTCTGGCAGGTCCCATGATGCTCACCAGCAAAGGTGCCTGCAGATCACCTGGCACAGAGCAGGCACTGCCAGCAAAGGTGCCTGCAGATCACCTGGCACAGAGCAGGCACTGCCTGACACAAGGCAGGCACCAGGAGCAGCCGGCTCCTTTCCCTCCCTCCCACCCCTTCTCTGGGAGCCTTGCTTCTTCTCTCATCTCCCTTCTCCGGAGGTAGACACCGCCAGCTGGTGGAGTGTCCCCAGGCGCCCTCTCGGTGGGGAGGGGCCGGGTGGGGCTGCAGTGCAAAGCTGACACCTGATGAGGAGGTTCAGGGGGAGGCCATGCCCTCCGGGTGGGCCCCTGCTCCTGACCGCAGGCCCCTGGCACTTCCCCACTGCTGCTCCCCCCGCCCCCCAAACCCTGCAGCAGGGTTTACTCCAAACAGCTGGCTGACTGCTGGCCCCCAAACTTACTAAGTGTCTCTGGCAACCAGGTAAACTCTGGGGACACCCCTGACCCCATGGTGCTCTCTGCACAAGGAGTCGGGGGGCAGGGGGTGAATGAGTTCGGTGCTGAGATGCTCCTGACACCACATGGGCTCCCGGAGGCCGGACCTCAGAGAGGCCCAGGGAGAGGGGCTCCCTGACGTCACAGCCCCTGACCCCCTCACCCCTGCTCACAGCCAGGCAGCTGGCCCGCCGCCTCACCTGTAGAGGCTTTCCTGGAGGGTGGAGTTGTATTTGGAGATGGAGACGCTGCTGGTGACGCCCCTGTAGGCCACCTCGCCTGTCCGGTAAGCACTGCCAGGGGAGAGGGGAGAGGGGAGAGTGAGCCCTCGGAAACAGGGTCCTCTTCCACCCCCTGATGGTCCTGGCCTGCCCTGTTGACAGGGAGGGGTGGGGGGCAGGGGCTGTCAGGCTCCAGACGGTCTGACCCCACCCACCTAACCCCCGCTGCCCTCCTAGCCCTGTAGTTGGCCCCGTTGGGATCACGCCGTGTGTTTCCCGCCAAGCCCTGCAGCCTCGCCCCGCCTGGGAACTTGTAGGAAGTGCAGCCTCAGGCCCTGCCCCAGCCCTCCTGGACCAGGGATCTGGTCCTGGGTTGGAACCGGCTCTGTGGGGGACCCTGCGCTTCACCTGAGACGCGCTGGCCTGGCCCTTTCCACCCGCACCGTGACCCGCGGACCCGCGGCGGCGGCGCCTCCCTGGACCTGCAGACCCAGACCCGGCACCTAAAGACTCTCATCAGCCCTGGCCGGTGTGGCACAGTGGATAGAGGGTCCTGTGGTCAAGGGCATATGCCCGGTTGTGGGCTTGATCCCCAGTTAGGGGGCGTGCAGGAGGCAGCTGATCCATGATTCTCTCTCATCATGGATGTTTCTCTCTCCCTCTCCCTTCCTCTCTGAAACCCATAAAAACATATATTTTTAAAAAATGTCCACGGTCTCCTGACAAGATCACCCAGACTCCCCTTCCCAGGTGGGAACGCTGAGCCGGAGGCAGGGACAGAGCTGGGTCTAAGTCCTTGTCCCCCAGCCTGGCTTTCTAGCAGCTTCTTCCACAGAGAGCCCTCAGTGAGGTCCTAAGCTCTTCTCCCCACAACCTCGCACACATGGACAGACCCCAACATTACTTGACTTCAAGACACAGACCAAGAGGGAGCATGGAGGTGACCATGTGGCCTGCAAACTGGGACCCCAGAAGGTCACAGCTCCCCCTGCCCCTCCTCCACCTCCTGGCGTCAGCCAGAGATTCCCATGCCTTTCCCTGGCCGCACCTGCCCACTTCACTCCCGTTTGGTGAGTTCAAGCCCGGCCACCCCTGCCACAGCGCAGAGTCCACTGAGGGGCTGCACAGCCTGAGCTTCCAGGTCCCAGAGGCGAGAAGCCTAGACCTGCCAGGTGCCTGTGCCCTCAGGGGGCTGCAGTGACCTCTCACTGTGAGGAAGGGCATGAGGGGCAGGGAACCGCACGAGTGGCTCCTACTGCAGAGCTATGGGCTGGCCTCATGGAAACCACTGGCCCAGACGTGTGCGGCCCCAGGGCCCCGAGCCAGTGCCCTCAGCCCTGGTCCCCAAGAGTGATTTGAACATGCGATCTCTGCAAGGCGCCTGAGCTGCCCTTGCAAAGAGCTGAGTCATCCCTGAAGCCGGGAGGACCCCGGGTGTGGGGGAAGGGTTACCTCTCAAAGCCCAGCTGCTGGCAGGCCTTCACGGAGTAGGAGCTGTTCCAGCTGTCGCTGCAGACGGGGACCCACTGGTGGGAGGAGCCCGAGTAGACTCTGAGCAGAGACTTGTCCCAGTCAAACCTCACTGCAGGGCGAGAAGGGCAGAGGGGCCCTCAGCACCCAGGAGGCGCCACGTTTGGGGGGATGAGCTGAGTAAGGCTCTGAGAGGCACCTGTCCTGAGACCCTTCGCTGAGGCCTGGGAAATGCCCGGGAGCTTGGCCCCGGAGGTGAGGGGCACCAGCCAGTGCTTAGAAGCCCCTGACATGCGGTGAGGGCAGAGGCAGGGCAGGGGCTGGGGTGGGGCAGAGGGCTCTCCATCCAGCAGGACCTGGGCCATCACTGGGACAAGGGCAGGTGCTGCCAGGAGCTGTCACCCCGAGAGGCAGTGACGTGCCCAAAAGAGAGTGACAAGAGGGGTGTGATCTATGATCCGACCGTGTCCTCACTAGACAGGCTCAGTCACAGATGGACACGGACATGGGCAGGACACATGTAAATGTGCAGGAAGAGTGGAGGGGCCCTGCCCTCACAGCCGTCCACGTCGGGGCCACACACAGTTAGCCTGCAAAAGCCGCTGAGAACTGGAGCTCAGCACCACCTCTGCGCTCATCTAGGCCGGCCAGTAACAACGCGCCTCCATGAAACCACAGGGGGTGTCAGAGGTCATGTGCTGGGCAAAGAGGAGGGGCACATAGGCTAACGCCCAGAGAAGGTAAGTGATTTGCCTGCGTCACACAGCACTCAGGCCAGGTTTCAAACACAAGCCTCCGGGACTAGAACCCGAATCCTCCAATTCACT
The DNA here is from genome assembly GCF_000327345.1 of Myotis davidii. Lineage (NCBI taxonomy): Eukaryota > Metazoa > Chordata > Mammalia > Chiroptera > Vespertilionidae > Myotis > Myotis davidii. The sequence goes on from NW_006289392.1 coordinate 4,789,871, forward strand.
GTCCATCACCTCCCATTCGAGTGCGCAGTCACCGGAGTGTGCACACTCACACACTCACACACACACACATGCACACACATGCACACTCACGCACACACATGTGCAACCGTGCGCACACATGCACACTCACACATGCACACTCACGTGCACACATGCACACCCAGCCTGCTCACCGCAACCCAGCTCGTCACTCTTCAGCTTGCAGTCGGCCACGCCGTCGCAGCGCACAGCGTGCCGGGGGCAGCTCTCCGCCGCCTCCTTGTACTTGATCCTCGTGTGGCCCCTCCAGAAGTAGACTGGAAAAGATGAAGCACAGAGCGCGGTCACCGCCAGCCCCACGGCGAGGAGACACGGAGCAGCCCGAGGCCCGGGGTTCTGAGACACCGACCTGCAATCTCTCTCGAACTCTGGGGCTCTCGTCCCCCATCTGTATGGAGAAAAAGGCTACTCAGGAATGTTCCAGAATGCGCCAGAAAGCTCCTGCAAGCAGGGCAGCACCAGGCCGGCTTGAGCAGACACCCAGAGAGAGAGAAGAAGAGAGAGGGAGGGAGGTGTGGACGTGGGGATGGCCCCGCCAGCTCCCTTGCCTGCATGCCGGCCAGAGCGGTGGCCAGGGCACCACTCCTCCAGCCCCAGAGCCCCTCTGAGCCCCTCAGCCTCCGGGCCTCTGTTCTGCAGGGTGAGGCAGAGACATGTCTAAGCACCTGCCTGCGCTCCACGGAGGGCCTTCGGCCTCAGGGGCTCCCGGATGTCCTGTCTCCTACACTCGGTTCCTGCCCCACGACTTGTAGCTGTGCTTTTAAATATCTTCCCACTCAGAGAGCAACTGGAGATGCTGGTGCCCAAACGCACAAGCTTCACAAACCATCTCCGCCTCACACTGACTCCCTGTCTCTAACCTGACTCCACACCAGAGCTGTCAGCCCTCCGCCTGGACACACTGGCCCTGGGAGGCCAGGGAAACCGGCTCTGACTTCTCACCCGCCTGTCCCGGCCCTGACCCTACTTCCCCGCCCCCACCATTCTCTCCATCCCCCAGGGTGAAGGTCACCTGTGATCACAGGCTGAAGGTCACCCGTGACTCTGGGGTGAAGGTCACCTGTGTGACCCCCAGGATGAAGGTCACCTATGTGACCCCAGGGTAAAGGCCATCTGTGTGACCCCAGGGTAAAGGTCACCCGTGTGACCCCCATGTGAAGGTTATCTGTGTGACCCCAGGGTGAAGGTCACCTATGTGACCCCAGGGGAAGGTTATCTGTGTGATCCCAGGGGTGAAGGTCACCTGTGTGACCTGCAGGGTAATGGTCACCTATGTGACCCCAGGTGAAGGTGATATGTGTGATCCCGGGGGTGAAGGTCACCTGTGTGACTGCTCCTTCCAGGTTCAGATGCCAATCCCTCCTGACCTGCAGGGTGTGCCTCTCCTCCATGCCCCACTCCCCTCCCACAGCCTGTGCCCTGGACGGGCCATGGTCCCCTTCACGTGTGGGGAAAGCTCTGGGTGGGAGTCAGGCCTGGGCTCTAGTCGTGACCCCTCCCTGGAGCTGGCAGGATACGGGCCAGAGGACTCGGGCATGCGGGAGCCCACGGGAGCACGCGGGGGCTATGCCAGGAGGCTCGTCCTAGGGCTCTCCGTGGACGGGGGATCCCCTGGAGGTGCCTGTTGTGGGAACAGAAGGGAGAGCGGGCAGCAAGCCCCGAGCCCTGGACGAGGTTCATGTGGACCCACGTGGCGGGCTTACAGGCACCGTGACAGCCATGCCTCCACCTCGTTGGGCCAGTGGGGCGTGAAGCTCAGGAAAGTACTGCCCTGCCGGGTCACCAGCTGGGCAGGTGCAGGGCCCGTGGTTTGGCAGGTCTGCATGGCACCGAAGCCGTGTTCCAACCAGCACACGGCCCCCCATCATGGCCCTCGCTCCAACGGCCCTGCCCCCGTCCCCCCACTGCTGGCCCTGAACAGCACCCCCAGCCCTCCCTGCATTCCAGCTCTCACCCTGGCCAGGCGCCCCCACGCGACACACGGGGCTCTCCAGGCACATGAGGCAGGTGGCAGGGTGCACAGGGAGAGGGAAGGGCTGCTCACAGAGAGAAGGGTGCCCCCCCCCCAGGCCCACTGTGCTGGGTTTGTAGCGGACCCCCTGACAGAGGGCCCGGGACACGTCCTGAGTGTCATTTCCAAAGAGGGGAACCCCTGAACCCAGAACCACTTATCTCAGTGACGGGAAACGCCCGGAGACTTCCCCTAATCGGAGCGCTCATGTTTGTTTGGTAATAACCAGCTTTTCCCGGTGGGACGCTGTGCCAGGCCTTGTGCCATATCTCACTGATTCCTCATCGCCTGTGAACTCTTTATGAGACTTTCCTGGCCACGTAGTAAGTTGAATGAATGAATGAATGAATGAGTGAACGCATGAATTCCATCTCATTTGAAGATGCAGAAGCTGAGCTCTGAGTGGTGCACCAACCTGCCCAGGGCGCGGCTCAGGGGAGGACAGGGCCGGAAGCCCAGGCTTCTCTGACTCCCCACACTCATAACCGGGCATCAGAGGGGCCTGGGGCACCGTGTCCGAGGCCGTTTGCAGTGGTGGCCTCCGTGTTCCTGCTGTGCCCAGCACCCCCACCATGGCACATGCCCCCATGGTGCACCCCCCACAGCACCGCCCCCCCTCCCACGGCGCATGCTCCCCGGCCTGTCCACTCACAGAGCAGGATGAGGGAAGCCACCAGCACGATGAGCAGGAGGACGCACCCGATGAGCGGCAGCCGCTTCTGGCCCTCATGCCAGGAGAACTTGGGGGAGCGGGCACCTAGGGCAGGCGGCAGTGGAGGTGAGGGTGGGAGGGGCCTGCCCTGTGGGGCCTGGCTGGAGCCCGTGCCCTCGAGATGGGCACCCGACCCCCCTGTGCAGCCTCCACGGTGACTCCCCTGGATCTGCTTTCCAGCCCCTCCCCACTTGCCCCAATGCTCGCTGTCGGGTTTGCATGAATGATTCCCTCTGACCCCTCCCTGCCCAGTCCCCTGCTGCCCCTGACTGTTCCCTTCCTCCCACACATGGCCATCCAGGGTGCAGAGGAGGAGCGGCGAGCCCAGGCCCCTTCTCCTCCGGCAGCCGGCCCCTCACCTGGGGTCTCCCCGGTGGCCCTGGTGGCTGGTGCTGATGTGGCAGGAGGGGCCCGGATGGGTGCGGCCCCCACGGGTGTTGCTCTGACCAGATGCACTCTCCTTGGAGGGGATGCTGTGGAGGCC
>NW_006289392.1:4793717-4794143 GCF_000327345.1 Myotis davidii
CCAGGGCAGGGGGAATATGTGGGAAGACAGGAGGGTCCAGGGATGGAATGAGCCCAGAGTCCCAGCTCCCTTCAGCCTCTCCCTGTCCCAGGCCCTGCAGAGGTGGGCAGAGGGCAGTGCCATCTGCCTGGGGCGTGGGGGCACCTGCTTTGGCTCCACGTGTCTAAGGCCCCTCACAGGAGAGGCAGCTGGGCCGGCTCCTCCCCCGAAGTCGGCCAAGAGCTATGGTCCACGTGGAGGTGGTAACCAGCCCTCCTGTCCCCTTCCCTCCTCTCCCTGCACCGGCCCCTTTCTTCTGTGCGTGTGTTAGCCTGTGACACTGGTCTTACCATGAGCTGTCATCAGAACGTGTGAGCGGCACAGCTTAAGAAAAGCCCTGACTTGCCTTACACCCCCCACTCTCAGTAACCCCAGAATTAACACAGC
>NW_006289392.1:4794269-4794788 GCF_000327345.1 Myotis davidii
GGGAGGAGAAGGTGCGGACGGGGCTGAGCCTGCCCCCCTCGGACATGATCCATAACCTCATCAGCTGCGGGCGCACTCATTTACCCCTAGTCACCGAGGGCAGGGTGGGGGTGGGGGGGCTCTAAGTGCTTCTGTGTATTTCCTTGTCTTGTCACCAGGACAGCCCTGAGGTAGGGATTCTCATCCCCATTTTGCAGAGCAGAGCGACTAAGCAACATGATTAAGCTGGCGGAGCCCCGTGTGAGCCCAGGAAGGCAGGTTCTGGGGCCCTGCCCTGCCCACTGGGCGGCTGCCTCTGAGGGGGCCGCAGGAGATGGTGCAGCGCGGTCCCAGCAGGCGATCCGACACCAGGCCCTTCACCAGTTTAGGCCCCTTCTCACCTCCCTCTGCCCTGTGGAGACCTCTCCACCTCCCTCCCCTCCCTGCCTCTCAGGTCCCCTCTAGAAGCCCCCAGAGTGCAGGGGAAGCTGGGAGCTGACCAGCCCAGGGGCCACACCTGCCCTCACTGTCATTGCTGCA
>NW_006289392.1:4794865-4803529 GCF_000327345.1 Myotis davidii
GCGGGGCTCAGCCAGCAGGTGAGCGGAGGACACAGGGTCCGGCCCCACACCTGTCCCCTTCCTCCCCGCCCTCGGAGCTGGACAGCCCTGCAGGGCTCACTCAGCCCACCAGCTAGTAGAAGCCCTTGTCATGCAAACACCCAGCCCCAGGCAGCAGCGGCATCCCTCCCAGGCAGGCGGGTTGCATTCCATTTTATTTATTCTCTCTTCTAAGAGTCAGAGGTGGCTGATGTGGTCACTGTCTCCTGTTTGTGGAGCCTGTGGGACGAATTCAAGGGGAGCCGCCATCCTGGTGCCACACGCGGTGAACGCACAGGGCCCGACGCCCAGCAGCGGCAGGGACACACGCGCTCGTGCTCAGGAGCCTGAGGGCGGCTACTTGCCACGCTGAGCCCAGGGGACCAGAGCTCGGCCCCCTCCCCGGGCTGTGTAGGTTCCAGAGGATGAAAACACATCAGCCCCGGGAGGCCCCCAGGGAACGGGACTGGGGGGACAGGAGAGCAGGCGAGGCCGTGTGGAAGGCGGCGGGCAGCCGCTGACCACACGGGAGCCCGGCGGCAGGCCGATCCTGGGCCACCAGCATGACCGTGGGACAGCCACTTAATGTTCCCTGTTCTTGTTCTCCATCTGGGGAGTAGGATGGGTGCTTCCGAGGGTCCACTGAGGTCAGCGGGAGAGCCTGCCCACCTGGCACAAGGCAGCTGGGCCGGAGGGCCATTCCTCGCCCCCTTTGCACCGGCACCCCCAGTGCCAGCAAGCTGAGCGGTGACAGCCACAGGGCATGACCAGAGGGCTGCTGGGCAGTGCCAGCTCAGCTTAGGGAGACGTGAGGGTGCCGGACAAAGGCCAGATCAAAACCCTTCGCACTCATGCTGGCCGAACCTTGGCGTCGGCCTGGGACCCGGCATGTGGCCGTCTGCCTGCCAGGCCTTGGTCCCGTTCTCCCCCTGAGCCTTCCCCGGCCTCAGGGAGGGAGCTCCCTTCCCTCAAACAAGACAATGCTAGGAGCCCGGTGGTGTGAGAGCTCAACTCGCTTCCATGTCTCGGCCTCGCGGTCCTCCAGCCCTGAGGATGGAAATACCTTTTTACAGACAAGCAAACCCAACTCAGTGTGGATGCTCAGAATTACAGTCAGGAGTCGAGCCCACGCCCGTGTGCGGCCGAGGCCCCTGACTTCTCCCGTCAGCAGCCGGAGCCCATGCCGGGCTCACCTGCATTGGTGCCATGGCTGGAGGATGGGCTGGGCCTTTGAGGGGTTGGGAGCACCTCGAGGAGCCTAGAGGCGGGCTGGGTTCCCATTGAGATGCTGGTCTTGTGAACTTGCTGGTGGAACCAGAGTTGGGCCTGGTGACCTGCCAGCTGGGCCAGGCGGGTGCACGGAGTGGCAATATCGGCCCAAGCCCCCGGGAGGCGGCTGGGGCTCTGGCGGTGGCTTAGCCCCCACGCCGCGGCCTCCTCGTGTGCGGCGAGCCAGTCCCTGCACAGAGCATCGCGGCGGCCGGTGGTGGTGAAGTCAGGACTTCGTGGCCATCAGCTGGGTGGGAGGGGTCTGTCTATCTGTTTGTTAAAGATGCTAGAAATGTATTTAAATATGACTTCTCGCCCCTAACTGGTTACCTTGGCAGGTAAGTTCCACCTGAGAGAGGCTCATGCCTGTGTGGAGCAAGTCCTGGCTCTGCCACAGGGGACGCGGGTCGGTGTGAGCAGCCAGGCTGAGCACGTGTGGCCGATGGAGACAGCAGCCCATCGGGTGCTTCTATCGGTCCCATTTCCACTTCCTGGTGGCTCTTTGTGGGGGAGAAGCCCATTGTACAGGTTTTGAAACTGAGGCCCAAAGTAGTTAGGAATGTTAGGAATGCCACACCCGTCTCAGGCGCGTGCCAGGGCTCGGGTTCTAACCAGGAGAAGCCGAGTCTGGACAACGGTGCCCAAGAGGCCCACGGTGTCCCTTCATTTCTGTGGGGCCTACAATTTGCTGTGAGCGTCCCCCCATTGTTTCATCCGATTCTCACAAGGTTCCCACAGAGCATGCCTGACGCCCTGAACTCAGCGGTGACCTTGTCGGGCTCTCAGAGTCTCTGACTGCACCTGGTCCTGTTGCCCCATCGCGATGGCAGGAACAGAGAGCCAGCCCCAGGAGAGGGGCCTGGGGCAGGCAGGGCCCAGAGAAAGTTCCGAAGACTGGGGAGGCAGAGCAGTGGGAGGGGAAGCGGGTAGTGGGCGGGTGCGTGCACGGCAGGGGCACCAGGAAGGCAGAGGTCCTGGTGCTGGGTCTACCCACTCTACCTGCAGGCGGCCCATGACCCACCCACGGCCTCAACCAGCAGGAGCAGGGAGGAGAGGCCTGGAAGGCGCCCTGGAAGACAGTGGGACATGGAAAATGGGGCTGATCTTGAGCTCAGTCCCCGGGGGTCCAGAGGGGTGGTGAGTAGCCCCCGGCCAGGCTCTTTAAATCCGTTGGCTCAGAGCCTCGGAGCTCAGTGGCCCATTATAGTCTCCCAGGGTCTGGACATGTGGGGTGCGGGACTGGGTGGGGGCTGGGAGGGTATGAAGGGCAAGATCCAGAAAGAGCCGAAGCCCTGGAGGGCCCTGCCCAGAAGCGCTGGCACTGTGGTGTCAGAGCTGGTGAGAGGCAGGAAGGGTGTGGCCCCAAGCCCCACAGGAACACTGCCCGGGGGGACTGAGGGACAGCGACCACAGCAGCCACAGCAGCCACAGCGGCCACAGCGGCCACAGCGGCCACAAAGCCACAGCAGCATGGAAGGGCTGCCCAGGCCACAGGGAAGCAGCCGCCGGGATGGCCGGGGCTCCAGCCCCAACTCTGAAGCTCAGCTCAAACCCCAGCAGGAGCGAGGAGGCGTTCCCGTGTTCTGGGACCTCGGACAGCAGACTCCACAGCCATCATTTCCCCCTCCGCAGGCTGCCGCCCCCGGTGAAGTTCCCCCGGCATCTTACCCACAGCCCAGGAGCTCATTCCCTCTCCTCAACCCCTGGAGCGCCATGCCTCCCTCTGAGCAGGTACCTTAAGCCCGAGGGGAACAGGGGAGGAGACATCTCCTTCAAGGTGTTAAGATTCCAGGGCAGAGCCCAGCCCAGGCCAGCCCACCTCCGAGCCCTGGCCAGCGCACAGACAACCAGGAATGGGGCTCAGACAACAACTCCTGGGCCGGGGCCCAGGCTCCCCCAACCTGCCTGCAGCTCCAGGGTCCTCACCGGCCGGCTGGGCAGCGTGTGACAGGGCACAGTCAGTCAGAGGTGACTCCAGCACTCCCTGGCCCGGCATTGCCAAGCTTTCCTTCCTGGCCCTGCCTGTCCTCCCCATGCCCCCGGCCGGCCTCTGTGGTGACTGCCTGGGGGACACAGTCGTGAGCCCTCCCACATCATGAGCAGGACTACGCAGGGTGCTCCCAAGCGTCCCACTCAAAACTCACCCAGCCCCTCAAGGGGATGGGGCAGAAGTGGCCTGGCTGTGAGCAGGCGGGGCAGGGCCCCAGGAGGCAGGGGGTGGGAGGGCTGGAGAGAGCGGGACTCTTTCTAAGAACTTTCCTGGACAGGAGCCAATGAGGATTATTCTTCCCATTTCACAGACAAGGAAGTAGAGGCCCAAACCATTGATGTGCTTTATCCAAAGTCGCTCAGGAGTATCTTGGCGTCCAGGAGGGATGAAACCCCAGGCGCCTTGTGCCTAGCTCCCTGCCCTCTGTCCCGTTCCCAGCGGCAGCTCCCGCCTCCAAGGTGAACGGAATCTGTGGTTTCCTGTGGCAGACTCTGCCCAGAGGCCCTACCTGGTGGGGGATGGGAGTGAGTCGACAAGCCCCTCGGTCTGTGTGGAGGGGCTGTGCTGAGTGATGTCACGGCCCCCAGGCCACAGCTATGGCCTGAGCCCTGGGCTCTGCATGGAGACTGCTCCCGGGCCCCTAAACAACATCCACCTGCAGTAGCGGCTCCCACGCATCTTTACAGCCCGATGGCAGGTCCACGGGGCCCCACAAGTCCAGCCCACGCCCCGGGGTCCCCCTCAGCTTCAGCCCAGGGCAGGCTGGCACAGGCTGGCAGAGCCCCAAGGACCCTGCAAACTCTCTAGTCCAAATCTCTATCCTACTGCTGAGGCAGCTAAGGCCCAGAAACGCAGTGGCATCTTCCAGCCCCTGCCCCTGGGCTGCTGCCTGGCGAAGTGCTCGCCCACTGCCTGCTGCCCGCTCAGCGTGCCAGGCAGGCCCTCCCCAGGCCCAGGCCCTATGGCAGCTTCACTCTCCCAGTGACCCAGAGCTTCGTGGGTGTTCAAAGGAGTGGGCATAGGCAGGGCCCCAGGCCGACCCCCCAGCCCTCTGGGCCAGGCGGGAAGAAGTGCCCCAGCTCCCCAGAGGCACTGGGGGTGCCAGGAAAGCTCAGGGGCCCCTTTGATGGGACCGAACAGCCCCCTCACCCGCAGAGCCCACTGCAGTGTGGACTGGCCGCACTGGATGGGGCAGATCATGTTTCCCATTCTCACTGCTCAGCCCAGGCTCCCCCTTGCTCTCCACTCCCTGGGCCGAGAGAAACCCCACCACCGTGGGCTCCCTCCGATTCCCAGCACCTCCTCCCCGCCAGCCACCATGTTAACCCCAGGGTCTCCGTCAGCCTGGAATCGAACGGGGCCCCAGACTAGGAAGCCAGGGCCAAGAGGCTCCTTTTCTCCAGGTGTGGGGGCACGGGGCCTCTTGCTTCTGCTCCTGCGTGTCCTGCGGGGAAGTCACGCCCCTCTCGGCTCCGTGATCTGTAAAACCAGGGGCTGGACAGCCAGCCGCCTCCCGGCAGGGTCCATGGGGCATCCGGGGTGCACAGCGGGGCCTGGGAGCCAGATTCCCAGGTCAGGACTTGGGGTCCCTCGCCCACTTCCAGCAGAGAAGAGCCCGTTTCCAGTTGTGGGCAAGGGCCCTGCCTCAGCTTCCACTGCCAGGCGCTGCCACCCAGAGTGTGAGCATCACGCGGGGGAGCGCGAGGGTCGCCGCAGTGTGGCGCCTCCGTTCCCTCACTTTTCTTTCTTCCTTTCTTTCTTTCTTTCTTTCTTTCTTTCTTTCTTTCTTTCTTTCTTTCTTTCTGTTTTTAAAATATATTTTTATTGGTTTCAGAGAGGAAGGGAGAGGGAGAGAGAGAAAATCAATGAGAGCAAATCATTGATCAGCTGCCTCCTGCACACCCCATAGTGGGGACCGAGCCCGCAATCCGGGCATGTGCCCTTGACCAGAATCAAACCCAGGACCCTTCTGTCCACAGGGTGATGCGCTATCCACCGAGGCAAACCAATCAGAGCCATTCACTCATTTCCATTCATTTATTATTTGTTCATTCATCAAATCGTTTAAAGACATCGAGTGGCCACTGCTGCCACGCTAAGAGCATTGGGTGATCTAGGAACTTGCTGCCTCAGTTCCCCCCAGGGGCCTCCCTATCGATGCTGGTATATGATGAGGCTCCCTGTCAGACAAGCCAGCCCCCAGCTGGTGCTGCCCAGGCCTCCCCTTGGCTGGCAAAGCCAGGGCTCGGGGTTCCTGGCTCCCCTCGCGCCCCCACCCAGCACTCTGCACACCCAGCTGGACACAGTCCACCTCCACTGCCATGCACAAGAGGAAGCTGTGTTGCCAAAACAAGGCACTTAGGTTAAGTGGCTATTGTTACATCAGCTGCCTTCCTGCCCAGCGCCTGCGCCCCCACACACTCCCACACACCCCAGTGGCCAGGGGCCAGCACAGGACGAGGCGGGGGCGGAGGGTGCAGGGGGCAGAGGGCAGAGGGCAGGAGGGTGCGGGTGGAGGTCTGCTGGGCACCATGATGACAGGGACAGAGGTCGGAGATGAGGACGCGTGCCTGCAGGATGCGCAGCGGTGCCGGGTCCTGAAGGTGCCTGCACTAGTTTGTGGGACGCCGGGACCTGAGCCTGCCGGCCCCAGCTGGGGAGGCGCCTCAGCTGAGCCCTTCCGGGGCCCTCCAGCTCTTGTCCAGGCCACGGTGCCATGGCCTCGGGCTGGCTGGAGCCGGGCCACTTTAAGAAAATACCAGAAAGTACAGGAACGTCCACTCTGCAAAGGCTCGTTCTGTCATGGTCCACGGCGGCCTCTCTTTAATAAACGTTCACTCTGCGAGCTCGGGGAATGTGCTGATTTCGAAAAAACACCAAGTGCACACTTTTAAAAAACCAGTGCACTCCGATAGGGTGCACCTGTCACCCCGCTCTCTGTGGTCGGGGCCTCCCGGGGCCTCCAGGGCCAGGTGTCCAATCTTCTGATTTCATGGCGGAAAAACACAGTCATGGAGAGAAGGCTGCCCACATTATTACAGGAGCCGGGACCTGAGCATACGGATGGTGACAACAAGCCCTGCTCTATGAATCCATCTCTGCCTGCCCCTGCCCCTGCCCCTTCGTCTGCCCCTGACCCTGCCTCTGCCCCGTCTCTGCCCCTGCCTCTGTCTGTCTGTCTGTCCCCAGCGATGGCAGACACTATTCTAAAGGAGCCTCCAGGTGAACTGTTCTAAGACCCTCAAGTAAACACTGTGTTACTCCATGTTACAGAGGCCAAGTCACAGATGAGCTGGGACGTGGCCCGTGTTCCTCCACCACATCCCGCAGCTCCTCCTTTGACAACAGAGGCTCCGAGAGCCTTCTCACCCCTTTGCCAAGACCCCCGAGACCCTCCCGGACCTCATAGGCGCTGTCAGGCTCCGGCCGCAGCTGCCACCTTCCTCACAGCCCTGGGTGGAGAGGAGCCGTGGTGGGCGCTGCTCTGCGAGGAAGCCCTGGCAGGAGGCAGGGCCTTGGAGGGGCAGGTCCCCAGCCGCCCCTCTTCAGTGTCATCAGTGTTTACCCCCGGCAGCTCCCCCTGCGCCCCCAACCCCCCCAGCTCCTGTCTTGGCAGCTCTACCTTAAACAGGGGTACATTTGAGAAACTTAAGTAAGGAAGTCGGGGTGCACATCTTCCATTCTGGTATAAGTTAGCGCAGCCCCCCAAATGCACATGGCGCCTCCCTCCACACACCATCGACACTCGCGCCACAATAATGAAAAGCCTGCTCTCCACCCTGCGTCCCCCAGTGCCCTTCCGTGTGGTCCCTGGCCCTGGACAGGTGCTGCCCAGTCCGATTGCCCCGTCACCCTGCCCGGGACGGGCCCTACCCCCTTCAGAGAGCTCACCCTTCCCCTGCTCTGCGTTTAGGGACCAAAACGTTAGATCCAGCAAGTCACCAAGGACCAGGCTGGGATTGCGGGCACAGCCCCTTCACGCCCCAGATGAAGCTCCGTTTGAGCTGAACATCACCCTCCGCTTCCCAGAGGCTCCCTGCTCGGACCCCCTCAGTAAAAAGCAAGAGGAGGAGGGAAGGAGAAGGAGACGGAGGAGGGTCAGAGCTCCTGAGGAGCGTCCCTCAGGGCAGAAAGGGGGCCCAGGTGAGCCAAGTCCCGGGAGCCTTGGTGCGCAGGACCAACCGGCTTTCCCACGGAGGAGCACTCGCTGCTGCCCCCCACCCACCACCCCCCGCGGCGAGAAGAGGAGCCTGCCTGCAGCAGGAGGGCTGTGGACCGACCCCAGGAGGCCCCCAGGCATGCAGCCGACTCCGCCCCACAGTAAGTGGCCCAGGCGGGTGGGACTCCCCTGGGTCTGAAAAGCACCCCGTGAACCGTGGAAGGGCTAGGAGTCTGGGAGGATGGCCAAGACAACCCAGCAGCCCGCTGAAGTCCGAGGCTCCGTGAGTCTCAGACCAGCAGAGGTGACACGGAACAGCATACGGGTCCTGGCTGGGTGCTCCCAGGCCACAGGCGCCAGCCCGCACCCAGCCACACAGCCCGGGTGCTTCCAACAGACCCAGGGCCGTCTCCTCTCCTCCTGGGAGGGTCCAAGGGGCCTTGACCTCAAGCAGCTTCTCAGTAGAAAAGGCACCTTCGGTTCCCCCACCCCTGAGGCCCCCAGGGGCAGGGCCCCGCCCGCCTCCAGCCCAGCCCTGCCTCCTCAGCGCCAGGAGGTCTGGCCCGCGGCCCAGCGACTCACCGGGCAGCTGTCCCTCTCCATGGCCTCCCCGGGGATGAGGCTTCCAGGCTCAGCTGATATCAATAAGAAGGTCCATGCTGGCCGCTGGCTCCTCGGGCATGTGGGGAGAGGGGGCTGGAGGCCGAGGGCCGGCCCGCCAGGTGGGGTGGGGAAGCCAGTGAGTGTGAGGTAATCCCAGGCACAAACAACAGGGCAGAACTAGCCAGACCTGTCCCTCACCCTCCTCCCAGGCATCCCGGTTACTCAGCGAATGCCAAGGAGTGCAGGCTGTCTCTCCTCCTGAACCTGCCCCCACAGAGGCAGCTATGGGGGGACCCGGGTTCCAGAAGCCTCCGTAGAAGGAGATTTTGAAAGAAGGGCCAGGCCCTGGGAAGACATTCTAAGCCCAGTTAACCTGAGCCCCTAAAACAGGTGCTCTCGAGCCCCCAAAGTACCACCTGTCCCCAGAAGGGGATGCCCACAGCCAGGGACCAGGATCGGGCAGTGCGAACCTTCCCCTTGTGGGGGAAAAAGGCCACGTGCTGACCTGACCAGCTCAGGGGAGGCCTGCATGGCCGTCTTGCAAACTCAGACCTAAAGTCACCACAAAGGATGGTCTGAAATTAAACTTTAAAAGCAGTGATGGTGGGCAGTTACGACCTAGGCC
>NW_006289392.1:4803542-4829303 GCF_000327345.1 Myotis davidii
AATTACAATGTGTCTATCATCTTACTTTTATCCAATCCCCCCTTTGCTTTCTCCCGCCGCCCTAATCTATCACCAATGGATATCATATCACCCACTCACCCCCTCCTTTGCTCTAAGGTATAAAACAAGGTAAAACCGTGCCTTCTCCGGAGCATGGTCCCAATCCTTTGAGATTCTGTTTCCCAGCAATTGTGGATAGTTTGGCTCAAATAAACTCACAAAAATTCTTTACAGGTTTCAATGTTTTCACGTTAACAACCTCTGAGGACCACGTGTCCAAATCCCAAAGCAGGGCAGGTGGGCTGGCGACTTTCCCCTTGAACTCTAGTTCTACACGCCTAACAAGGAACTTAACCCAGATGGCTGCTAACAGTGCCCCTGATGAATTGTGTCCGTTGACAACAATGAAATGCTCTGAGACAACAGGCCAAAGCCAATTAACGAAACCGGCAAACACCTGCATGGAGACTGCTCCGGGCAGCCCCGGGCTGACTCGGGCCCACACCTGTGCCCCTGACTCTCCGTCGTGAAGGAGACTGCCGTGGGGGTGCTCAGCCCTCCAAACCCCGCGCAGCTGCCGCTGGGAGCAGCGGGCACAGAGGGAGCACCCCACCTGGCTGGGCCTTTGCAGGAGGAAAGATGGGGACCTGCGGATCTTGGAGACAGAGGAGGCCCAGAGAGCACCAGTGAGTAACCTGGTCTCCTGGTTGACGGAGGAGAAGCCGTCTGCACGGCCACGTTCAGCAAACAGCCGCCGCCGCCGAGACGGCCAGGTGTGGTGGCCCCTGGATGCCACCTGCAGCCCTGCGTGCACCCTCACTCGCTCGCGCAACACACGCCTATGCAGGGCTCTGACATGCCTGGCGCTGCCTGGGCGCCGGGGACACAGTGAGCGGGGAGGGCAAGGACCCTGCCCTCGGTCCTTAGCAGCGGGCACACAAACATAAAGAGCTAAGTAGGTGAACAGACAGACAGACAGTCCAAAGCAGGGAAGGGAGTGGGAGGGCTGGCAGGGGCAGGGGCAGGGTTGAAACTCCCTGAGGTGACATTTAAGCAAAGACTTAAAGGAAATGACTACCACCCCCATTTGCATGTGAGCATGTTAACTCAGCTTGGAAGTTGCCGGGTGACCTAATCCAGAGTAGGGGACCCGGCCTCCAGTCCCAGGGTATTTGGGGCATCAGTTTTAGAACTCAGCCCCAGGCCACACCCCTCCTTGCTCCCTCCCCAGCAGAAGGACCCTCCTCTCCTCTGGCCCTAGAACAGTGGTTCTCAACCTTCTGGCCCTTTAAATACAGTTCCTCATGTTGTGACCCAGCCATAAAATTGTTTTCATTGCTACTTCATAACTGTAATGTTGCTACTGTTATGAATCGTCATGTAAATATCTGATATGCAGGATGGTCTTAGGCGACCCCTGTGAAAGGGTCATTTGACGGCCAAAGGGGTCGTGACCCACAGGTTGAGAACCGCTGCCCTAGAAGGTGCTGGAATTCATCTGTGCTGCTCCTTCTCCCTCTTATGGGGCCTCAGCAGGGCGCTCCCCGGAGCTGCGGCTGTCCCTGCGCCCTGGTTTCCACTGCCCAGGCCTGAGGAACCTCCCTCGGTCCCTGGGCAGGCGCCTGGCCTCAGGGTCACCTTGAGCCTCACTCCCGTGACAGCCCACTGACCTCTAAGAAGAGCCAGGCCTGGAGCTGGGCCGGAGGGGAGCCCTGTGTCCGGGGTGTGAGGTGCGGCCAGCTCGTGAACTTGGGGCATCAGAGTCCCAGCTGGGAATGGTGCTGACAGCCGACCACGGATGTCTGGCTCTGCAGGGGGATTGGCTTCATTTCTTGCTCTGCTCCTTGGCCCCACCCAGAATCCTTGCGGACCATGCCATGGATTAGACCCATCGGAATTCCCATCGGCCCTGCTTCAGTTCCATAAGTAGTGTGAATGCAGCAGCAGGCCTCACACAGCTGCAGTGGGCACAGAGTAGCCAGGCCTCATGCGGCTGCAGAGGGCACAGGATGGCACAGAGCAGCCAGGCCTCACAGTGGCTGCAGAGGGCACAGGATGGCACAGAGCAGCCAGGCCTCACAGTGGCTGCAGAGGGCACAGGATGGTACAGAGCAGCCAGGCCTCACAGTGGCTGCAGAGGGCACAGGATGGCACAGAGCAGCCAGGCCTCGCAGTGGCCACAGTGGGCACAGGATGGCACAGGGCATCCAGAGCCTTGCCTTGGAGAACTCCACGTTCAGCTGGCCCTAGACAATGCAGGGCGGGGCACCAGGCCCCCACAGTTTAAAATACGAACATAACATGACTCCCCAAAATATGGTTAACACAGGTGGTGTCTGTGGCCTGTATTGTATGTGTTCTTACAGCAAAGTGAGCTAGAGAAAAGGACAGGTCACTCAGCATGAGGCAGAGGGGCGTCTGTGCAGGCCGTGCACTTCGCTGTGCCGCCTGGGAGAGGCTGCTCATCACTGGGGTCCTGTGTCCAGAGTCCTCCTTATGAGTCTCATCCTGCTCAGCTCCTCCATGGAGCCCCTAAGTGCCTGCCTCCTCTGCCCCCCACTTGGGGTCCTCACTGCTCAGAGCACAGGGAGGGCTCCCTCCAGCCTGAGGGGGACACAGAGGAGCTGCTCCGCCCTGAGTGACCCCAGCTCCGCCTCCTGCCCAAGCCCAGAGTCCCCTCTGCCCCGCCCAGCAGGGTTGCTGCGCAGGCCCCCGGCCCTCGGCCAGGGGCCCCTGGGTGTCGTAAGAGGAGGCCAGGTCGGGGAGGGACTATTTTTTAAGCCAAGAGAAAACCGCCTGTGAACCTAAGTGGGGTTCCGGGTCCCAGCTGCCTCTCAGGCACCCTAAAGCCCCGACCCTGCTGGTGGCAGCGTGGGTCCCTCTCTCCCGCGGACACTGGGCCCCTTGTCTGGGCATCGGTGATGAGGGAGGGAGGCTCAGGAGGAAACCAGAGGATCCACGTGGGGGAGCGTGGGGTTGGCCAGAGGGCCGCTGCTTCCCCGCAGTCTGTGCCCGAGAGTCCAGAACCCTAAACCCAGCGGCCAGCGTTTCCCCTTCTGTGTCCTGTTCAAACCCCCTCTTCTCCCGTGGTTGTCATGGTTCTTCCGCGTCATCAAAGTCCATGATCAGATGGGACAGGTCAGGCACGAAGCCTCCGTCAGAGCCCCTGGCACCGCCCTGGGGAAGGTGGGTGTCAGAGCCCCTGGCACCGCCCCAGGGAAGGTGGGCAGTGAGCCACGAGGACCCCAGGGAAGGTGGGCGGTGACCAAAAAAGACCCAGGGGGACCCCAGGCCAGAGCAGCCGCGAGCCTCTCAGCGGTGCCCCGGGGCTCCAGAGAGTGGAAAATGCCACCGTCGGTCCATCCTGCTTAGCTGCCACCTGTCTCCGAAGGAGGATTGACAGCCGTTCCCCCTAGGGTCACCCACACCCGTTCCCCCGGAGTCTCCTCCCTCCGTGGGACGCACTGAGAGTGAAACCCCACTGCCCGGCAACCGCCCTTCCCACACTCCAAGCAGCAGCGTGCTCCTCCAGAGCCTGCGTTCCCCCCCAGCCACCGGCCCCTCACTGCTCCTGGCGACAGGCCCCCTCACTTCCATGGTTTCTCCAGAAGAGACAGGTGGTCCCCCGGCCCTGCTGGGCGGTGGCCCGGACCCCCAGTCGCGTGCACATGGCTGCTGCTTCCGGTAAAGCCTCCAGGTGCTTGGGCCCACCCGCTGGGCTGCTGGTTCTCGCGGAGCTGATGCAGCCACAGGTGGACGGGAAGCGACCTGACAGGCAGGGGGTAGCCCTGCACGCAGCTGCCACCTGCTCAGGGAGGGCGATGAGGCGCTCGATGCTGTGACCAGAGACCCGCATCCAGCAGGAGCCTCCGCCCCTCTCCCACCCACTGGAGGAGCTGCTCCGAGGCCCTGAAAAGTCAGGGAGGCGGCCTGCCACTCGGCAGCTGTCGGGGAGCCCCAGGCCTGGGACCAACCCCCAGAGCAGGGGGCACGGAGCAGTCTGTGGACCAGATCTCACCTCAGACAGCGACGGAGCCACAGCTCTTCCAGGGATGGCCTCTGTGTCCTTGGGGAGTGCCCATCTCGGAACCTCAGTTTCCTTATCCATGAAATGGGAATGATGGCTCCTCTCCAGGGGAGTATTTCTGTCCACGCAGGGAAATCATTTGTACAAAACCCTTGGCACAGGACCTGGTACATGGTGCCCATCGATAAATAGTGGCCACTGTGATAGGATTATCGTTCCTAAAGTTGCTTGGAAACAGATAGAGCCTGAGCAGGTGTGGAGAGTGTTAAGATCTGGGCTTTGAGCCCTGGGCCGAGGCGTGGATGGGCCGAGGCATGGATGGGCCTCGGTTGGGCTCTGCCACTCTGAGCCTCGACCTCTCACCCCTGCAGCTGAGTCTCTAGCACAGAGGCCTGCAGGGGGCTGAGCGCCTTGCCAGGTGCGGACGGAGGCTGAAGGGAGGCAGCTGTTCCCTGAGGAAGAAAATGCCCAGACGTGGTCAGAGACAGGGGCAGTGACGGTCAAGGTGGGCGTCGTGTGCCACCAATAAACACAATGAGGAGAAAATAAATGTGTGTGTGTGTGTGTGTGTGTGTGTGTGTGTGTGTTTTCGTCGCTAAAATAAAAACACCAGGATCTAATATCTCACATTTAAGAGCAGCTGCACGTGCCTGGCTCCGCTCTGTCCGCAGAGCACACCTGCATGCAGCCATCCTCTCCCCCTGCATGCAGCTATCCTCTCCCCCTGCCTGCAGCCATCCTCTCGCCCTGCATGCAGCCATCCTCTCGCCCTGCATGCAGCCATCCTCTCGCCCTGCATGCAGCCATCCTCTCGCCCTGCATGCAGCCATCCTCTCGCCCTGCATGCAGCCATCCTCTCGCCCTGCATGCAGCCATCCTCTCGCCCTGCATGCAGCCATCCTCTCGCCCTGCATGCAGCCATCCTCTCGCCCTGCATGCAGCCATCCTCTCGCCCTGCATGCAGCCATCCTCTCGCCCTGCATGCAGCCATCCTCTCGCCCTGCATGCAGCCATCCTCTCGCCCTGCATGCAGCCATCCTCTCGCCCTGCATGCAGCCATCCTCTCGCCCTGCATGCAGCCATCCTCTCGCCCTGCATGCAGCCATCCTCTCGCCCTGCATGCAGCCATCCTCTCGCCCTGCATGCAGCCATCCTCTCGCCCTGCATGCAGCCATCCTCTCGCCCTGCATGCAGCCATCCTCTCGCCCTGCATGCAGCCATCCTCTCGCCCTGCATGCAGCCATCCTCTCGCCCTGCATGCAGCCATCCTCTCGCCCTGCATGCAGCCATCCTCTCGCCCTGCATGCAGCCATCCTCTCGCCCTGCATGCAGCCATCCTCTCGCCCTGCATGCAGCCATCCTCTCGCCCTGCATGCAGCCATCCTCTCGCCCTGCATGCAGCCATCCTCTCCCCCTGCATGCAGCCATCCTCTCGCCCTGCATGCAGCCATCCTCTCGCCCTGCATGCAGCCATCCTCTCCCCCTGCATGCAGCCATCCTCTCTCCCTTGGCACCAAGGGGGCAAACACTCAAAGGAACAAGCCCCCAGGCCGACAGTGGGGACAGGAGGGAGCTGCCGTCAATCGCGTTCCCTGCCTCCCAGCGCCGTTCTCATCCTGATGGTGTCGCTGCAACGGGGAACCTCAGTGGGTGATTCTAGTTTAAACGTTCCTGGATGTCAATATGCTGTTTTCATAATAAAGCTCGAGGTGCTAAGTGTGCGCATTCCTGTAGAACCGTGTCCTTCTCCAAGACTCGATGTCTATAACGCAGCTGTTTCCCGTGTGTGTGAATCTGAGCAGGTGGCCAGTGCACAGCTGGGAAAGCGCCCCCCTGTGGCCTCCACAAACCCCCTGTGCCCCCATGAACCCCCTGTGGCCCCCACAAACCCCCTGTGCCCCCATGAACCCCCTGTGGCCCCCACAAACCCTCTACAGGCCCCCCATGAACCCCCTGTGGCCCCCACAAACCCTCTACAGGCCCCCCATGAACCCCCTGTGGCCCCCACAAACCCCCTGTGTCCCCATGAATCCCCTGTGTCCCCATGAACCCCCTGTGGCTCCCACAAACCCCCTGTGGCCCCCCAAACCTCCTGTGGCCCCCACAAACCTTCTACAGGCCCCCATGAACCCCCTGTTGCCCCGACAAACCCCCTGCAGGCCCCCCATGAGCCCCCTGAGGCCCCACATGTTGTGTTTAGCAACTGTCACCAAAAGATAAATGTTTATGTTGTTTGCTCAGTTAAGTTGTACGTTGTGAATTGTTTGCTTTTTGAATGCGAATCATAAAAAGGAAGATGCACAGTTGTCCAGACGTCACAGCCTTACCTGGAGAAGCTTCAGGAATTTGAAGAGGCGGCTGCATCATTCCGTTCTCTGTGGGTCATCCAGAGCTGGGAGAGGAAGGTGAGCTGTGTTTTCAGCTCTCAAAAGGCTTCTCAGCTAAGGCCCGGCCGGCGGGGCTCAGTGGTGGAGCATCGACCTATGAACCAGGAGGTCATGGTTCGATTCCCACTCAGGGCACAGGCCCGGGTTGTGGGTTTGATCTCCAGTAGGGGGCGTGTAGAAGGCAGCTGATCGATTATTCTCTCTCATCATTAATTCTCTCCCTCTCCCTTCAACAAGTGAATATAAAAGAATATGTTCTATGCGCATGGACACAAAGACTTTGAAAAATCACATTTGCAAAGCACTTTCCTTTGTTGATCCCATCCAGCCCTTAAGACAACCCTCTGAGGTAACAGGCCGGTCCTGAGCCTGGGAAAGCCGGCCCAAGGTCCCAGGCCTAGGCAGCTGATCCGGCTGCGTCGGAGTGTCTCTGAGACGGTGCACTTTGCAGTTAGTGCACGTCCCAAGCAGCCTCAGCGCCCTCAGGAGCGAGGTCCACGTAGCATTCATAGATATGAATACTTCCCTCGAACCGTCTCCAGCCCCGCCCGACAGCCCTTGGGGACAGTGCGTCCTGACCAGGCCCAGCCCTGGCGTGGCTGCTTCCCCGAAGCAAAGCCTCGCGTGGCCAGTGACTTCACTTCAGTTCTCCCGACTGTGGCCCCGCAGCGACAGGGCTCCTCCGCCGGCCCCTGGGTCAGAGACGGAATCTGCCGCTGGGCACCCCTGCAGCCCTGCAAGGACACTGGCTGTACGGCCGTAAGCTTCGCACCTGCGAGCAGGTCCTCCTACAGTCAGTCCTCGTAGTCCCACGCGCTGCGCTGAGACACGTCCTTACTAACACATCCGAGCTCAGTTCAGCCTTCCAGGTGTCACAGGTCCACACGCTTTCCTGCTCAGCCTAGTGCTGCACTCAGGATGTTCCTAGTGGTTCTTTATTTAAAAATATTTTTATTGATTTCAGAGAGGAGGGGAGGGAGAGAGAGAGAGAAACGTCAATGATTAGAGAGAATCAGAGATTGATTGCCTCCTGCAGGCCCCTCAGTGGGGATCGAGCCCAAACCCGGGCCTGTGCCCTGACCGGGAATCGAACTGTGACCTCCCGGTTCAGAGGTCGATGCTCAGCCGCTGAGCCACGCCGGCCGGGCTCTAGTGGTTCTTGGTGGAGCCCCTTCCGCAGAGCACTGAGTGAAGGACAGCGCTCAAGGGCAAGATACATTTCCAGTTATTTCCAAATCCTCCCGGAAGCATCCAGATTCCCTTGGCCTTCGGTGCTGGGCCCCTTGGGACCACCCACTAGCAGGCTGCATCCCAAACTGCAGTCACTCCCAGACCCTTTCTTTAGTCAAACAGAGGGCTCAGGGCCACGACCCAAAGCCAGTGCACGGACCATCATGCTGTGCTCCTTCCCCGCCCCAACCAGGGCCCAGTCACACAGCCCCTGGCAGCCTGCCCCCTGTCCACACGTCTGTGAATAGTTACTTCCTAGGTGGCTGTTGCATGCCTGGGGATGCTCCTGGGCAGCCCAGCAGTGTGCCTGCCCCAGGGGCCTCGCCCTCCTATGAGGGGCTCTGTCCCTGGCCCTCGCCCTCCTCACTCAGGACTTTCCTATCAGGAAAGAATAGCGCATGTGTATTGGACTCCTTTAGGACAGTACCTCCGTCCATCACCACACCAGGCATATGAACAGATGATTTGCCCAAGACCACAAACCAGTACGCGCTGAAAATGGGGTTTGCGTGAAAATCGGTCTCACTTCTGAGACTGCTGTGTTGTTGTTCACTCTCACCCGAGGACATTTCCCCCTGATTTTAGAGAGAGTGGAAGGGAGAGGGAGAGACAGAGAGACATCGGTGTGAGAGAAACACACTGATTGGTTGCCTCCTGCACACACCCCAACCAGGGCCAGGGAACCTGCAGCCGAGGTGCGTGCCCTGGACCACACTCGAACCCGGGTCCCTTCAGTCCATGGGCCGAAGCCCCATCCACGAAGCCAAACCGGCCAGGGCTGAGTCTGCTTTTAATGCTGCTCTACGGAGTCTCCCAGCCAATGTCACCTTCCACGGAGACGCGTGGTCTGTCATCCCACGAATTCAGGAAGCTGTGGACGAGGCCTGTGGTGTCAGAGGCCTGGAGAGTGTCACCTGACAGTCTCTGTGGAGAAAAGGTTCCCGTCTTCCCTGTGTTGGCTTTCTGGCCGAGGGCCCTGGCTCCTTATCTGTGAGGCAACGGAACAGCATGGCTAAGCATGTGGACTAGACTCTGGTGAACAACCAAAGCCGCATCCAAGGTCGGGATGCTGGTCACATGATTCGTCAGTTTACTCTGAATCTCAGTGTCTTCATCCGTGAAAGGAAGAGACGGATAGCAGGCACGCCCTGGCTCATGCGTTCCCCTTCCTGTCCGTGCGTTAAAGGGTTAAATGAGAAAACACCTGATACAGAGGCCACGTGGGCAGCCATGCATGCGACACAACCTGTCTGTTATCACAGCCGTGGTCTCCTTCCACAGCGTGGGCACGGAGCTTCTCCACAGGTTGAGTCTAAACCAGACGCTGCACCCTGGCTGCTCCAGCTGCAAAGACGCCGGGCGGGGAGCCCCGTGTCGCTCTGGGCCTCTGCTTCCCTCTCACCCTATGTCCCACTCACACTCCTGACCCGAGTGTGGGGTCCCCCCAAGCGATTCTCCCTTACACAGCTGGGTGTCCTACATTTTAACTCAAAAAAATTTTTTTTAATAAAGTGGGGCTGATTTAAGGAATTGGTCTCAATTCGAGGCTTTACAGGGGTGGGCTACTGCATTTAAAATGATATGTTTATTGATTGTTAGAGAGAGAGAGGAAGGACGAGGAATAGAAACATCAACAGGAGAGAAACATCATCAACCTGCTGCCTCCTGCACGCACGCCCCCTCCTGGGGGTGGAGCCTGAAACCTGGACAGGTTCACGGAATCGAACCTGTGGCCTCCTGGTTCATAGGTCCGTGCTCAACCATTGGGCCACACTCGCCGGGCTTTACCAAGTCCTGACACCACCACCCGGAGTTAGCGTCGGGCCGCAGGGGGAGAGCTCAGTGCCAGGACACGGCCCCCCGTCAGATGCGAACCACACGCAGTTGTCCCCAGGTGCCCACACGTCTGCTCAGTTTGGCTACGACCCCACGACCCCACAACCCCAGCTCCTTGGACCCGACGCCCCTCACTGCCTGCTGCGTGGGTGATATTTGCTGGAACAGCTCGGAGACCCAGGGAAGCACAGTTACCAGCTCATCAAAGGAGAAACGTGGACAGCCCGGTGGAGAGACCCCAGGCGGGTCCGGGGGTCCGAGCTCAGGAGCTCCTCCCCGCATGTGGCTGTGCTCCCCACCTGCCCCCCCCAACCCCAGAACACTGGGATTTGTGCGGAGGCTCCTCCTGATCAACTCGTTCCATTCCCAGCCCCCGCCCCCCGCCCCTCAGACGAGGGGGGCGGACGGAACATGCGGCTCCTCGGACCACGGCTCGGCCTCCCTGGGGACAGCCCTCATCCCGGGCCCACGAAAGTCACTTCCCAGGACAGAAGACGGCCGCCACCCAGCACATCCGAGGCATCAGAGCTCCGTGTCAGCACGCGGGTCAAGGAGGGAACACCAGACGCAGTGCCTGCTTACGCGGCAGACGTGTCCCTCTTGTCATTGCAGTATCAGTCACTCTGGACAGTGTTATTTTTAGTTCAGATAATTGCCAAAACGTAAAACTTCAGGAAGTCTAGTCCCCATTCCGAGGCGCCCAATGCTTTGCTCAGGCACGGCCTCGCTGAGTGCTCACTAGTTAGTTAATAGGGTTCTTCTGCACCCAGAGCCCCAGGGCCCACCTAAGCGCAGCCAGTCAGCCCACAGGCTGCACTGAGTCTCTGCGGTGTCCAGTAGGAGCTGCCACTGACCTGCGCATCAGAGACAGCCCAGCGGCGGGATGGGTACACCTCGGGGACAGGTACACCTTGGGGACAGGTACGCTTCAGGGACGGGTACACCTCGGGGATGGTACGCCTGGGGGACAGGGGCACCTCCATGGTTTGTGAGCACCTGCAGGGCTGAGCGTCCCAGATCCAGTGCGCAGGGGGTGCTGCCGGCCCCACCGGAGCACCAGGACTGGGCCCCGAGGTCGTCTTTTCTGAATCCCTCTCAATCTCTGGTCGGGGAACCCTCTGGCGTCCTGGGCAGAGACTGAGCACTGCTTCCTGCCAGTGGCCTTGCCCCCAGGATGGTGCATCCCCTGGAGTCTGGATGCTGCCCACGGCATCTTCGGTTCAACGCCAAACCACAGGCCTGCTCACCGTGTGAGAGCGTCCAGGCTCACCACACGGCTCACCAGCCGGCAGTCCTCTGCCCCGTGGGAGCCAGCCTGGCCCCACCTGCTCTGGGTTCCAGTTTTTATTCTTTATTTTTAAAGTACATTTTTATTGATTTCAGAGAGGAAGGAAGAGGGAGAGAGAGAGAAAAACATCAATGATGAGAGAGAATCATTGATCATCTGCCTCCTGCATGCCTCCACTGGGGATCGAGCCCGCAACCCAGGCATGTGCCCTGACAGGGAATCGAACTGTGACTCCTGGTTCACAAGTTAAGGCTCAGCCACGGAGCCACGCCGCCCGGGCTGGGGTCCAGCCTTGGTGAGGAGTGAGGAAGACCAGAGTCTGCCTGTGCCAACACCGCCCACCTGCTCTCTGTGCCAGGCCCATCCCCATGTCCTGAAGAGCTGGTTCCCCCGGTCTGCAGGCCTAGGTGTGAGGCAACGCGGGGTCAGCCCTGCCTGCGGTTAATCAGCCACGAGTGCGGTGACACACGCGGGGGCTGGCCTGATAATTACCTGGGCGGCGACAGCCCAGATGGCGGGAGGGGAGTGGAGAGGAACGTCCCGGGACCCCGCCTGGGCCAGACCCTGTCCTGCCTTCCAGGCCCCTTTCCCAGGAAATGCCACAGCACCCAGGAGGGCTGTCGGGTGGCACCCCAGCGGGGGCGGGGGGCGTGCAGATGGTGCGAGGTGCCTGCTCACCTGTGCATCCAGGACATTGTCCAGTCCAGGCGCAGGCCGGTGCCCAGGTGGCCAGCTCACCTCCCGGGAGCCGGGATGGTGTCAGAAGGAGCACATTCATCCATTCTTCCCAAGAAACAAAGCCGTAACATTTTTTTTTTAAGAATAGTGTTTTTATTTCTTTGTTAACCCTCCCCTGAGGATATTTTTCCATTGATTTTTAGAGAGCGTGGAAGCGGGGGGAGAGACACACAGAGAGAAACATTGATGTGAGAGAGACACGTCGCTTGGTTGACTCTTGCATGTGCCCTGCCCAGGGCTGGGGGTTGAGCCTGCAATCGAGATACATGCCCTTGACCGGAATCGAACCCGGGACCCTCCAGTCCGCAGGCCGACGCTCTATCCACTGAGCCACACCAGTTAGGGCTAAACTGTAACATCTTCACTGAGATAGAATTCACATCCCGCACAATTCGCCCACCGGAAGCGTACAATCCAGTGGCTTTTAGGACCCTCAGTTAGTTACACAACCCGCACCACACCGATTGCAGAACCCTTTTGTCACCCCAAAAAGGACAACCTGTCAGCAGCCCCCTGCTCTCTCCCCCTCCCACCCTAGCTGTCAGCCACCACCTGCCCACCTTCTTCCTGAACACGGCGTGGCCTGTTGTGATGGGCTTTGCTCACGCATGATATTGCTCAGTTGGTTTCCGCTGTGGCTTGTCTCAATACCTCCCCTTTTTGTTGTGGAATATTCCACTGCGCGGTGATAATGTATTTCGTCACCCTCGTCAGGTGGTGGGCATTTGGCTGTCTCCACTCCCCGGTTCTCAGGAATGCTGCTGCTCTGAGTGAAATTGTCTGCTCGAGGTTGGCATGGGCTCATGTTTTCAGTTCTCTGTGTCTGTGTCTGCAAGTGGAATGACCGGGTCCTATGCTAAACTCTGTGTTTAACCTTTTAAGGAACTTAATTTCCGTGTGCTAGGCTGAGCCTAGGCGCTGGGATTCTAAACAATCTGGTGGAAATCTGAACCAATTCTAGTGAACAAAACACGAGGCCCTGTCCTCAGGGAGCTGCTACTATGGAAGACAGGCAGTGAGCAGAGAGGAAATACACAGTCATTTCGCAGAGCAGCGAGGGGCAAAGTGAGGGGCGGCCTCGGGTGGGCAGCCGGAAGGCCTGGAGAATAAGAGCCAGGAGGCGAAGAACTGGAGGCTGCGCCCCAGGGGGAGGAAGCTCGGTGGGTGTGAGGGACAGAAAAGACAGCAGTGCCGGGAGGGGAGGGGCCCGGGGGAGCGCCTGGGCTCCGCAGACTACAGGCAGAGTCTGAATTTTATTCCAAGTGCACGGAGAAGCCTTGAGCCCTTTTATGTAAATGCTGGGGGCAGTGGCCTGAGCTGATTCTTATACGCACCCCTAAGTTCATAGCAGCGCAGTTTACAACAGCTGATTTGGAAACAGCCTAAGTGCCCGTCAGCAGATGAGTGGATTAGAAAGCCATAGCACGCCTACACAGTGGAATACTGCGCTGCTGTAAAAAAGAGGGAACTCTTACCATTTGCAACAGCATGGATGGACCTGGAGAGCGTTATGCTGAGAGAAATAAGCCAATCGGAGAAAGACAAGTCTCACATAATCTCACTCCTATGTGGAATCGAATGACCAACATAAACTGATGAACAAAAATAGACCCAGAGACATAGAGCACTAAACAGACCCTCAAACCTCAGAGGGAAGGCAGGGGAGGGGAGAGGGGGGAAGAGATCAAATGAGCTCATATGCGTATATGCATGACCCTCGGACACAGGCGGGGGGTGGTGAAGGCTTGGGGGCAGGGGAGAGGGCAATGGGGGAAAATGTGTAATACTTTCAACAGTAAAGATTTATTTAAAATAATAATAAATTAAATTAAATTTAAAAGTATATTTAGTGCTCAGTGGTTGAGCATCGACCTATGATCCAGGAGGTCATGGTTCGACTCCCGGTCGGGGCACATGCCTGGTTGTGGGCTTGATCCCTAGTGTGGGGTATGCAGGACTCAGCCAATCAATGATTCTCCCTCATCATTGATGTTTCTCTCTCTCTCCCTCTCCCTTCAGCTTTGAAATCAATAAAAATATATATTTTTTAAAAATTAGATTTAGTGAAGTATGATTTATACACAATACATTTTATCTTTTTTACATATGATAAACTTCAATAGATACTACAGTTGCATAGTCACTGCTACAATGAAAATACACGATATTTTCATCTCCCCCAAAATTCCTCTTGTACCTTTTCTCAGTCAGCCCTCTGCCCACATCCCCAGGCCCCGACAGCCTCAGAGTCACTATTTTGTGCCTTTTTAGAATGTCACATACATGTAATCATACATGTACATGTAATCACACATGAGTCAGCATAGCTACTCTGACAGAGGAGAAACAGGACACCAGAAAGGCCTGAGATGGCCCAGAGCAATGGCTGCCAATGCAGGCCTCACCCCAGCACCCCGATCCCGGGGTCACCCCGACCGAACCCCGGGATTGAAGTTGACGTGGCGCTTTCCCGGCGTCCGCGGCAGTTCCCACAGCAGCCAGGCCTGAGGACTGCTTTTAGGACAACTTCTTCCTCCCGGGGGCGGCTGAGGGGCCGAGTGGGACCGGGGATGAGCGACTGTCCTGGTTGCCCGGGACCCTGAGGGCTTCCAGTCACAGGACTTCCAGTTAAAACAGCAGGACAGCCCCAGAGCACGGGACTTCCAGTGCCAAACTGGGAAAGTCCTGGGCAACCCAGAGCGAGTGGTCATCCCACTGCCACCCACCGCCCGCCCGCAGCAGCTCTCTCCCCCTGGCGCGATGGGAGTGCTCACGCGTCCGGACAGCCCATGGGCACCCTGCTATTGGATCAGACCTGTAGTGTGCTCCCCTTCTGTGTCCTGCTGCACTGCACGGCAGGCCTCCCCTCCCCGATTCCAACTCAGAGCTGCCAGTGGTTCTAGCTGGTTTGGCTCAGTGGATAGGGCACCGGCCTGTGGACTGAAAGGTCCTGGGTTCGATTCTGGTTGGGGTGCATGCAGGCTTGGTCCCTGGTGGGGGAGGTGCAGGAGGCAGCTGATCAATGATTCTCTCTCATCATTGATGTTTCTCTCTCTCTCCCCCTCTCCCGTCCTCTCTGAAATACATAAAAATATATTTAAAAACAAACAAATAAAAATAACAAAGCGGCCAGTCCACTAGCCTCTGTGGGGACAGAGGTCACGTGGGAGTGGGGGTCTCACCGAGGCCACCCCTAGCTCTGCCCGGTGTCCATGCTGGCTTCCAGCCTCTGGGGGTGGACGGGCTTCTTCCCTGGCTAAGTTCCCCAGGGACCAGCTCTCCGGTCGCCAGTCACCGCTCCTCTGACCCAGCACTGGCCCAGCAGTAATTTTGTATTTGTGAGATAACTTGGTTGATGTTTGCCAAGAATGCAAACTCAGTGAGGACAGGGCCATGCCGTTCCAGTTTATTCTTGCATCCCAGTACTAAGCATATACATGGCACACAGTAGGTGCTCAACAAATGAATGAATGAGTGACGAATGTCATTACGCATTGTCGCGCCCAGGGAATAACATTGGCTTGTATCCTTTTATCCCTGGGAGACTTCAAACGCGTGGGGCCCACACTGTTAGGAGAAACGTAATCCATATTCATCTGAGATATACAGTTGAACCTTGAACAAGGTGGGGCTTAGGTACCGACCCACTTTGCAGTGAAAAACTCCCATGTAATTTTCGACAACAAACACCTGGCTGCCCCTGGGTGTCTGTGGCGGGCTGGCTCCAGCACCTTCCAAATTCTGCATTCACTCGAGCCCCGTGCAGACTGGTGCACACGTTCGGCCCTCTGCATCCGTGGGCTCCCGATCAAAACAAACAGGCACTTGTTGGGGAACAATCCGCTTCTCTGTGGACCTGAGCAGTTCAAACCCCAGTTGTTCAATGGGTCGACTATGGAGGCACAGGAGTGACAATGAGGGGGACGCAGGCCTCGCTGGGAGGCCTCTCTCTGCCACCTGCCCCCTGAGACCTAGTGCTTCTGAGAGCGCGGCTGTGCGCAGCCCATGCACCCTGAGTCGGGGCCGCCGGCATGTTGTAAACAGCTGTGACACTCAGGGCTGGCCAGGCAGGGCTCAGCCGCCCCCAGGATGCACTCAGAGGCCACAGCCCCATCCGCACCAGATCCCCAGGGAGCATCCCAGGTCCCAGCCGCTGTGCTGGGAGCATTGGCGGTCGGGGGCAGACCGACCAATAGTGATGCCTAGGGCATGACTCCTGACCTCGTGTGTTTTACCATTCCGCCGGCCGGGGAGAGAAGGCATATACTTCGGAAAAGCTTATCAGGCTAGAAGGCAGTTTGTCGTCAATGCCAGAGATGTGGCCCCGTCGATAAAGGGTGCCCATTTCAGAGGAGGGAGAGCAGATGAGAGAATTGTGGGTGGGATGGGCGGCTCTTCCCCACTGTGTCATCCACACCCACCACGTTCCATGATCAGATACTGGTCTTTAGCCCTCACCCCCAACCTCTGTCTCACTCCCCAAACTCAAAAGGATCCCTGGCCGGTTTGGCTCAGTGGATAGAGCGCTGGCCTGCGGACGGAAGGGTCCCAGGTTCGATTCTGGTCAAGGGCACATGCCCAGGGTTGTGGGCTCGATCCCCAGTGTGGGGTGTGCAGGAGGCAGCCGATCCATGATTCTCTCCATCATTGATGCATTTCTCTCACCCTCTCCCTTCCTCTAGGAAATCAATACAAAAATATATGTTTTTAAAAAGGGAACAAGGCGGGTGTCTCTGAGACGTGTGTGTGGTCTCTCTGGGCCAGGCCCGCACTGAACGTGACACACGCAGAATGAATGGCGAGTCATAAGACCCCCCCGGCCGCACCTGCCACCTCAGGTGGATGGTGTGACAGTGCTCCTGGGTCTCGCCCACTGACTCTGCGGGGGACACCCACTGTGACGTCATCCTGGGCGTCATTTCCCGGGAAGTGGCCTGGAGAACAGCCTCCCGCTTGGCTCACTTGGCCTCAGTGGTCAGCCTAGGGCGCCCCCTGGTGGTGCCTCTAGGAGCGGCTCTCAGCTCACTCCCACTCCTGCCGGGCTTCAGGGTCCCAACCAGAGTGGGGAGGAGGCCCCAAAAGAGGGAGGAGAGGCGTGGACAGGCAGGAGAGCAGTGAAGGTGTTAGAAACGGCCCTTCGCCGTCAGGGCAAGCCTCAGGAAGAGAGCCAGGTGACCATGTGCCTTTAAAGGATGGGACATCGAAGGACAAGTTCGGCTGCGTGTCCTGCTCCCCCTCCCCCTCCCCCTCCTCCTCCGCCTCCTCGCCCTCCTCCTCGTCCTCAGCACACTGACCACACTCACGGATGGTTTTTTGCAAGGATTTTTTTTAAACTTTTGTTTCTGTTTTGGTTTTGGTGGAAATCAGGGAAGAACTGAAATTGCCATCCATGGAGCAGAACTGAAACAGAGGGACGGGCGAGCAGGGGTGCCGGCCCCGGGGATTCCTGTGACCACGCGGCCTGGCCCTGGGCTGAGCTGTCCGAGCCAGGGCCCCAGGCCAGGGAGGCTGTGGCTGACTCTTAGGGGCCAGTTCCCCATGGTCACCGCCTCTTCACGCTGCCGCCGCTCGCTGGCACCGGGACCGCACCGTCCTTGCTTCAGCGTCTCATTCCATCTCTGCCCCCGGCGCCCGGTTACCTCCACGTTGCCGATGAGGAATCAAGGCTGAGAGGCTGAGGGAATGGCTAGTGCGTGGGAGAGGTCGCGTTTGACCCTGAACCTCACCCTGTGACACACAGAAGGAACTCAAAAGCCAACGCTTCTCCTGCCCACTCGCCCGCCACGCGGACGGACACACACAGACACGAGCAGCCCCTCCCTCCTGGGAGCCCAGAGCAGGTGTCTGTGGAAACCTGAACGGAACCTGGCCTGCTGGAGTGCTCTCACCCAGCCCACGTGGCCGTGCCCAGAGACACTTTTAGTTGTCACCCTGGTGTGGGTGCTGCTGGCATCCCATGGGTGACACGGGCAGAAACGGAACGCGGGGCCGTGACTGTGAGGAAGGCGAGTCCTGCTCTGTGGCCGGGATTGCTGTTCTGGTTGCAGAGGCGCATGCTCACCTGCTGGGAGCTGCAGCGGTACCAGGGCTCACCTGGGAATGCGGCCCATCCCCCACCAGGAGCTGCCTGTGATCATGAAAGACAAGCAGCCTCATTGCAGAGACCAGAGCCCCCAGCCCGTAAAGACCACCAGCAAGGCCCCCAGCCCGTCAAGACCCCCAGCCTTTGCTTACCCACAGGCCTTTGCAAGCCTCCAGTCCCCATTACCTGTGAGCGGCCCATTTGGCACACCTTCTGCCTCCTTCCCCTATAATCTCTGTCCTTCTACCCAATATAGCAGCTGGCAGGGCGGGGGGGGGGGGAAAAAAGGTGGGGCGCAGAGCAGATTTCTGTGGGGGACCTGCTACTCTCCCCTCCTGCCGGCGGGACTGGAATAAACGCTCCTACATGATTCCACCCCGCCTCTGCTGAATTGGCTCAGGTGGTGATAGGCGGCCCGGACCCCCTGGCTGTCCGGTTACATGGGTAGAGCCAGGATGCTGCCAACATCCCACAATGCATGGACCGGCCCCGAAACAGAACTGTCCAGGCCACACTGTCACTGGTGCCGTGTGAGGAACTTCGATGGGACGTCGTCAAGGAAAGTGGCAGCTGGCCAGCCTGAGCCCCCGGTGAGGCCTTCGCCCCCATCCCGTCTCAGCCGCAGAACCCAGACCCTGGTGTGCAAATTCTCCGAGACGATAAGGCCCCGAAGACATGACTGGCACCAAAGAAGCAACTAAAGCAGGACAACTTCAGTTTTTCAATTTCTTAAGCAGATGGACCCCCAGCACAAGATAAGCAAGACTGTCCACGTCGTCATAGAGGCGAGGACGCCGCACGCTGGGAAGCAAAAGGGAGAAGTGAAGAGGACCCCCGAGTCCAGGCCAGGCCCTCGGGTGCCTGCCTCTTTCCCCGGCAGGGGGCCTGCGGCTCAGCACCACCTGGGAGCAGACACCAGACTCAGCCCTTCTAGAAAGATCCAGACCTGGAGACAGTGCCGGACCCACAGGGACAAAGCCAGAGGGAGGAGCCGGGCCAGCCACCACCAGGGACACCGGTGCCCCCTCCAGGCTGCGCTCATGGATTTGCTGCCAAGAAACCCAAGGTCACACTGTCCAGAAATTTCTCATCTGCATAGACAGGAATTTTCTCCCCAGAAGCAAACCCTCGGGAACTAATTATTCTTTCAGTGTGAAGGAGTCCACGCAGAGTAAACGTGACAGCCTCTGCAGCCCATGAAAGTGCCTTCTCACCCAGGACTCCCGGAGCAGGACCCTTCCAGAGAGACCCAGTGCTTAAGTCCCCACACGGCAAGCCCTGCCTCTCCGCCAGGCCCTGGGTTCCACACTGCAGCCCCCTCCTCTCCGCACCTTCCATGGGCACGGGCCGGGCTGTGGGAAGCGCCCAGCAGCCTGAAGGAGCACCTCTGGGTCCGACTGGATGCGCTGACTCCCGGGCAGCTCTCGAGGCTCCTTCCCCTGCCCACCAGCGGAGTTCAGGGCACCGGCCCCTCCCGTGGTCCTGCTGGATCTCCTGTCTCTTCCCCCTTCCTCCCCTGTCTTTGCCTTTAACGTCTCCAGCCAGAGAAACCAAGAGCCTCCCTGTGAAAAGTAATTCAAGCAAATGGCAACCAAATAAAGGCTTGGTAGCTAAATAAATGAGGCAAAATATAATTTAAACTAAAAATGGTAAAAAAAAAGATGCCCAACCAGTGTGGCTCAGTGGTTGAGCGTCAGCCTATGAACCAGGAGGTCACGGTTTGATTTCAAGTCAGGGCACATGCCCGGGTTGTGGGATTGATCCCAGTAAGGGGCATGCAGGAGGCAGCCGATCAATGATTCTCTCTCATGGATGTTTCTATCTCTCCCTCTCCCTTCCTCTCTGAAATAAAAATATGTAGAAAAATAAAAAATAAAATGAAGTGCACCCTCTAGGGGACCCAGGAGCTGCCAGGATGGTAAAAAAGAGACAAAGAATGTCATTTTATCATGATAAAAAGGTCAATTCATCAAAAAGCTATAACAATGATAAATACTTATGCACCCAACATCGAAGCACCTAAATATATAAAGCAAGCACTAACAGAACTTAGAGAAATAAAGAACAATGAAATCATAATTGAGGACTTTGTTACCTTACTTTCAGCAATGAGTCAATTGTGGGAAGCTGCCTATTGTCTTCTCTACCAGAGGGGTGTGGACAAGGAGCCCAGAAGGCTGGTGACCCTTGAAGCCCTGGCAAAGGTCAGAGCTGTGCACCCACTGTTAGTCCAGACGATGGCAGCTGAAGCAACTTCCCCATTTATTATTGTGTAAATCCTTGCTGATGGGCTGTCTGCCTGTTCCTGGAATTGCCGGCCTAAGGGCTCTGGGTGGATCCCAAACCAATAAAAG
This sequence comes from Myotis davidii, assembly GCF_000327345.1. Taxonomy (NCBI): domain Eukaryota; kingdom Metazoa; phylum Chordata; class Mammalia; order Chiroptera; family Vespertilionidae; genus Myotis; species Myotis davidii. Next base: position 4,823,485 of record NW_006289392.1, read on the forward strand.
CTTGGTGAGGCCTGAGCACGGGTGGAAGTCCTTCCCCTTTAGTTGGACCTGCCCGCCTGGCCCCCCAATATTCCCAAATTATCTCTTGTCTCTTCTCTTTCATTTGTGTGTGGCTCCTCTTCCAGATCCTGAACCTGAACCGCAGGACGTGGGGGAACAAACTTTGCACAGTCAGTCATTCCGAAGGGGAACCAGTAAGGAAGTGGTGGGTTTGGAAAACACTACGGATCAAGCGGCCCCAATGGCCATGCACAGAACACCTTCCTGACTGCAGCAGAGTGTGCGTTCTCCTCGCAGGAAAATCACAAAGGAAGAGAGCTTCTAGCCTAGGCCACACACTAGGCCTCAACACAAGTCTTCACAAAATCATGAAGATTAAAGTCAGACCAAGTGTCTTCTCTGACACAGTGTCCGGAACCAGAAATCAACAAAGGAGGAAAATTCACGCATACATGGAAGCCGACACTCCCCTGAGCACCACGGGATCAAGGGGGAAACGAAACAGCATCTTCCAGCAAATGAAAGCGGAAACACGGCTACCAAAGCCTGTGTAAGGCAGCAGAACAGTTCTAAGAGGGGAGTGGATAGTTACAGTCGCAACATCGAGAAAACGGAAAGGTCACAAGCAAACACCTAACTTCACAGGTCAAAAAACTAGAAAGAGAAAATAAATTAAGCACAAAGTCAGCAGAAAGAGGAAATAATAAACTTAGAGCAGAAATAAATAAAATAGAGACTAAAAAAACAATAGAAAAGATTTACAAAACTAAGTGTTCAGTCTTTGAAAAGATAAGCTAAATGGACAAACTTTTAGCTGGACTAACCAAGGAGAAAAGTGAGAGGACCTGAACCAACAGAATTATAATTAAAAGAAGAGACATTACAACTGCTACCATGACAAACTGTAAGAAATGGAAAAGTTCTTACAAGCAAACAGCCTACCAAGACCAAATCAGGAAGAAATAGAAAATCCGAACAGACGAATTACTAGTAAGGAGCTTAAATCTAATCAAAAGTCTCCCAACAAAGACAAACCCAGGCCCAGATGGCTTCCCTGGTGAATTTTACCAAACACTTAAAAACAATTTAATACCAATCCGTAAATGTTTCCCCAAAATTGAAGATCAGGAACACTGCCAAGCCGATTGGGTTAAGCCAGCATTGCTGTGACACAAAACCAGATGAAGGCACCACAAGATCCTGACAGGCCGCCCTGGCTGGTCGCTCAGTGGTTAGACTGCAGCCTGCAGACTGAAGGTGGTGGGTTCGATTTCGGCCAAGAGCACGTACCTCAGTTGCAGGCTTGATCGGGACATGTGTGGGAGGCATGTGTCTCTCTAACATAGATGTTTCTCTCTGTTCCTCCCTCCTCCCTTCCATTCTCTCTAAAAAAATCAGTGGGAAAAATATCCTCGGATGAGGATTAACCACAACAAACAAAAAAGAAAACTACGGGCCAATATTTGTGGGAAATATAGACTGTAAAAATTCTCAGTCAAATACTAACAGACTGAATTCAGCTGCACATGAAAAGAATCATTTGCCACAGTCAAGGGGAATTTATCTCTGGGATGAAAGAATAGTTGCTTATTTATGTATTATTATATAGGTTATTCTTAATAATAGGTTATTTAGAAAGAAAGCCATTTTTAAGATAATTGTGTATTCCAATTGTTTGGGAGACAAAAATGCTTCCAAATGCTAGGGTTTGTTAATATCACCTGTCACTAGAAGTTAAAATACAACTGCACAAATCATTTACCAAAATAGACCATTAAATGACTCTACAGAAATTCCAAAGTATCCAAGTCATACAAAATATTTTCTAAACACCTATACTTTCCAAACCATTCCAAAATATTCAAGAAGAGGAAAGACTCCTAAGCTCATGTTACAAAGCTAGAATTATCCTAATTTCAAAATCAGATAAAAACATCACCAAGAAATAAAGTTATAGGCCAATATCCTTGATGAATAATAGATGCAAAAAATCCTCAACAAAATATAAACTGCATCTTGCAATATATTAAAAAGATCATACACCATGATCAAGTAAGATTTATTCCTGGAATGCAAGGTTGGTACAATATCCGCAAATTAATTAATGTGCTATACCACATAAACAAAATGAAGAATAAAAATCATGTGATTATATCAATAAATGTAGAAAAAACATTTGACAAAATCAGCACCCTTTTATAATGAAAACTCTCAGAAAACTGGGACTAGAGGGAACATTCTCAACATAAAAGAGGCCATACATAAAAACTCACAGCTAACATCACACTCAATGGAGAAAAACTAACAGCATTTCCCTTAAGATCAGAAACAAGACAAAGATGCCCACTTGAATGAGTAGTACTCTTGTTCAACACAGTACTACTGGAAGTCCTAGCCACAGTAATCAGACAAGAAGAAGACATAAAAGGCATCCCAATTTGAAAAGAAGTGAAACTGTCATCATTTACACATAATACAACACTGTATACAGAGAACCCTAAAGATTCCATTAAAAAAACTACTAGAACTAGAAATAAATTTAGTTACGTAGTAAAATATACAATAAAGCCCTGGCCAGTGTTGCTAAGTGGTTAGAGCATTGGCCTGTGTACTGAGGAGGTCACAGGTTTGATTCCCAGTCAAGAGTACAGACCTGGATTGCAGGTTTGCTCTCTGTCCCAGGTTGGGGCATGTGCAGGAGGCAATCAATCAGTGAGTCTCTCTCACATCAATGTTTCTCTCTCTCTCTCTCTTTCCCCCTCCCTTCTTCCCTTCCACTCTCTCTCTCTGAAAAACAATAAAAAATATATCCTTGGACAAGGATTAACCAAAAAAACAAAGGATACATACACAATAAACATCCAGAAATAGGTTGCATTTTTATACACCAACTACAGGCCTAGTGCATGAAATTCGTGCACAAGGGGGGTATCCCTCAGCCCGGCCTGCACCGTCTCCAATCTGGGACCCCTTGGGGGATGTCCAACTGCTGGTTTAGCAGGATCGGGCCTAAACCGGCAGTCGGACATCCCTGTCACAATCCGAGACCGCTGGCTCCTAATCACTCGCCTGCCAGCCTGATCGCCCCTTAACCGCTCCCCCGCCGGCCTGATTGATGTCTAACTGCTCCCCTGCCAACCTGTTCACCCACAACTGCCCTCCTCTGCCATGACCTGCCTCCTCTGCCAGGCCCCGCCTCCACTGTGCCCGTGGCCATCTTGTGAGGCCATCTTGTGATGGCCATCTTGTGACAACGTTAGGGCTTGATGCATGAGGGTGCGATGACCACCTAGCCAGCGGTCCTCAACCTATGACTGTCGAACTACCCTTTCACAGGGGTCCTAAGACCATCCTGCATATCAGATATTTACATTATGATTCATAACAGTAGCATCATTACAGCTATGAAGTAGCAACGAAAATAATTTTATGGTTGGGTCACAACATGAGGAATACATAGGAATAAATTCAACTAAGGATGTAAAATATCTCTACTCAGAAAATAATGAGCTGCTAAAGAAATTGAAGAAGATACAAGTAAGTGGAAGCATCTACTGTGCTCATGGATTCATGGATAGGAATAGAGAACATGGTTAAAATGTCCGTATTACCCAAAGCAATCTATAAATTCAATATAATCCCTATCAAAACACCAATGGCATATTTCATAGAAATAGAACAAATAATCCAAAAACTTACATGGAGCCACCGAGGACCCCAAATAGCCACAACAATATTGGTGGGGTGGGGAGGAGGAGGAATGACAAAGTTGAAGGTATCACACTACTTGATATTAAACTAAACTATAAGGCCATAGTAATCAAAGCAGTATGGTTCTGGCATAAAAACAGACACATAGGTCAATGGAACAGAATAGAGAGCCCAGAAATAAACCGACGCCTATATGCTCAATTAATATTTGACAAAGGAGGCAAGAACATACAATGGGGTGAAGACAATCTATTCAATAACTAGTGTTAGGAAAATTAGACAGTTACATGCAAAAATATAAAACTAGACCACCTTCTTACACCATATCCAAGAAGAAACTCAAAATGGATTAAAGACAAATATAAAACTTGGACCATAAAACTCTTAGAACAAAACATAGGCAGTAAAATCCCAAACATTTCTCTTAGTAATATTTTTTCTGATGTATCTCCTCAGGCAAGATAAAATAAAAAGGGACTACATCAAACCAAAAAGTTTTTGCACAGCAAGGAAACCATCAACAAAATGAAAACACAACTCACTGAATGGAAGAATATATTCACCAATGACATATCAGGTAACAGGTTAATATCTAAAATTTATAAAGAATTCATAGAACTCAACACCAAGAAAATAATCTAATTTAAAAATGGACAAAGGACCTGAATAGATACTTCTTCAAAGAGGATAGACAGATGGCCAAGAGACATGAAAATGTGCTCAATGTCACTAATCAAGTTGAGAGATACAAATTAAAATGACAATGAGGTATCACCTCGTACCTGTCAGAATGGCTATCACCAATAAATCAATAAGCAAAAACTATCAGGGATGTGAAGAAAAGGACACCCTCGTGCACTGTTGGTGAGAATGCAGATTTGTGCAGCCACTAACAATACGGAGATTCTTCAAAACTTAAAAAAAATGGAACTGCCTTATGACCCAGCGATTCCGCTTCTGGGTGTATATCCAAAGAAGCCCAAAACACTAATCAAAAGAATATATGCACCCCTAAGTTCACTGCAGCGTTATTTACAATAGCCAAGGTATGGGAGCAACCCAAGTGCCCATTGATAGATAAATGGATAGAAAACTGGTGATACATATATACAGTGGAGTATTACTCAACCATAAAAAATGAATGAAATATTACCATTTGTGACAGCATGAATGGACCGAGAGGGTATTATGCTAAGTGAAAAAAGTCAATTCAGAGAAAGACCAGTAGCATATGATTTCACTTATATGTGGAATCTAAAGAACAAAATACACTGATAATATCTATACGACTAAAAGGGTAATATGCTAATTAGACCATTTGGATGTCCTTCCACACAAAGCCATGGAGACAGAGGCTGAGGCAGAGGCGGTTGGGGCAATCAGGCAGGCAGGCAGGTGAGCAGTTAGGAGCCAGCAGTCCTGGATTGTGAGAGGGATGTCCCGGATTGGAGAGGGTGCAGGCCAGGTTGAGGGACACCTGCCCCCGCCCCCCCGTGCATGAATTTCGTGCACCGGGCTTCTAGTAGAAACAGATTCATAGACACAAAGCTGATGGTTGCCAGAGGGGAGGGGGTTTAAGGGACTGAGTGAAAAAGGTTGAGGAGTACAGATTAGTAGTTACAAATAGAAACAGGGATGTAAAGTACAGTATAGGGGATATAGTCAGTAATCCTATCTAATAATAGACAAACATGGTAATTAACCATACTTCTGACACACCTCCCATTGGCTAATCAGGGCGATATGCAAATTAACTGCCAACCAAGATGGGGGCTGGCAGCCAGGCAGCTGAAGCAGACAGGAGGCTTGCTTGCTCCAGTGAAGGAGGAAGCCAAGGTTCCCCGCCTGCCACTGCCAGGCTCTGAGCTTGCACTCTAAGAAACAATGTTGTAATTATAGAAGCTAAACAAACCCCATGCTTTCAGTCAGCCGGCCAAGCTGGAATTGCAACAGTGTTTCAATTATAGAAGCCAAACAAACTGAGGACTCAGAGCTGGAGCCGAGCCTCAGAGCTAAAGCCAGCTCTCAGCTCCAGTGACAGTCATAGAAGGTAAATAAATCCCAGAATTTAAAAAAATAAAAGGGGGGGGGGGAGGGTGGGGGCTGCA
>NW_006289392.1:4829816-4831978 GCF_000327345.1 Myotis davidii
GATGTTGAGGGCAATTTAAAGACAAGATAATTATTCCCTCCACTATTCAAAGAAAGGAAATCTTGGTGCCTGGCCCCAATGATTCAATCGTCAATCCCTTATTGTAAAGCAGGGTTAGTAAAATTTTCTATGAGGGGTCATATCTATACTAATAAAAGCCTTGGGGGTGATCTGGCCAGCAGGGGAGGGCAGTTGGGGATGATCAGGCCAGCAGGGGAGCTGTTAGGAGGCGATCAGGCAGGCAGACAAATGCGGTTAGGGGAAATCGGGCAGGCAGGCAGGTGAGCAGTTAGCGGCCAGCGGTCCTGGATTGTGGGAACGATGTCACCCGAGGGGTTCCAGATTGTGAGAAGGTGCAGACCAGGCTGGGGGACACCCCTCCCCGACCCCACACCAGTGTGCACTGGGCCTCTAGTGTCTATATATAAAAGGCTAATATGCAAAGTGTCCCCTCGGGAGTTCGACCGACCGGGAGTTTGATCACTCACTATGATGTGCACTGACCACCAGGGAGCAGCGCAGAATGAAGGAAGGCCCAGCTGGCAGTCGGCAGCCAGGGAAGGGAGGCCCCAGCTGGGAGCCAGCAGCCGGCAGTTGCTAGGGACTCTATCCATGCACAGATTTCATGCCCAGGGCCTCTAGTATTGTCATAACTAAGCATGGTGCCAGGTGGGTACTAGAAATACCAGGGGGAACACTTTGTAAAGTATAAATTGTATAATCACTATGCTGTACACCTGAAACTAATACAAAATAGTATTACATTAAACTGTAATTGAGAAATAAAAAATTTTAATTTAAAAATATATTCTCTAATCACAATGGAATTTTATGCAAAATTATTACCAGAAAGACAGCTGGAAAATCCTTAAACGTCTGGAAACTGAATCCTATATTTCTAAATAACACATGATCAATGAAGAAGTTGAAAGGGAAATTAGAAAGCATTTTGAACTGAATGAAAATGAAAACACAACATATCAGAATTTGTCAGATGCTGCTAAGCAAGAGGAAATTTATATCACTTAATGCCTACACTAGAAAAGAAGTCCCAAGTAAGTAAGGTCAGCTTGTACCTCAAGAAATTAGAAAAAAGAGAAAATGTAACTCAAAGTAAGCAGAAAAAGTAAAAATGAAAGTGGAAATTAATGACATAGAAAACAAAACAAAAAACAGAGAGAATTGATGACGCCAAAAGCTGGTCCTGCAATATCAACAAAACTGATTAACTTCTAGCCAGACTGACCAGGATAAAAATCAGGAAGATGTAAACTGCCAGTATCAGGAATGAGTGAAGTGACATCATTCAATAGGTTTATAGATATTAAAAGAATAGGACAATATTATGAACAACTTTATGTCAAAAAATCTGAAAATGAGTGAAATTACAAATTTCACAAATAAATAGATAATCTAAAATAACCCAATGTCTATCTATACAAACCCTAATATGCAAATAGACCAAACAGCGGAACAACCAAACTACCAGTCGCTATGATGTGCGCTGACCACCAGGGGCCACACGCGGAACATGGTGGGCGTCAGCGGCAGGCGGCAGAGCACGGAACATGGCAGGTGTTGGCTGCAGCAGGATGGTGGAGCAGGTGAGTAGGGGCACCAGAACAAGGGGGGATGTGGTCGCTGTCATTGGGGTGAGCCTCTGGTGGTTACTGAAAATTCTTTGCTCCCACGCACCATGGTCCCACTGGGCACTCGCACCTGCTGCCAGTGCCGGCCCCACTTGCACCCGCTGCCGGCACCAGAGCCGCCACTCACACCAGCTGTCAGCCCTGTCCCCAATCGCTTGGTGGCATCAGCGGGTGTGAGCAGCAGCTGCCAGCCCCAATAACCCCTCAGGGTTTCTTCACCTCCCCCTGCTCCTGAGGGGCAATCAGGGCCAGCAGCCGCCTCTTGCACCCACTGCCAGTCATGGCCCTGCTCGCACCCACTGCTGGCTCTGGAGCCACTGCTCACACCCACTGACAGTGTGGGGCCCACTTGCACCCTCTGCTGGCGCCGGCCCCAATCGCTCCATGCTGTCAGCGGGTGCCAGCAGGGCCGGTGCTGTCAGCACATGGGAGGGGCGGTGGTGGGAGTGGTGCTGCCTGCAGACAGGGGACCGGGGCCTGTGGCGGGAGGGGCTGGGCAGGGGCACAGAGTGT
>NW_006289392.1:4832060-4839714 GCF_000327345.1 Myotis davidii
GAGCCCCGCCCCTGTGCCCACGGCAACCTCACAGCCCACAGTTCCTTTCAAGGTGCACGAATTTGTGCATTGGCCCCAGTCTATTCAATAATTTGAAATTGCAGCTAAAAACCTTTCCAGAGGCCCTACCCAGGTAGCTCAGTTGGTTAGAGTATCCCTCTAATACACCAGGGTTGCTGGTTCAATCCCCAGTCAGGGCACATACAACAATCAACCAATCAATATCTAAAAAAAAAAAAAATGGAACCACAAATTGATGTTTCTCTCTCTCCCTCTCTCTTTCTCAAATCAATAAACAAACATTTTTAAAATACTTTCCCACAAAGAAAACTCATGCCCAGATGGCTTCACTGGTGAACTTTACCAAACATTTAAGTAAGAAATAATATCAATTCTCTATAAACTCTTCCAAGATAATTGAAGAGAAGGGAATACTTCTTGAGCTATTCCATGAGACTGAATTACTCCAATACTAAAACCAGACATAGACATATACCAAAAAAAAAGGGAAAACTAATGGTCAAATTTCTCATGAACATGGAGCAAACATTTTAAACAAAATTTTAGCAAATTGACTTCAACAATAGACTTAAGAGATATGACATCATGACAAGTGAGGTCTACCCCAGGGCTTCGGGGCTGAATCAGCATTTGAAAATCCCTCAATGAAACTCACCACATTAAGAAACTAAAGAAGGAAAACCATATAACCATCTCCATAGATGCAGAAAAGGCACTCAAATTTGGCATTAATTCCAGATAACAACTAGAAATAGAAGGGAACTTCTTCAACCAAATAAAAAAGCACCCACAAAACCTCAGCTATCAGTACATTGTTGGCAAAAGACTGAATGTTTTCCCTGAATATTGGGAATGACCAGGGCTGTCCCCGCTCACCACTTCAATTCAACATTTTACTGGAGGTTCTCTCCAGGACAATCACGCAAGAAAAAGGAAGACAAAAGGAACCAGGTTGGATAGAAAGAAGTAAAACTGTCCTCTTAGGTAACACAAGCAGTTCTGTAGAAAACCTGATGGAATCTACAGAAAAGCTACTAGAAGTGAGTGAGTTTAGCAAGGTAACGGGTTGCAAATCCATATGTAAAAACCAATTGTACTTTTATATACTAACATCAAAGAATTAGAAATTGAAGTCCACAAAACAATACCGTATACACTTTATATCAGTAATACCAACCATCACAATTTACCCTATGCTCGGCTAATACCAACTCACAATTTACCCTATGCTCGGCCATAACTCAAGCCTCGGTGACTTTCAAAAATTGAAATCATCCCTGGGGAGATGCTATTTAAGGGTAAACTCACAACTAGTAGGTAAGTCCCGGAGATATCGTACACAGTAGTGATTATAGTCAGCAGAACTGTGTTATAAACGTGAAAGTTGCTAAGGGACTGGATCTTAACTGTTCTCACCACAAAAAGAAATAATAAATATATGACATGATGAAGGCGTTAGTTAATGCTAAGATGGCAATCATATGGCAATATATAAAGGTATCAACTCAACACTCCCATTCTGATTCGTTCGGTCTTTGAACCATTGGTCAAAATAACTTTATGGTTTTACATTTCCAAATGCTTGGTGATTGTTTCTCAGTTCTGTGGTCATTGCATTTGGTCAGACACCATGTCAATATGATATAAATTCTTTGGTATTTGTATTCTTTGGTAGTCATTAGACACCTTAAACTTACACAATGTTAGTTTCATGCCATAGTGAACCGAAAGATGCTTAATATGATTTCAATTTTCTTGAATTTGTTAAGACTTATTCTGTGTCCTAACATGTGGTCTATCTTTGACAATGATCCATGAGCACTTGAGAAGAATGTATATTCTGCTGCTTTGGGATGAAATATTCGGTAAATATCAATTAAATCCATCTGACCTAATGTGTCATTTAGGGTCACTGTTTCCTTGTTGACTTTTTGGTCTAATAAATACTCCAAGGGACAAAATAAATCATAAAAAATGAAAATAATATTTTAATTAAGAGATATACATCACTAAATTTGTGGGATGTGACTAAAACAGTGCCTAAACAGAAATGTAAAACCTTAAATGCATAAATGAAGAAACACTGAAAATCAATGATCTAAGCTGCCATCTGAAGATGATGTTTTCAAAAAGCAAATCAAACCTTTAAAAAAAATAAGCATATAATAAGGATAAGAGTAGAAGTTTATTAATAAAAAACAGAACTTTTGGCTTCAGATCAAGATATTGGTAAGGTAAATAAATGCGGTACTCACATCCTCCCACAACCACATCAAAATTACAACTAAACTACAGGACACCCATCATTCAGAATCACCTGAACACAAGTCCTATAACTAAGTATACAAAGAAGAAGTCACACGGGGACTGGTGGGAGGAACAGAGATGTGGAACTGGCATGTCCCACACTCCTACGTGGCAGATAAAAAATCAGGAGGGATATCCCAGCTGCAGAGTCCCCCTAAGGAGTGAGGGGTCCTGGCCCCACACCAGGTCCTCCAATCCAGGTTCCAGTGCCAGAAAGCGAAGTCCCCTTGACTTCTGGCTGTGAGACCAATGGGGAGGCTGAGGCTTCTGTGTCCCAGGCAGTCCCTCTTAAAGGGCCCATGCACAGACTTGTCAGACTCCATCGCTCTGCGCTCCAGCACTGGGGCAGCAGCTGGAAAGGCACCAGGGACACGTGGGGAGGAACTGAAGTGTCTGGCAACTGGGTGAGAGCTGGAGGGGCAGCTTTCTCCCAGACAAAGTGCTGGCAGAGACCATTGTTCTTTTTCTAACCCCCTCCCCACTGAACTGGCAGATGGGCACCATATCTGAGACTCCATCAACCTGGCGCACACAGTTTGCCTCACCGTGGTGATTCCCCGAGATCCAGCCCCACCCAACTTGAAGGCCCACCCAAGCCGTTTCTAGTGGTTTTTCCATACGGTCTGTCTTGTCTCATGCTTCAAACTTTCCTAAAATCTCTCGAGCAGGCAGCACCTGGCTTTGGCGTGCCATATACCTTTCACCAAGTAGACCGAGCCCAGCACTAATGGCAGCCGCCTTGGTTCTCACTTGGGTAACTACAAGCCATCTGCACATCACCTTCTAGCTCATGCCTGGTGGCCCAGGTAGGCCACAGGTGGCAGCTGACCTTGGTCTGCACCTCTTAGGAAGTTCCAGAGCCAGTGAACCCAGTGGATAGCTTCAGACCATGTCAAAGCACCATCCACCCACCTACACAAGCAGCACAGCTAAGGGGTGGACTTAGTGAGCACCAGAGCCCTGCCCTAGTAAGTCCTGCTATGTGGGATGGGCCCCATCACAGCTGATCCTCGGTGGTGGTAGGAGGTCAGTAGTCTGTAGTTACAGCTGATCCAGGAAGTTGATCACCTGGAGGTAAATCCCTCCCATTGACATGCCAACAGCAATCAAGGCTCAACTACAACAGAAGGGTTTACACAACCCATGGAGGGTGGAGGTGCACCTAGAGTGCCTAGCTCGAGTGACCAGGGAGGCTGTGCCACAGGACCCTAAAGAACACCTACTACATTGGGCCACTCTACCAAGCCCAGGAGACATAGAAGCTCTACCTAATACACAGGAACAAACACAGAAAGGATGTCAAAATGATAAGACAAAGAAACATGTCCCAAATGAAAGAACAGAAACAAATTCCAAAAAAAAAGAACTAAACAAAGTGGAGACAAGGAATCTACCAGATGCAGAGTTCAAAACACTCATCATACGAATGCTCAATGAACTTGAGGGAAGAGTAGAGAAACTTAGTAAGAACTTCCACAAAGAAATAGGAAACATAAAAAATGAAGATAGAAAACATAATAAAGGAACAGTCAGAAATGAACAATACATTAACTGAAATGAAGAATACATTACAGGGAATCAACAGTGGAGTAGATGAAGCAGAGGATTCAATCAGAGATTTGGAAGATAAGGAAGCAGAAAACACCCAACTCAAATAGCAAATAAATGAGTAAATAAAGAAAAATCCAAAAATATGAGGATAGTATAAGGAGCCTCTGGGACAATTTTAAGCATACCAACATTTACATCATGGGGGTGGTAGACGGAGAACAGAGAGAGCAAAGAATTGAAAACCTACATATTAAAAAAAAAAAAAAAGACAAAAGCTTTTCCTAACCTGGTGAAGAAAATAAACATATAAATCTAGGAAGCACAGAGAGTCCCAAACAAGATGAGCCCAAAGAGGCCCACACTAACACATATCATAATTAAAATGTCAAGGGTTAAAGACAAAGAGAATATTTAAAGCAGCAAGAGAAAAGCAATTAGTTACCTATAAGGGAGCACCCATATGACAGTCAGCTGATTTCTCAACAGAAACATTTGAGGCCAGAAAGGAGTGGCACAAAATATTCAAAATGATGAAAAGCAAGAGCCTACAACCAAGATTACTTTACCCAGCAAAGCTATCATTTAGAATTGAAAGTCAGATAAAGAGCGTCCCAGACAAGAAAAAGGTAAAAGAGTTCATCACCTCTAAACCAGTGTTATAAGAAATGTTAAAGGGCTTTCTTTAAAAAGCAGCAGAAAAAAGTTTGAAAATATGAATAATAAAATGACAAAAAATATATATATAACAACAATTCAATTTTAAAAGCAATTAAGTGAACAAGCAGAACTGAAAGAGACTCAGAGATACAGAAAGCATTTTGATGGCTGCCAGATGGAAGGGGTGGGGGAATGGGTGAAAAAGTTGAAGGGATTAAGAAGTTCAAATTGGTAGTAACAGAATAGTCATGGGGATGTAAAGAACAGCATAGGGAATACAACCAATAATATTGTAATAACTGGTTGCAAAAGTTTGTAAGTTATATAAATGTCTAACCACTATCCTATACACCTGAAACTATTATAATATTGTATGTAAACTGAAATTGATCAACAAAAAAATTATTTAAAGTTTAAAAAGGTTTTAAAAAAGAAAACATAATTTTTTAAAATCTTAAAAGTTCTCATCTATATATATATAAAACCCTAATATGCAAATAGACCGAATGGGGGAACAACCAAACAACCGAACAACTGGTTGTTATGACGTGCACTGACCACCAGGGACAGGGTGCAAAACATGGCCGGCGTTGGCAGCAGGCAGCAGGCAGCAGAGCGCAGAATATGCTGGGTTTCGGCCACAGGGGGATGGTGGAACAGGTGAGTGGGGGTGCCAGACCAAGGTGGGGCGCTGGTCGCAGTCATTGGGGTGAGCCTCTGGTGGTTACTGAAAATTCTTTGCTCCAGCACACTGCAGTCCGCCTGGCGCTTGCATCTGCTGCCAGCGATGGCCCCGCTCACACCCGCTGCTGGCGCGGGCCCCACTTGCACCCATAGCTGGCACTCGAGCTGCTGCTCACATCTGCTGGCAGCACCCGGTGCCAGTCCCGATCACCCCTGAGGGCTTCTCCACCTCCCCCTGCTCCTGAGGGGCAATCGGGGCAGCAGCTGCCACTGGCATCCACTGACAGTGCCCACCCTGCTTGCACCTGCTGCTGGCGCTGGCCCCAAGGTGCCCACCCCGCTTGCACCTGCTGCTGGCGCTGGCCCCAATCTCTCTGCGCTGTCAGCGTGTGGGAGCGGCGGTGGCAGAAGTGGGGCTGCTGGCAGACAGGGGACTGGGGCCAGCATGGGAGGGCCTGGGCAGGGATGGGCCGAGACCCGCCCCTGTGCTCACCATAGCCTCTCGGCCCATAGTTCCTATCAAGGTGCACAAATTCATGCACTGGGCCCCTAGTCACAAGATAAAATTTCTGTAATGATGTATGTATATACAGTCAAAAGGTGATTCTTTGAAAAGATTAACAAATTAGATAAACATCCAGAAAGACTAATTTTTAAAAAAGAAAACATGGATTATTCCTATCAGGAATGAATAAAAAGGTGATATTACTACAGACTAGACAGACAATATATAAATAATGAAGCCATATTTTTGAGCAACTTTATTCTAATAAATTTGACAATTTGTATGAAATGCATAAATCCTTTTTAAAAACCAAAGTTTAGCAAAACTAAGAGAAAACAAAAAGGTGGAATATTCTGATAGTCACAAGGAAATTGAATGCCAGCTTCGAGCTCTGTGCTGGGTCCTGGAGCCTCAGTGTGTGCAGTGGGAGTCGGGGAAAGAATTAAGAGGAATCTGTGGGCAGATCAGGGCTCCCTCATCTGTGGCTCCCTTCTTTCCCCAATTTTTCCTTCTCAATTTCCAACTGCTCCAGTAGCTTTGAACCTTGACCACTGACTCAGTTCTCACCCCCAAAAGGCTCATTCTTACGTGAAAGCTGAGCGCCCCCTGAGCTGGGGTGAGCCCTCACAGCCCTCTGGAGTCCGCCCGCTTTGCCGGCTCTCGCGTCTTCAGATGGCTGGGGGTATATTTTGTTTGTCTGTTTCTGCAGGTTCTATAACTTAAAAAAAAGATTTCAAACTTCCAGAAGAGTTGCAAGAATAACACAAAGAGCTAGGTATTTTACGCAGCTTCGTCAGTCGTAAACACGTTTCCATAAATGTTTGCGTCGGTAGATGACATAGATGTGTGTATATTCTGTGTCTATCTAGATTTACATCTTAATAGATTTTGTTTTTTAAACAGTTTTAAGCTTTACAAAGAATGTTTGAGAGCATAGTACAGACAGATGCCATACCCCCTCCCCCGGTTTCTCCTGTTATTAATATGAGAATATTTGGTTACAATGAATGAATCAGTGTTGATGCATTTGCATGAACTAAAGTCCATCCTTTTTGCATTTCCCTGGCTTTTACCGAAAGCCCTTTGTCTGTCCCAGGACCTCATCCCTGGGCCTGAGGCATCCGGTCTGCTTAGGCTCCTCTTGCCGGGGACCCTTTCCCAGGCTTCCCTTGTTTTGACCGTGACAGTGGTAACAGCCTGGGTCAGGTATTTTTTAGAATTTCCCACCACAGAAGTCCGTTTGCTGTTTTCTTCACAGCTATCTCTGGTGTGCAGGGCCTGGGGGGAGATGGCGGAGGTGAAGTGCCGCATGGGGGCGGACAGGCCACTGCGAATCATCCCCACCGGTATTGACCTCGACCGCCGGCTGAGGTCGTGTTTGTCAGTCTCTGCTGTGAAGCTGTTCCCCCCACACTGTCCCAGTGGGAGGAAGTGGCCACGTGCAGCCCACACTGAGGAGGGAGGGTGAGGCCACCCCTCGCGGAGGGTAGACTCTCTACACACACCACTTGGGATTCTTCCACATGGAGATGGGTCTCGGCTCCTAGTTGAGATTTTTATGTTTCATTCAGAGTTTTCACCGTCATCAGCCAGAGGGTTAGTCCTACATAAACGATATCAGCTTTCCCTGAGCTGGACCTCCCACAGCTAACACGCGCGGGACACTGGCTAGAACCCGTCCACGCGGCTAAACATCTGTGTGTATCTGATTTCATTTAATCCTTGTGATAGCCTTCTGCAAGGAATACATTATACCCATTTCACAGATAAGAAACTGAGGCTCGGTTACTCTGCGTGTGAATCACATGCTATTCCTGCGTCTGGCATGCACAGGCCCTAACATCACCCCGGTGTGTGTGCTGGGCCAGCCCAGCTCTGACTCCTCCCCTTGCCCGGCCCGCGGCCCCTCTCTAAGTGCCCTCCCCTCAC
>NW_006289392.1:4839748-4840912 GCF_000327345.1 Myotis davidii
GCTGTGTGCTAACGGGGCCACACCAGCTTGCCCGGAACCCACCCCCGAATCCAGGCCCAACCCGCAGGCACAGTTGGCGAGACCGTGGCCATCACAGCAGCCCGGGGCCAGAGAGGTGACAGCCAAGGCCTCTGCCCACACGGAAGCACCTCCTCCCTGAGGGACAGAGCGACACCTCCCGCTGGGAAGCCAGAGAGAAGGCTGTTTCTCACTCTGAGCAAAATCCCCCGCCCCAGCGTCAGGAGGTGAGAGAGCAGGGCCGGGGCTGAAGGCTCAAAAGCCACGATGGTTGGAAAAGAAACCAAACCAGTCGGTTTCTGGGGGGTTAGCCCACCTGCCTCCACGCCAGCTGCAGAGTTCAACTCTCAGTCCTCCCACCACCCCAGCGAGGCCTCGCAGGGGGCAAACACAGGCTGGGCACAAGCTCATTTGGTCTTTACAAAAGCCCTGGAAGGAGGGCAAGGCAGGAGTCTGTATCCTCGCTTCCCACGGAGCCTGAGGCTCCGAGATGGAAAGTGATTTGCCAAACACAATGCAGCTGCCAAACACAATGCAGCGAGCTGGCGCGAGGTCCAACCTTTCCAGGTGTCCTCAAACTTTTTAAACAGGAGGTCAGTTCACTGTCCCTCAGACCGTTGGACGGCCGGACTATAGTTTAAAAAAAAACTATGAACAAATTCCTACACACACAGCGGCGGCAAAAACACCCAGCGGGCCGGATAAATGTTTTTGGCGGGCCGCATGTGGCCCGTGGGCCGCAGCTTGAGGACCCCTGCTTTACACCAAGATCATGGGAAAGACCAGCATCCCTGCATCACCAACAACCCAGCGGAGGTTCTGGAGAGCAGCGGCAGTAAACAAAGTTGTCGATGAAAATTGTTGGTCAAAACAGTACCCTGCAGGGTTGAGGTCCTTCAGGAAGACTAGACTCACTTGTGTTTATAGAGAAAGATGGTGTCGCCCGGCTGGCGTGGCTCAGTGGGTGAGCATCGACCTATGAACCAGGAGGTCACGGTTTGATTCCTGGTCAGGGTACATGCCCAGGCTACAGGCTCAATCCCCAATATGGGCGTGCAGGAGGGAGCCCATCCATGATTCTCTCTCATCACTGATGTTTCTTTTTTTTAAATTAAATCTTTATTGTTCAGATTATTACAGTTGTTC
>NW_006289392.1:4843129-4849002 GCF_000327345.1 Myotis davidii
TTCCACTCAGCCAGCCTTCCTGTGGTTCTGGATGATGTCTGTTTTGTCTTTTAGTTCTAGTTTGGAAGTGGTTGTGGGAGGCAGCAATTTCAGGTGTTTACCTATGCCACCATCTTGGTTTCTCTCATCACTGATGTTTCTCTCACCCTCTGCCTTCCTCTCTGAAATTAATAAAAATCTATTTAAAAACAAACAAACAAACAAAAAAACACAAGAAAGGCTGTGCAGATGGTGCCGCATATTCTGCAGGAAGAAAGGGGGTACTCCAAGGCCACGT
The DNA here is from genome assembly GCF_000327345.1 of Myotis davidii. Taxonomy (NCBI): domain Eukaryota; kingdom Metazoa; phylum Chordata; class Mammalia; order Chiroptera; family Vespertilionidae; genus Myotis; species Myotis davidii. The sequence continues at coordinate 4,843,407 of NW_006289392.1, forward strand.
GCGCCCACACTCCCAGGCGTGCCTCTCTTTGCTCTCACTGTGTCTCCCGGAGCATTAGTGAATGGTGTAGTTCGTTATTAATAATTATGTATAATAGGATATTGTAAAAATTAAGTTACAAAATTTTTATTAAAACGTTTCTTACATATCGTTATATTGGCTGGGCCACAAAAAATATTCGGTGTGGGCTGCATGCGGCCCGTGAGCCACGAGTATGACATGCTTGAGCCAGAGCATAAGCACACAGGGGAAGTGTGTTTACTCAGAGTGGATGGCGGGGCCAAGACTGCGGGAGAAAGAGGCCCTGCCAGTCTCCCCCACCCCGGCCCCTCAGTGAACATTCTTGAGGGGAGTGGAGATAGGCTGAGAGTCCTCACATCCTCTGTCAGCCGCTGGAACCCTCTCCGGAGACAAGCCAACCTACAGCCAGGTGAGCTTCATTTCCTAGCACACTGGCCTTGTCATTCCCAAACATGCCAGGTACACTCGCACCCCAGGGCCTTTGCACATGCTGCTCCCTCTGCCTGGACTGCTCTTTGTACACACGACTCACTCTCCCCTCCTCAGGCCCTGCTGGGCAAGGCCTTCCCTGGGCACCTCTGCCCACTCCTCACGCACTGCTCCCTGCAGCATCTGACACCCACACACTCATTTCCTTTCCTGAGCATGTACACCTGTCTCCACCACTAGCACGGCCTTCCCTGTGGCAGGGTTTGGGCTGCCTTGTCTGCCTAGAACGAAGCCTGGTCCGTGGGTGGGCAGTTGAGAACTATTTGCTGAATGAATCCTCACGGGGCCTTTCTCTGGGGGAGGCGTCAGCTGGGACGTGGCGACAGGATGATAGAGGTTTTACTTCTGCCTCTCCCGCAGGTGTCAGTGCCACACACAGCCCCTCGGGGCTTCTCGTAGAGTTTCTAGTCATTCTCAACCCCCTGTGCCCCAGGGGCCTGGCACCCCCGGCCGGCAAGGACACCACCCTGGCTGCCTCGGGTGCTGGAATTCTGGCAGGGGTCATCCTTGCACCCAAACACATGCCTGGTTCTAGGTCAGCAGGGCCAACCTCGCTGTTTGGCCGGAAGCCTGGCAGTAGGCCCATAGCGGGAGCCACCCGTCTGCTCTGCTTGTCTGGGGCTGGTGTGGGCAAGGAGGGGGAGGCAGAGTCAGGCAGACCTGGGGTTCCATCTGCAGGGCAACCTTGGGGAACTCGCATAACCTCTCTGAGACTCACTTTCCTCCTCTGACGAGTGGAAACAGAATACCTCCTACCAGATCCGATGAAGTCGTAAGACCACATTGCTCAGCACAAGAACATGTGCGGGTTCGTATCCCCCTCTTTCCAACGAGAGGCCCCCCGAGGCCAGCGCGGTGTCCTTCCCAGCTGTGCGCCCAGAGCTGAGCCGGTGGCTGACCCGCGCGGGCGTTGGATGAAGGGGGGCAGATCCAAGCTGCTGACCCAAGAGGGGAAAGGACCAGAGAAGCTGTGGCCGTTACGGACTTGGCACCGAGGTGGGCCTCGGAGGAGCTGAGCTCCTGGCTTACGCTCTAGCAGGTGACCGCAGCTGGCCCGGGAGGGACATTAGATGGAGAGGGGCAGGATGGAGACCTGAGCGCGGGGTCTCTGGGACGGGGCATCACAGGAAGCCAGGGGCCAGAGTGCCTCATTTTGAGGTTGGACAGGGGCGTGTGCTGGGAGCGATGGACACACCCCTGTTAATTTAAGCATGTGGGCGCGAGAATGACCTCACAGGGACTCCACGGCCCTGAGCATTCGCTTCCTCCAGCTTCCTGAAATTAGGAGTAAACTCCTGGGATCTATAACATTGTGTGGCTACAATTGTATGTATTTATGAACATGACTGAATCCAAGAGTTTCTTGTGTTAAAATTTTATTTACAAATTCAAAGTTTCTGCCTGACCAGTGTGGCTCAGTGGTTGAGCATCGACCTATAAACTGAGAGGTCATGTTCGATTCCTGGTCAGGACACAGGCCTGGGTTGTGGGCTCCATCTCCAGGGTGGGGCGTGCAGGAGGCAGCTGACCAATGATTCTCTCTCATCATTGTCTCTCTCTCTCCCTCTCCCTTCCTCTCTGGAATCAGTAAAAAAAAATTTTTAAGTTTTAAGAGGAACAAAAATAACCTCACGTGGACAAGAAAACTGCAAAGAAATGCTCATTTCCTCTCCTGGGTCCTGAGGACTTTCTACGTGGCCCGTGGTGTCCTGAGAAGAGGGGCTGCTGAGGGCAGAAAGGAGGTCCCCGGTTGCCAGAGACCAGCGGGCCCTCCCTGCACCCCTCACGCACCTTGGCTTGTGAAGCAGCGTTTGGAAGAAGGTGAGAACCGTCTGCTCTAAAGGGCAGGTGGCCACAGACGGCAGCTGAGGGTGAGGTGTGAACTGCCGTGCCCTGAGTGGTTCTTCCCCTCTAGCTTTCGATTTCCTATAAATTGTAAGAACCTCAACTCCACCGGGACGGCAGCGCTTCCCTCTTCCACGCCCCTCCCCCACGCCCGCCCGCCGGGTACACGCACCCTCCGCATTCACATCCCCTGACCCCGGTCACACTTCTGGTAACTGTCATTGATTCCGGGAAAGGGGAGAGCGCCGTGTCCCCAGTGTGCTCTTGGAACAGTGCAGAAACCGAAGCAGGGACAGCGGCTGGGCCTCCGAGCGAGGATCCCGATGCAATGGGGACCCCAGGTCTCCTGGAGCCACGAGCGATGCGGAGGAATGGTTTAGAGCTGTGAGCTGGTCATGATACACTGGGCCTGGGAGTGAACAGAAAGGAGACCAATCGTAAAAATAAGAGAAAAACTACTGTACGAAGACTCGCCCTGCACGGGGATTACACCTTAGAGCAGCGGTTCTCAACCTGTGGGTCGCCAACCTGTGGGTTGCGACCCCTTTGGGGGTTGAATGACCCTTTCACAGGGGTCACCTAAGACTATCAGAAAATACATATATAATTACATGTTGTTTTTGTGATTAATCACTATGCTTTCATTATGTTCAATTTGTAACAATGAAAATACATCCTGCATATCAGATATTTACATGACGATTCATAGCAGTAGCAAAATTACAGTTATGAAGTAGCAACGAAAACAATTTTATGGTTGGGGGTCACCACAACGTGAGGAACTGTATTGAAGGGTCGCGGCGTTAGGAAGGTTGAGAACCACTGCCTTAGAGTTTACCAGACACTTTATATCGAAGCTGGTCCTTTTGCCATCAGAGCAAAGATTTACTGCAGGTCTGACTCCCCGGAAGTGCAGGCACCTCTAAGGCCAGGATCTGACTGGTTCTGTGCCCGCCAGCGCCTGGGCACAGGTGCAACCAATGTTCACTGGCCTTCCTCCTGGGCAGCCCCAGTGGGCAGGAAAGGGGCCCTCCTCATCTTGCAGCTATGAAACCTGAGCCCTGGGGAGCGTGTGACTTGCCCAAAGTCACAGTTGACGACTGGCAACCTGAGCTGGAAGCCTGTCTCGAGGCGTCCCAGCCAGTGCTCTTGCTGCCTCCAGGGGCGTGGCGAGCTCAGAGCATCACCCTCCTAGCGCCAAGCTCTGTGGCCCAAGAGGTTACCAGCAGCGTCTGCACCGCTGAGCCATCATCAGGACTGTCTCCAGGCGGGAGCCTGCCTTTGTCCTGGGAACTTCTCAGTCGTGTCAGTCCAGTGAGTCCGTGCCCACCATCCGGGCAAAGCCCTGGGCATCAGGCCAAGGCACAGCCCCGGACTGAGGAGTTAGAGCAGTGATGGTGAACCTTTTGAGCTCGGCGTGTCAGCATTTTGAAAAACCCTAACTTCACTCTGGTGCCGTGTCACATAGAGAAGTTTTTTGATATTTGCAACCATAGTAAAACAAAGACTTATATTTTTGATATTGATTTTATATATTTAAATGCCATTTAGCAAAGAAAAATCAACCAAAAAAAATGAGTTTGCGTGTCACTCTGACACGCGTGTCATAGGTTCGCCATCACTGGATTAGAGGTTTTGTCCGCGATGTCAACTGAGCATCTGCTGCGCGGACCACAGCCCGGGGAGTGAGAGAGACAGTCTCCCCCAGTGTGAGTGCGGGCTGGCCCTCGCACTAAGAACCAGTGAGAACCAGTGCTCTCGGTGCAGGGGTGGCCCACAGGAGGCCGCGAGCCAGACACGGGCTGGAGCAGCAGGCGGGCCTGGCTTCTTCCTCTTCGTGGAGGACCAGCCACGGCGAGGCCCTGGATCGGGCCCCGCCAGTGCTGTCTAGGCTGAGACCCACCGAAGGAGATGAGCAGCAACCAGCCCTGGGGGCCGCGGGAGCCAGACCATAGCTGTGGGCGGTGCTAGGAATGCCCTTTGGAGGAGACGGATATTCCTGCTATGAATCATCTCCAGGGAAAATTAACAGTCAGTGGCCGTTTCTCAGGGAAAGGAGGGCCCTTCCTGGGGTACAAGCAAGGTGTCCAGAGGCCGGGAGAGGCCCGAGGCGGGAAGTGAGCAGGGCTCTCCCGCCACGAGGCCAGGAACTGGGGAGGTGTTCAGAGGGCACTGCACTGGCCAGCGCTCTGCGGGCTCCTTCCTGACATAGCTGTGAGCTGCCTCTTTGTACTTTGCTATGCGCAAGCCTCCGGCCGCACTTAGAAGCCTTTTGTGGGCTCTGTGTCCACTGTGGAAGCAGCAGCCAGCCCGCCAGAGACTGGGCGGTGAGTCTGAGGTTGCCCAGCCAGCCCTTAACCCCCAAGGCTTCCCGGGCAGCCCCGCCGACCTGGGGACGCAGCCCCGCCAGCAGATGGACTGCTGCATCTGTGGAGTGGGGCTCAGACTGCTGCTCGGTTTAGAATGAAAGTGCTGGGGTCCAGCCCCAGCAGGTCCAGGGGTTCCCATTCTAAACACTTCCATGCCTTGTAGTTCTTTTGCTTTCTCTTCTTTTTCTCTCTACTACCCTCCATCTTCCATATCAGCCCACCCAGAGGGCACAGTTGACTCCTCCCCGGACACCGACACCACCATCAAGCACGGCCCTGATGGCCCCATGATCCAGCCCTTCAACGCGTTGACGTTTCAGGAAGCCCATCGCCAATGACGCCGCCCGCTAGCCAGATCAACAAGGACAACCAAACCCCCGACTTGACAGCTGGAATCCCTTGACTGAAGAGGCCGGCAACCTTCTACAGGAACGAGGCTCCTTGTGCACTCCATCCACTATGTTTATAGCTATGCTCGCTGTCATTGCTTGTCAGTCTTCTTCCGAGTCTTAAACAACCCAATCCGAGAGGTGGCCACTGATTTACACGCGCAATCATTTAAAAAATAAAAAAGGGGAATTTTCCGGAAGCCGGTCCATCCTTGCTGCTTGACACAGTTGCTGCAGGGAAGAAACATCTGCACAGCGTATGTTTCAAGGGACCTGGCATACTGTTCTTAATATGTTTGCTCCCCTTCTTAGCGCTATGTGTTCTACCCAGGGCCACCTCCCCGAGAAAGGTTGTTTCACCAGGTGGGGATGTTTCCCTGAAGTTGGGGATTGATGGGACTGGGGATGTGAATGAATCAGTAAAACCCCCTAGTGTTACAGAAATACCATGTACTACTTATGAAGAACTTTGATTAAGACTGT
>NW_006289392.1:4849577-4852077 GCF_000327345.1 Myotis davidii
GGGAGGTGGCCAGCCAATGATTCTCTCTCATCATTGATGTTTCTATCTCTCTCTCTCCCTCTCCCTTTCTCTCTGAAATCAATAAAAATATATTTAAAAATTAAAAAATGCAAGTCTGCCATGGTCTTCTCCTACTCCAACCCTCAGGGATGCTGCACCCATCAAGCTAGCGTTCAAACACCTCCCTACTCAAGCCCAAGTCACCATCGACACAGAGTGGAGAGGGGCATCCGGGAGGGGTTCTGTCCCTTCTGAGCACGTTGTATGCAGTTGGGAGGGGGGGGGGGTCAGGCAGACTGCGGAGGGAGTAGATACGAACTAGGTTCTGCAGCAGCAGCCCCTGGGCTGGGGCTAGCCTGGTGACTCCTTCCTCTCACACCTGTGACTCTCCTGGCCCCAGTGACTTCCAAGTGTCCCGGGCAGCTTCCTCCTCTCTGTTCCCTTCCGGAGCGCGCCCTGTGTGTGCAGCTCTGACACAGCGATCACACGGTCTGGAACTCCCTAGTCACAGGACAGGGATAGAAACTGCAAGCTGGGCCTCGGCTCTCACCCTAGCAGGCCTTCCTCCTCCGATGCCCCCACCTCCAGGAAGGCCCGTCTAGGGGCAGCATCCTGAAGACCAAGATGAAGTAAGTGAAAATGAGACAATGGAACCATCTCAACCTCAAAATTTGCCCGAAGAATTTCCCTGTGTGGCCATGGGGCAAGATGTCTGTCTCCTCAGGTCTCCCCGCAGGTTTCCTGGGCTCACCATGTTCCCTTCACCAGACCAGAGCTGTTTCTCCTCCCTGGTCCTCACTCTTTCTTTCTCTCTGTCACCTCACTAGACACTTGCCTTTTCCAAGAATTCTTCCAAGACTGGGAAGGGCATTGGTAATATGGTGGTAAAAGTGTGAGCTCTGGAGTCAGACCTGGACTGTTGTCTTAGCCCCGCTCCTCACTGGCTGAGTGACGCAGACCGGTGACATAATCTCTGACTTTCCATCTGTAAAACCCTGATGATGATGCCAAGCTTGCAGGGTGGTCATAAGGATTAAGTGAGACAATGCTGGTGCATTAGTCAGGGCAGTTAGCACTAGCTGCCGTAACAACAAGTCCAGAATCTAGACCAGGAGTGGGCAAACTTTTTGACTCGAGGGCCACAATGGGTTCTTAAACTGGACCGGAGGGCCGGAACAAAAGCATGGATGGAGTGTTTGTGTGAACTAATATAAATTCAAAGTAAACATCATTACATAAAAGGGTACGGTCTTTTTTTTCAATAGTTTTATTCATTTCAAACGGGCTGGATCCGGCCCACGGGCCATAGTTTGCCCACGGCTGAATTCTAGATACAAGAGTTCACTCCTCACTCAGGTCACAGGCTGACATGGTGTGGGTGCCTTTCCTGCATGCTCCCTCCAGGAGGTGATTCGGGGACCCGAGCTCTTTTCTTCCCCTTCGGGTCCTCTACTGGGCCCTTCCACCTGGTGGACAGAATAGCAAAGACAAAGAGACCAGACCAGGAAGTGGTACCCCTTAATTTCACTTCCTCTTGGTTAAAACCCAGTCATTTATCCAATGTAATTGCAGGAGAAGCTAGGAAACTTGGCGCCCTGTGCACCCAAGAAGAGGAAGTGAGGTTGCTAAGCCTCTAGCTGGTCTCTGCTACATAATTTAGTGTTTAGGGTCCTACTGGACACACAGTAAGAGCTCAGTCAACAAAATATACTATTATAATTATTTCCTATGATCTGTCCTGATACTGGTATGAATATACCAGATAGCCAGAGCCAGAGGGTAGACTTTCCACTGATAATGAATAGCTGACACAAGCCAAAACGGAATTGGCAAAACAAGACATGGCACTGTGTCTGACGTAACTCCTGCTGGGGAGGCCTCCCAGGAGGCGGCAGGACACACTGAAATTGCCCACATTCAGCTGCTGGCTCTGCTCTGAGCAAAACATGAACCCATGTCAGCCAGGGGGTGCTCTCGTCTTAACACAGTAATGCTAGCCTACCCACTCTCCAGAGATCTTCAAAACGCCATGTTCCCTCGGCTCCAAGCACCCGTTTCCTGCTGTCGGAGCACCCTCCCCTCCTGCTCTTCTCTAGTGCCCCCTCCTCAGCCCTCAGGTCCCAGCGCGGAAGGTCACCTCTCGGTCCTCCACCCCCAGTGGCCGAGCGCTTGTCCCTGTGCCCCACAGTAGCCTCTACTTCCCTCCCCAGAGCGCTCAGCACAACATTAAGTCTCCGCTCACCTCTGCCCCTCGCTAGAGTGTCCATCGCTCGGGGCAGGGCCTTGCTCGTATCATCATTTTGTCGCAGCCCCGCAGCAGGGTCTAGCTCATCATGAGTGGGCCGCGATATTTGGCATGTGAGTGAGTGAAGAATGGCTGTGGCAATCCTTTTTCAAAATGATAATGGGGTGCAACTTTAAACTATTACAGCTCAACAGTAAAAACCAAAAGTTAAGACAAGTTCAGAAAGAAACAGTACAGTGTATTCCTTCAAAAGGT
>NW_006289392.1:4853239-4855323 GCF_000327345.1 Myotis davidii
GCCCCGGCTGCGCTGTGTGGGTGGCCACGCCCGCCCCCCACCGTCCTCACCCCTACGTGGAAGTTCAGTGTCCCACGGAGAACCCCGGCTGCTTGGCCTCTGGAGAGAGCGGCGTCCATCATCTGGCGCCTCCCGGATCCCTCATTCGGGGGAGCCTGGCCTGGGGGCAGGGGGTCACTCTTCGGGAAGTGGAAGAAGCTGGGGTTGCTTGGGGGGCGGGGGGAGAGCTAAATGACCCCCTTCCTCAAGGCATCGCCCACCTACCTGCAGCCATCAGTGCTCCTGGCTTTCCTGTTGCTCTAGTTCAAAGGACTGGACCCTGTCCCCGTGGGAATTACCCGATTGCCATCTGCCTACCTTCCCTCCGCCCCCCAGCTAACTACCCCAGCCTTTCCCTCCGGGACACCTGTCACCCCCTCTGGTCACTCTGCTCCTTCTTTAGCCCCTGAGGCACCCCCCTGGCCCCTGCCTCCCGCTCCTCCCCCTCAGCTCCGGTTCCTAACCAGCCGCTGACCTGCAGAGTTTCTGCAGCAAGAAGAGCAACTAACCCTGGAGAGAGAGCATGAAAGGCTGGGAGGTGCAGGGACCAGGGCAGAGGGACCGAGAACACGCAGCCGCTCACATGACCAGGAGCTCAAAGGCCTGCTGCGCCTCTCACTTTCCATCTGACGTTTTGAAATCGAGACACAGACTTGAAGATCAGAGACAATATCAGAAAGCCAGCAAGGGACGGCAGATTTCTAAGTCAGCGTGACAGTTAGAGGAAGGGAGCGTTATTAGAGAGAGGCAGTCAGAGGCGAGGGAAGCCTGAGAGGGCCCCTGACTGACGAGCGGCAAGAGGGTCCGGAGGAGAGAAGGGAACTGAGTGTGGATACCGGCCTTGAGCTGTTCATGGCGCTCGACGGACAAGACTCAGTGTCGGTGTATGTGTTGCCCTCTTACCCACGCGAGAGAGGGTTCAGTGAGGTCTGATAACTCGCCCAGCACACTGGCTCCCCCGCGGTGAAGGGCGGGGGAGGGAGACAGGAGAGGGAGCGGACTGGTCTTCAGTGTCTCCCTTAGAGCCAAGGGTGTCAGCGCTTTGTGGAAAGGGCAGCTGCCTTCTGTCTGTTCTCACCCAACCTGAGGCTGGGCATCTGGTTATAGAAGCGGGGCAGGGGGCACGCCCTCAGCCTGGGGCTGCCCAGCAGACCTGTGAAGAGAAACGGGCAGCTGCCCACAAGCAGGTATCTGTGGGCCCAGAGACGCCAGAGAGAAGGCCAGGGGCCGGAGCCAGGTCTGGGGCCAGAGCGGGGACCAGGTCTGAGGCTGGAGGGCAGGCCGTGGAATGGGGCTGGAGCAGGGGCAGGGGTGGGCAGAGCCAGGGGCTAGCTCATCCAAAGCTCACTGTGGACATGCCGAGGCCCACAGCCCTGCCTCCATCCCAGGACGCATTGCACCCAGCCTGGCTCTTCTCAGCCACCACTTCTGCTTCTGGCCAGCCTGCACAGGACTCTGACTTAAGGGCCCCACCTGCACCCAGGGCCCCGCTCTTTTCCTGACTCGCCCTGTTGCCTTGGGCAAGTCGCTCAGCCCCTCTGAGCTTTCATTTCCTCCCCAGGAAACGGGGTGATCAATGCCTGCCTTGTGGCTGTGTGATCATGAATGAGACAGTATATGTAGAGGACTTGGCTCACAGTAAGGCACGCCATACGGGGAGCTGCTAAAAAGCTCGCTCCCCTCCCCCTCAGCACCTTCATCCCGGGGCCCTGCCAGCCCTGAAACTGACCCTCCTCCCCAGGGACAGTGCTGCCCAGCCCTGCATCCGTGTGGTTCGAAGCAGAGTTTTTCCGCCACATCCTCCACTGGACGCCCATCCAGAATCCCTCGGAAAGCACTCACTATGAAGTGGAGCTGCTGAGGTACAGAGGTGGGAGGCGAGGAGGAGAGGGGGAGAGGGGGGGAGGGGGAGCAGGTGCAGCCATCCTGGTCTAGCACCTGGCACAGAAAGATGGGTGCCTTGTGACTGAAGGGCCCTGGCACATACCCACCCACTGGCAGGGGCTGGCCGGTGGGGGGCTGGCCAGTGGAGGCTGGCCGGTGTG
>NW_006289392.1:4856067-4858093 GCF_000327345.1 Myotis davidii
ACTGGGGGCTCTTGGGGGGGGAAGCACAGCAGTGCCTTTCCCCTCAGGATTTGTCTATCTTATTGGAGAAACAGGAGCAGCACCCACAGTCGAGCTAAAAACAAGGAGCCCCAAGGACTGCAAGTGCGGCTGGGCGGGGACACTGGGCTGTGTTGCAGGAGCAGCACGTCTTCCTGTGGATATGGGCTTGAGCCGGTCAGCGTTCAGTCTGAGGGCCTTTAGACACAGAGTTGGCTGGGGGTCCCAGGCCGGCGCAGAGCCCCTGGCAATGAGATGCCCTGCACCAGGGCAAGCACCCAGGGCTGCCTTCCTGGCCGCTCCTGCCTCTTGCCTTCCTCTTAAAGAAGATGGGTGTGAACAGAAGTGGGAGCCAGTGCCTACCCTGTTGTCCCCCCAGGTACGGGATGGAGCCCTGGAGGTCGGTGCCCAACTGCAGCCAGACCCCGGTGCCGGCCTGCGACCTCACCATGGCCACGCTGGACCTGTACCACAGCAACGGCTACAAAGCCAAAGTCCGGGCCGTGGACGGAGGCCGGCGCTCCAACTGGACTGTCACCAAGACCCGCTTCTCCAGGGATGAAGGTGCTTCCCCCGCGGGGCCCAGAGCTCGGCTTTGGGGGTCCCGTACAGCCAGACGCTCAGTCTAGACAGTGGTTCTCAACCTTCTGGCCCTTTAAATACAGTTCCTCATGCTGTGACCCAACCATAAGATTATTTTCGTTGCTACTTCATAACTGTAATGTTGCTACTGTGATGAATCGCCATGTAAATATCTGATACGCAGGATGGTCTTAGGCGACCCCTGTGAAAGGGTCGTTCGACCACTAGAGGGGTCGTGACCCACAGGTTGAGAACCGCTGGTCTAGACTGTTCTCTGGGTTCCCATAGCACAGCATGTCAGCTCAGCTTCCGGACGAGGCAAAACAGCCTGAGTCAGGACTCTGGAGAAGGGTTAGATGAAAATAGTCAAGTTGTTGGAGATGGAAAGGGAACTGGTTTGTTTACCCTGCAGAGGGAAGTCTCGGGGTGCCTGGGCAGCGGGACAGCGGGTGTGCTTAGCGGGTCCTGGAGAGGAAGCGAATCTGTAAGCGCTGAGCACAGGGAAGCAGGGAGCAGGCAGAATGGGGCCAGCCCCCTCCCCACCCACCCCGTGAGGGAAGGACTCCCCAGGGTCAGGGTGGGAGGCTCTGAAGTGGGGGGTGGGGTGCCACTGAGGAAAAGGTGGGAGGCTCCTTGTGGGGGTGGGAGGCACGGATAAGCCCACTCAGGGGGAGCTTCCGCCTGTGGTGGGGATGAGGGCCGTGACTGCAATAAGCCTGCCCTGCAGAGCCCAGGGTCAGACCAGGGGCCCAGGATGTCAGGGTCAGACCAGGGGCCCAGGGCGTCAGGGTCAGACCAGGGGCCCAGGGTGTCAGGGTCAGACCAGGGACCCAGGGTGTCAGGGTCAGGCCAGGGGCCCAGTGTGTCAGGGCCATGACCCCAGCACCTGTGTGTGGGCCAGCGCCGCTGGCTGCAGGCTCCCCCGGGGGTGCTTACACCCTGCATGTCTCCTGGTCCAGCTTCCAAGCTTTGAATGGGCGGGCGTCAGGGTCAGACCAGGGGCCCAGGGTGTCAGGGTCAGACCAGGGGCCCAGGATGTCAGGGTCAGACCAGGGGCCCAGTGTGTCAGGGTCATGACCCCAGCACCTGTGTGTGCCGGCGCCGCTGGCTGCAGGCTCCCCTGGGGGTGCTTACACCCCGCATATCTCCTGGTCCAGCTTCCAAGCTTTGAATGGGCCTTGAATGGACCCAGGGCATCTGTCATTGTAACGCGCTCCCCAGCAAGGCCCAGCGGTCCGCTAGGTTGGAAGGCTGTGGCCCAGGTGTTAGAGTGGGTACAGCTTGGCCCTGGAGGCCAGGCATGGGGGTTGGGTGGGGGGGGGGGGGGGGGGCTTCCAGAGAAAGCAGGGCACATGCACAGTATCCAGAATAGAGATTCTACAGCTTCAACCAAATTTCCACTGGATTCTTTGACCCCCAAAAGGTG
>NW_006289392.1:4858158-4860366 GCF_000327345.1 Myotis davidii
CGACACCTACGAGAGCATCTTCCCCCACTTCCGCGAGTACGAGGTCTCCATTCGCAAGGTGCCTGAAGACTACTACGAGGTACGGGGCTCCCAAGGCGTGGGGCCTGCGCCCCCTGCCCCTCGCCCCCTTGTGCCGGCAGAGGGAGGACCTGGGGTGGAGCAGGGCGCTGAGGGCACCCAGCCCAAGTGGCGCCCCTGCAGGTGGCAGCGGGCGCACTGCCCCCCCGGTGGGCACCGCCCAGGACATTTTGTAACCATTGTTTCCCATCCCCTTGGAGGAGCTGTCTCATCCCATTGGACAGAGAGGGAGTGGGGCTCAGGGGCTGTGGCATTGACACCCATAACTGGGAGCTCTGGAACCTGCAAAATCCATCCTTTCCCTGACACCACAGCAGAGCTCACCGCGTCTGGGAAGGCCCTCAGCCCCTACGAAACCCACCCTTTTCTCTTTAATACAAAATAAGCCAGGTAGCCCCACGGCTGCTGCTCAGGGTTAGAACAGCAGCCCACACACGGAAGGGTCGTGGGTCTGATTCCCAGTCAAGGGCATGGACCTCGGTTGCAGGTTCGAACCCTGTCGGTACACATGTGGGAGGCACCCATCGATGTGTCTCTCTCACATCGATGTTTCTCTCTTTCCCCCTGCCCCCTCCCTCCCTGCCACTCTCCCTAAAAAAATAAAACGAAATCAATCGATCAAGGGGAAAACAACCCTCAGGTGAGGATTCACAAAACAACAATAGGTCCTGGTGGCCACAGGGCTGGCGGCCGTGCTGCCAACCCAGGGCTGGTTCCCTCAGAGGACGAAGCAGAGGGATGCCCGTCAGCTCGGAGGCCCGCCGGCTCTCAGGGCCCGGGTGGCTGCGGGAAACCAGCTGTTCTGTTTATTGCTCTTGTTTCCATTTCAGCCCGCAAACAAGAAGGTGAAACACGAGAACTTCAGCTTCCCGACCAACGGCGAGTTTGGGGAGTTCTGTGTCCGGGTGAAGCCGGCTGTGGCCTCGCGCCTGAACAAGGGGATCTGGTCGAAGGAGGTGTGCCTCCTGCTCACCTGGCAGTGTGAGTCGGTCAGGGTCAGGGCAGCGGTCCCGCTGGGCGGGGGCAGGAGGGGCCGCACATCCGCAATTCGGGCAGGTGGTGTAAGCTGCGTCCCCTGAAGGGCCTTCTCCTACCCTCCCAGCCCTCGGAGGAGACAGGGCCCCCTGTCACAGCTGCTGAAGCCAATACATAGGCTGCCAGGCTCTCAGCGGGCACTGGGGGGGTGGGGGGGTGAAGACCAGGCTCCTGCCGGAGGTGGACAGGTGTGCCCAGAGGAAGCTGTAAGCAGCACCTCAGGGACCCACAGCCGGGCACCCGATGAGTCACGCCCGCACTCCGGCACGGGGTGCCTGGCCAGGTGTGGGAAGTGCCTGGCAAGTCCAGTGAGTCCTCACAGCTTCGCAGGGCCCTTTGGGGTGTGAAGGACACGACCAGCTCGGTGCCACTCAAGCCTCCCCTGTGGGTCCAGCCTTGAGTGTCTTCTACAGTCACTCGCTGACGCACGCAGCAGCGTGGGTAGGGGTCTGGGTTCAGATCCTGCTTCTGCTCTCGGAGGCGCGTGACCTTGGGCAAGTCCCTTCACCTCCCTGGACCTCAGGGTCTAATCTGTGGAGACGGGTGATGATCGTCTTTCCCTCCTGAGCTTGTCCTCGGGGTCCGATAACAGGTGAAGACTCGGTAGGGCATGCGCTGTGGCCTTCACAGCCAGCGTGTGGGGTCAGCGCCGTACTTCCCCCTTTTATAGATGAGGAGATGGCGCAGAGGCTCACGGCTAGTAGGTGGGGGCTGGGACTTGAACCCAGGCCCAGCTGCCATCCGCTGTGCTTGCCCGCTGTGCCCTGACGCGCTGCCCTGTGTGCTGACTGAGCTCGAGGGCGGCAGCAGTCACTGGCGGTGAGACATTCTCAGGCCAGAGTCGGCACAGGCAGGGTTCCCCGGGACCCAGACATGGGTAGAGGCAGCCTGCGTGGTGGGGTCCCCTGGGCCACTCACCGAGGAGCTCCCAAGAGCGGCCGTGGGACCCGAAGGACTACCCCTCTGTGTCCCCCGGGCCCGGCCACAGCGCCTCTCTCTGGTCTCTGGGCTGCAGATTTCACCGTGACCAACCTCATCGTCTCCTTCACCCTCGTCCTGCTGCTCTGCGGGGCCGTGGCCCTCCCCCTGTCCCTG
>NW_006289392.1:4860422-4865023 GCF_000327345.1 Myotis davidii
TCCTGCAGCCGGCCTGGGAAGCCAGGTGCCCAGTCTCAGCCCGTCCTCCCCTCAGCCCGACGCCATCAGGAGGCACCTCTGGGCACCCTGGGCGGAGTGAGGACTGACCGCAGCGCCCAGTGCTGAGAGCGGTGCCTCCTGGCGGCCCGGGTGACCAGCACTCTGAGCAGCCCCGTCCACACTTTCCATTGTTCCTGTTTAACTCATAATCGGCCGCGGACCGGCCTGTGCACGAGCACCTCAGAGGCAGGGGCCTTTGTTGTCCTCCTTTGACAAGTAAGGAAACTGAGGCAGAGAGAGGTTGTTACAGGCGCAGGCCACACAGCCAGGGAGGGTCCGATGGAGCCCAGCCTTCCCCACGCCTTGTGGCCAGAAGATGCTCAGAGAAAGGACCAGGGCTGGAAGGGCCGGCCCTGGGCTGCTCTCGGAGTGGAGAGGGGAGTGGGGGGTTGGGTGCTGGAGAGGAGGGGCCGTGAGGATGCTGACACCTGTACCCCCTTCTTCACCCGTCCCTCTTCCTCCCGGTGCTGACAGACTGCCCTCGGGTAAGCAGCCTGAAGCACAACCTCCAGGCCGAGCTGCATCTCCGAGGCCTGTCCCTGGCCTGGGGCTCAGCTTGCCCACCCTCCCCCCCGCCCCCACCGCGGCTCAGGGCTGCAGAGGGCCCCCAGGGGAGCCAGGGTCTCTGGGGAAAACAAGGAGAGAGACAGAGACCCTCGGAAAGTGTTTTGGGGGAGGCTGCCTGGCTCAATTCGGGTCCTTTTCCAGCAAAAAAGAACTCTGTTCTTAGCTGCAGGGCCCTGGGTAGAGATATGACAGGGAGCCGGGGGCCAGGGACCTTGAAGGGCTGCTCTGACCGGCAGACGTGGCTCAGCGTCCTCTCTCGGGCTCTGAGCAGATGCGTGGGCCCAGGCGTGGCGTTGCCTGCTGGACAGGTGTTAGAGCATATTCCCTGTGGGGGGCCCAGAGCTAGGGAGCGGGGAGGGTGGTACAGAGAGGAGAGCACCCACCGCCTGCCCTCCAATGGGTAACTCGCCAGCAGAGGGTGGGGCGAGTGGGCAGAAGGAACCCGTTGTGAGGGGCAAGAAAGTCAGCATTAAGCGGTTTCTCCTGGGGCTCTGGGCAGCCAGCGTCCTGGTTCTGTGCTTGTCCCACTGCCCACACGGCGGCCACCCTGAGTGTGTGCCTTTTAAAAACAAATGAGTAGGACGGAATAGAATCGAATGGCACAGGTCCCAGGCCACAGGCAGTTCACCGTTTTGTGAGCCCTTTTAGTTATTCCTGCATGAGGTGTATGTTCATGGGCCGCTTGCACACGGATTGTTATAAAGCACCTTTCTTATTTGGGGTCATAGTCAAAAGAGTCAGGAACACACGTTTAGATCCCGCCGCAGCCAGCCTGCTCTCGGCGCTAAAGCACGGCCCCTGAGAACACCGGCCCTCCCATCCGCTGTCCTGCCTTCTGCGCCCCGGGAATGCGGGCTTCTCTGTATCCGGGCCTGAGCTGACCTGACAATTCCATTAGGAGAAAACAGTCTGGAACTAAGCCAAAGGAACAAGGGGGTGTCCTCCAGGCCTGTGTCCCCCTCCTGGAGCAGTGCCCTGCGACGCTGGCGTGGGTGCCTGCAGGGGACCCTCGCCTCACTCCCTCCCCTCCCCTCCCCTCTGCAGGTCTTCGGGACGCCCAGTCCCTTCAGCCCCGCCAGCCAGCTCCCCCGCCCGGAGACGCGAGACACCATCCATGCCATCGATGAGCAGGCCCTCGCCAAGGTGTCCCCAGAGCTGAGGAACTCCGAGCTGCACGGCAGCACCGACAGCGGCTTCGGCAGTGCCAAGCCGTCCTTGCAGACTGAGGAGCCCCAGTTCCTCCTCCCGGACCCCCTCTCCCAGGCCGGGAGCACCCTGGGAAAGGGGGCCTCCCTGGAGCCCGAAAGCAGCTGCAGCAGTGCCAGCACTGACAGCGGCATCTGCCTGCAGGAGCCCAGCCTGAGTCCTGGCACGGAGCCCTGGGTGCAGCAGGCGGGGGGCCAGGGCCAGGACGACAGCGGCATTGGCCTCGCCCACCACTCCGAGGGGCAGCCTGCGGATGGACGGGCTGACTCAGCCTTGGGCCATGTCGGTCCCCTGGGGCCTGAGGCGACGGAGGGAGAAGACCCGGCTGTGGTGGAGTTTCAGGGCTACCTGAAACAGACCAGAGGCAGGGAGGAGCAGGCAGCCACGGCGGGCTGCCTGGAAGAAGAGGCCTCCTCAGCCGATGGCCTTGTCCCCCACCTCAGGATGTGCCTGGATGCCAAGGAAGCCTGGTCCCCACCAGCCTTGGACAAGGGCTACTTGAAACAGGACCCCCCAGAAGTGGCTCTCGCTCCCTCAGGGGCCCTGGCTGGACAATGGAACCCCGCAACTGAGGAATGGTCACTCCTGGGCTTGACTAGCTGTGGGGACCTGGGGACATCTGAGTGGAGCTTTGCCCAGGATCTCGCCCCTCTAGGCTGCGTGGGGGCCCCGGGCGGCCTCCTGGGCAGCTTCGATGCAGACCTGGTCACCCTGCCCCTGATTTCCAGTCTGCACGCCAGTGAGTGACTCAGAAGAAGGGGCTGCCTTTGACTTCAGCCATGCCCTGCGGGTCTGAGGAGGGGCCCAGGTCAGAGAAGGCATGATGCCAGCCTGGGCGCTGCTCTCCGCTATGCCAGGCCCTGCAGGTTCTGGCGGAGCCTCCTCCCTCCCGGAACTCTGCCTGTGACAAGGGTTGTTTGCTCAGGGAATCGGGGTTTCCTGGAGTTGGGGTGAGGCCGCCGGACTGAAGTCAGTTCCCAGCCAGGCCTTGCCCCGAAGCCAGGCTTGTGTCAAGGCCTCACAGCAGGCTCATGTCTAGGGGCAAAGGCGAGAGCAGTGACCACGTGTGCCTCAGCTGGCCCCCACCCGGCCTGGGAAGGTCCCGGAAGGAGCTCCCGCATCGCAGGCCTCCCAGGTCAGCTCTCAGGACGGAGCCGGTGGGGGAGGAAAGGAACTGAGCCCCGAAAGGGCCTGTGGCTCAGAACCCGCCCTCCGGGTGTCCTGTCCGTGTGCAGATACCTCCCTCTCCCCAGCAAGGAGAGTGGCTGCTCTGGGGTCCCTACCGAGGCCACCCCGCCTCCCCCCGGGCCACACCCCTGACAGCAGCAGTGAAACCTCGGCAATTTGCATTGGTCACATCTCAGCCTGCAGGCAGCCCCTGGGTGTGGGCACCAGCTGGTCTGCCCCGAGGCTGAGGTTGGCACCTGCCCGTGTTTGCCGCTGACGCCCAGCTGCGGACCCAGAGGACGGGGTGCGGGCTGTGCGCCCTGCTCTCCATGCTCAGCTGCACAACCTGGCCTCCCCTCAGGTCTGCTCCCATCAGTGAAATGAAGGACTCGCCGTTGGAAGCTGGCCCCTGCGGCGACATTGCCGGCCGGGCCGGGCCGGGCTGGGCCGGGTGGGAGGAAGGTACCGCGGGCCTGCGGCCTGCACACAGCCAGCTTCCTTCTCGCACGGAGAGGACCCGAGCGGACGTCCAGGCTTCAGGCCCGAGAACTGCAGGCCCGGCAGGGGCAGGTGTGCGCCCGGCTCCCCGTGAGTCTGGAACATGAATTCACAGCCGCTTACAGTCCGTGGGCAAAGAGCTGGGCGGGCGGCGGGCGGGGCTGCCCCTGTCATCCGCGGCCTGCACTCCAGGGGCAGCTGGGAATAGATGTTCCGGCGCGGGGAGTCCAGCCAGAACGCTCCACTCGGCCAGGCAGCGCTAGGCCCAGCCTGGGACCAGCTCCCTCTGCAGACAGGCCTGAGGGCGGGCTCCTCGGGCTCCGGGCCAGGCTTTTTTTTACCGTTGTGTTATTTATTGAAGAACCGCGTTGCGCAGTAAAGAGTTCTGGGAACTCCAAGAGCCTCCAAGTTCTCATTCAGCTCCCCTGTGTCTCGCTGTGTGACCTCGGGCAGCCCCGTCCTCCTCCGTTTCATCTGTGAAACTAGAACATAGGCCTGGCTCGTCTCAGTCCTGGGCGTGCGGTTCTGTGGGGGAAGCAGGTGTCATGTGCCTGGGACACAGCTGTGTGAATGAGTGATGTCGTTTTATTCCAGTAAATTGTCAGGGCCACAAGAATCACGGGAAACCAGTCGGATTTCTTTTTTCTTTTTTTTAAATGTTTTTATTGATCTTTAAAGAGAGAGGAAGGGAGAGGGATAGAGAGATCGAAATATTGACGAGGAGAGAGAAATATCACCAATCGGCTGCCTACTGCACGCCCCCCACTGGGGATCGAGCCCGCCCAACCGGTGACCTCCTGGTTGAGGCTCATGGGCCGGCGCTCAACCCCTTCCGAACGCACCCGACCACGGCTGGAGATCGAGCTTGCAATCAGAATCGAACCCGGGACCCTTCCGTCTGTGGGCTGACACTGTAACCACTGAGCCAAACGGGCTGGGGCTGTCAGTGTCTTCAAGCTGAGAGGGCGGTGGGCAGTTTTTCTTGGGAAAGGTGAGAGTGAAAGATAGCGAAAATGCATGCAAGAAGCCTGCGGGCCCCGAGGGGAAGCAGGACAGCAGGACGGCGTCTGTGTGTAAGCCCTGACAGCTGGGGAAGACAAAGT
>NW_006289392.1:4869442-4869967 GCF_000327345.1 Myotis davidii
CTGTGTTGTTTTTTTTTTTTAAAGTTTTTTATTGATCTTTAAAGAGAGAGGAAGGGAGAGGGATAGAGAGATCGAAATATTGACGAGGAGAGAGAAATATCACCAATCGGCTGCCTACTGCACGCCCCCCACTGGGGATCGAGCCCGCCCAACCGGTGACCTCCTGGTTGAGGCTCATGGGCCGGCGCTCAACCCCCTGAACCACAGGAGATTTCTGATGGCACAGCAGCCGGTGTGGGCTGTGGTTGCTGACCGCGGCGGGTGGGGAGGAATGAGGTGTGCTGCTGCCCTGAGGACTGAGGGGCCGGCCTGGAGCAAGGCCCAGGCCAACACTCATTGTCTGTGGCCCTGGGCGGATGGCCGATCCTTTCTAACTGCGTTCAGTTCCCCGTCTGGAAGCGGGGTGTGATGGCCGTGCGTGTAAATGAGACTGCATCTGAGGAGCTTCACACCGTCCAGGCACACGCGGCAACCATGGTCATGGGCTTCTTGTTGTTGGGAATCCTCACTCGAGGATGTTTTCCC
>NW_006289392.1:4870074-4884201 GCF_000327345.1 Myotis davidii
CTTCCGAACGCACCCGACCACGGCTGGAGATCGAGCTTGCAATCAGAATCGAACCCGGGACCCTTCCGTCTGTGGGCTGACACTGTAACCACTGAGCCAAACGGGCTGGGGCTGTCAGTGTCTTCAAGCTGAGAGGGCGGTGGGCAGTTTTTCTTGGGAAAGGTGAGAGTGAAAGATAGCGAAAATGCATGCAAGAAGCCTGCGGGCCCCGAGGGGAAGCAGGACAGCAGGACGGCGTCTGTGTGTAAGCCCTGACAGCTGGGGACGGAGGCCCTCATGGCTTCGCTCTAGAAGGCAGCCAGCCAGCCTCTCGGGAGCCCGCGCCCGGCCTGGGGGCGCCCAGGTGCTGCTTCTCAGCACGGAAGTGAGCCCGTGCCTTCTGAGAGCAGCGCCTTCTGAGAAAAGCCACGGGCGCCGCACTGCGTGGCCCTCAGCCGCTCAGCCCCGGCACAGAGCCAGGGCTCAGGCCCGGTCTGAGCCGGTCACTGCTCTTTCCTCTGCACCCTCCACGCCGCCTCTCACCCACACTCTGAGGGGGGCCAGTTCTGGGGAGGCTGGTCCCTGCGCCTTCAGGGAAGTGACTTCTGCTGGAGCCACCCCCTCACACCCCCACACCCCGCAGGCTGGGTGGAGACCGACCCAGAGGTGAACTGAAGAAGGAAGTCGGAGAAGGGGGCATCGGATTGGATTCGGGGAAGCAGAGCCGCGGGGAGAGGGGGGTCCTCGCTGAGCGCTGGCTGCACCCGCCTCCTCTCCAGAGCGAGGGCCTGCGCTGGGTCCCCCTGTTTCGGCCAGCAGGGCCGGGGAGGGCTGGGGCTGGAGCTGCAGGGCCAGGCTTCTCGGGAAGTCGGCCTGAAGTCCCCAGCGGGAGGCCCGGTTGTTGTTAAACCGAGTGACCTGGGCCGGGCTTTTCCAGGCTGAGGAGTGCGTGATTCTGCACTTTCGTGAGCGAACGGAACTTCCTCTTCGCAGGGAGAGAGGGGAAATGGACCCACGTCGACTGAAGAGGAAATTCTGTGAACTGTGTTTTCCCAGCTTTGCAATCGCTGCAGTCTGAGTCTGCTCGTCTTCCCCAAAATATCTCCGTTCCCCCCCAGCACATGCACCATTGCAGGGCCCACACCCACTGGCCGCTGTGCCCGCAGCCCAGGGGCGAGGGCCTTGGCGCTCCCCCCCCTCGCCCCCCGGGCAGCACCTGGTGGTTACAGGGCAAGGCAGGTTCCAGGGTACATGCAGATGTTATCGAGCACCAGCCCGGAGGACACGACATGGTGAGAGGCTGACTCATTTGTTTCCGGCCCTGGTCATGCGCTTGAGGGTTTCTTTTAAAGCAAACCCACAATTTAAAAGTCGCTGTGTTTTTATCAATGACCCACAGGGCCTTTTCTCACTAACTTGATCTTGACTTCCCCGGCCCCCTAAACATTCCCAAAGGCTGAGACCCAATCAGCACTGCCCAGGTGGAGCGGGGGAGGGGGGCGGCGATGAGTGTTCTCAAAGGTAGAGTGAGTGGGACCAGGAGGGGAGAGGGCCCGGGCTGGAGGCGTGTCTTGCCAGCATGGCATTGCCTCAGGGAACAGTGCTAAGCACCTCCATGTGCCAGGCAGGGCAGCCCAGGGTCCAAGTGGGGAACAAGACAGGCCCAGGTTCAGGGAGGCGCCACGGTTATGAAGATCAACGTCAAGCTGATAAAAAGACTAACGAATACTTCTCATCACCAGTGTCCGTTCCATGAAGAACCTAAATGCCACCCAAGAGCTGGGGCGGGAGGCAGTGTTAAGAGGAGCCCGGGCCCCAGGCACCTTGTACAGCCTGTGAGAGGACACCAAGGCCAACGGCTGTTCCAGCGCCCCCCCCACCCCCCGCCCGATGGCCCTGAGCCGTCAGCACCAGGAAGGGCACTGGCACAGGCTCCCAGCCCCCGAGCGAGGAGACCCGATGGCAACCCCCGCGCTTCCCGCTAAGAAGGTGATCTGGTCTGAAATGTCATCCTTTCTCCCGCTCTGTTCACAGCTCCCTGCCCCCCCTTCTCCCAGCAGCACCTTCCGTGGGGCACACAGTCAGACCCATCGCTGGGTGGGACGCCGCCGGATTCAGGAGTCACTTTATAAAGCAACGAGGGCTTCACATTCACTCCGTGACGTTAGAGAAGCTGGAGGAATAGCATGATGAAGTGTCTCCACTGGTTCCGGCCACCACAGCCACAGCCACGGGCTGAGCAACGCTTATTAACGCGGTTCTGGAGGCGGCAGCGCAGGGTCCAGTGCAGAGGGGTCAGTTTTGGGGAGGACTCTTCCTGGTTTGCAGATGGCCCCCCTCTCCCTTTGTCCTCACGTGGCCGAGGGAGGGTTAAGAAAGGGGGAGAGGGCCCGGCCGCTGTGGCTCAGTGGTTGAGCGTCGGCCCTTACACCAAGAGGTCTCTGGTTCAGTTCCTGGTCAGGGCACATGCCCAGGTTTTCCTGCTTGATCCCCAGTAGGGGTGATGTTTCTCTCTCATTGATGTTTCTATCTCTCTACCCCTCTCCCTTCCTCTCTCTAAAAATCAGTAAGAGAATATTTTTAAAAATAAAAACAAATCTGTTTTTTAAAGAAAGGGGGAAAGAGAGAGGGGGAAAGAGAGGGGGGGAAAGGGAGAGAGAGCCTGCAAGAGGGAGACAGCCAGTCTCTCTTCTATAAAGGCACTACTCCCATCATGGGGCCCCATCCTCATGACCTCATTTAACCCTAATCGCTTCCTAATACCTTCTAATTGGGGGTGAATGGGGGATTCCGACGTGAAAGGCTCTGTGCTCACTCTGCCTCCCTTGATGGGTGACCCCAGACCCTGGGTGCGGGGATGAGGACCAGGGAGAAGACACTGAGTCCGCGCAGCCAGCACGCAGTTAGCGTCTCGGCTTGAGGGGCAGCAGGCTGCGGCCCTTCTCTCTGTGAGTGCCAGGAGCCAGGCTCCTGCATGGCACCTGCCGTGCAGCCCAGCCGGAGCCTCCCAGGCGGTGCTGTGCCGTAGCAGGTTGCAGCCGAGCGCGAGGATCACCGGAGCTTTTGGTGAGTCAGTCTGTCTGCAGAGGTGGTGAGCTCTGGCATCGCCTGGGGC
Source organism: Myotis davidii (assembly GCF_000327345.1). NCBI lineage: Eukaryota > Metazoa > Chordata > Mammalia > Chiroptera > Vespertilionidae > Myotis > Myotis davidii. The sequence goes on from NW_006289392.1 coordinate 4,873,169, forward strand.
AGACTGGCATAAGATGGGCAAATGCCTGGGGACTGGGTGCCACACCTGGGTACCTCCCCCTGCACAGGAAGGAGGGGTTCATGGAGATTAAAGCCTCAGAATGGCCCAGAGAGGACAGACATATCCTTCAGGGTCCTGACCCCAGCACCCCAACCCTGGGGTGTTCCTCGCCCTCCAGGTCCCCACACTCCCATCTGCCCACCCCGGGCAGTTTCTCCAAGTCTCACCTGCCTCAGAACCCGGGCACTCGGCTTCCCAGCTTCTCCCCAGGCCTGAGGCAGCTCCGGGGGCTGCCCCCAGGCGAGGCGCAAGGCGCAGGCCAAGCTGCTGGGAGCTGCCTGCGCTGACTCCCATCACACTCACGTGTGAGGGTCCCTCCTGCAGGCACGTGCTGGACGATGGTCCCAGCGTTAAACTCGGCCCTCCGCTCCCACTCCCCCGTGGCACCACCGGGCCACACCTGTAATGCCCACTGGCTGCCGAGGGCCCCGCCCCGCAGGGCTCTCCCCTGAGCCCCAGCTCCACTCGGTGCAGGCCTCACCGCGATGTCCTGCCTCCCACACTCACTCATTCCCCAGGCCTCCCTCCTGAGGACCCTGCTGTTCCCTTCACACCCACACGCCACCCTCCAGGACGGCCCTCTCAGCGCTGCCTGCACACACAGGAGGCACCCACCCGCCCGCTGCCACCCACCTGTCCCTCCAGGCCCAGCCCCCACCCTCACGGGACCACGGCTCGGCCGCTGCTGTCCCGCGGCCCCCCCACTCCCGCTCCTTGGTCTCATGGGGCGACCTGCACAGCACACGTGTCTAGGACAGCAGTCAGTGTGCTCTTTACAAAGCAGGGTGCGCCCGGCTGGCCGCGGGCTCAAGGGTTGAGCATCGGCCTATGACCCAGGAGGTCACGGTTCAATTCCCGGTCGGATTCCGGGCTGGATTCCCAGGGCGGGGCGTGCAGGAGGCAGCCGATCAATGATTCTCTCATCATGGATGCTTCCACCTCTCTCTCTCTCTCTCCCTCTCCCTTCCTCTCTGAAACCAATAAAAACGTGTTTTAAAGTAACAATAGAGTGTGATGTGCGCCGCTTCCTTAGTCTGGGACAGTGGTCAGTGTGTCTTTACAAAGTGGAACTCAGGTCGTCGCAACCCTCTGCTGGAAGCCCCTCCATTGGCCGATACAAGGTCAAGTCCCAAACAGCTGGTGTCTGCCGCCTCCCTGGCCGCCTCCAGCACGCCCCTCGGCCTTGAAGCTTCAGGCTCACCCGTCCGGGTCATGCCCCGGTTCTTCCCGGGTCTCCCCTGGATCCCTTCCCCGTTTTACTGAAGTGTTTCCTCCAATGGAGCCTCCTAGCGAGGCCTTTGCCAACCCCCCTGTCCGAGTACCCTCCCCACCTCTGCCCCGTCCCTCCCCAGGCCAGCTCTCTCCTGCACTAACCCCTGCCTGGAACTGTGGGGTCCGTGTGTGTTTATTGGCTCAGAGTTGGTCTCTCCCAATAAAAGAGGAGGCCTGTGAGGGCAGGACTTGCTCTCGTTGGCTCACTCCTGCACTCCCACAGCCCAGAACACAGAGGAGGCCCCCACCCCATCCGTCCGCTGCCCCCGCCATCTGTATTTGCTGCAGGAAGGGAGGGAGGAAGGGAGGGAGGGAGGAGGGAAGGGAGGAAGGAAGAAAGAAGGAAGGAAGGGAGGGAGGGAAGGAAGGAAGGAAGGAAGGAAAGAAGGAAAGAAGGGAGGAGGGAGGGAGGAAGGAAGGAAGGGAGGGAGGGAAGGAAGGAAGGAAGGAAGGAAAGAAGGAAAGAAGGGAGGAGGGAGGGAGGAAGGAAGGAAGGGAGGGAGGGAAGGAAGGAAGGAAGGAAGGAAAGAAGGAAAGAAGGGAGGAGGGAGGGAGGAAGGAAGGAAGGGAGGGAGGGAAGGAAGGAAGGAAGGAAGGAAAGAAGGAAAGAAGGGAGGAGGGAGGGAGGAAGGAAGGAAGGGAGGGAGGGAAGGAAGGAAGGAAGGAAGGAAAGAAGGAAAGAAGGGAGGAGGGAGGGAGGAAGGAAGGAAGGGAGGGAGGGAAGGAAGGAAGGAAGGAAGGAAAGAAGGAAAGAAGGGAGGAGGGAGGGAGGAAGGAAGGAAGGGAGGGAGGGAGGAAGGAAGGGGGGAAGGAAGGAAGGAGGGAAGGAAGGAAGGTGTTATGGCCAACAAGGAAGGTGTTATGGCCAACGGGGCCTGCTCGGGCGCCAGTTGTTACGCCTGAACTCAGTCCCTGGTGGCAGAACTCAGTCCCTGGTCGCACGCCATTTGTGCCACGCCAGCATGACCAAGGATGATCCCGAATCGGGGGGCGGGGGTGTGTGTGTGTGAAAGGATTAAGTAAAGACAGACAAGAGAATAATAGCTGGGCCTCGGTGGGACACTGCCTCCCTGATGAGGAGACAACGACCACAAGCAGTGTCTTTATTTTACAGCAGATGCCACAAGGCAAAGTAGGGGCGTGATCACGTTGTTTACAGCATTCTCGTGAGTCTCATCCCCACTCAACTACATGCACCCGAACTCTAGCACAAGGCACGTGGGGCTATGTGTTGGGACCATAGGTTCAAGCTTACAACCACAGCTGTTGGCTGTGATTGTGCTGGGAGGGCCCTGCCCTCCAGCTGGGACTTGCATGTGACAATGAGAGGACCTTGTCCTTTCATTAGTCCGAGGCTTGAACCTGGCCAAAACACTGTACCTGCGCCCCACAGGAAGGAAGGGAGGATGGAGGAAGGGAAGGGAGGATGGAGGAAGGGAAGGGAGGATGGAGGAAGGGAAGGGAGGATGGAGGAAGGGAAGGGAGGATGGAGGAAGGGAAGGGAGGATGGAGGAAGGGAAGGGAGGATGGAGGAAGGGAAGGGAGGATGGAGGAAGGGAAGGGAGGATGGAGGAAGGGAAGGGAGGATGGAGGAAGGGAAGGGAGGATGGAGGAAGGGAAGGGAGGATGGAGGAAGGGAAGGGAGGATGGAGGAAGGGAAGGGAGGATGGAGGAAGGGAAGGGAGGATGGAGGAAGGGAAGGGAGGATGGAGGAAGGGAAGGGAGGATGGAGGAAGGGAAGGGAGGATGGAGGAAGGGAAGGGAGGATGGAGGAAGGGAAGGGAGGATGGAGGAAGGGAAGGGAGGATGGAGGAAGGGAAGGGAGGATGGAGGAAGGGAAGGGAGGATGGAGGAAGGGAAGGGAGGATGGAGGAAGGGAAGGGAGGATGGAGGAAGGGAAGGGAGGATGGAGGAAGGGAAGGGAGGATGGAGGAAGGGAAGGGAGGATGGAGGAAGGGAAGGGAGGATGGAGGAAGGGAAGGGAGGATGGAGGAAGGGAAGGGAGGATGGAGGAAGGGAAGGGAGGATGGAGGAAGGGAAGGGAGGATGGAGGAAGGGAAGGGAGGATGGAGGAAGGGAAGGGAGGATGGAGGAAGGGAAGGGAGGATGGAGGAAGGGAAGGGAGGATGGAGGAAGGGAAGGGAGGATGGAGGAAGGGAAGGGAGGATGGAGGAAGGGAAGGGAGGATGGAGGAAGGGAAGGGAGGATGGAGGAAGGGAAGGGAGGATGGAGGAAGGGAAGGGAGGATGGAGGAAGGGAAGGGAGGATGGAGGAAGGGAAGGGAGGATGGAGGAAGGGAAGGGAGGATGGAGGAAGGGAAGGGAGGATGGAGGAAGGGAAGGGAGGATGGAGGAAGGGAAGGGAGGATGGAGGAAGGGAAGGGAGGATGGAGGAAGGGAAGGGAGGATGGAGGAAGGGAAGGGAGGATGGAGGAAGGGAAGGGAGGATGGAGGAAGGGAAGGGAGGATGGAGGAAGGGAAGGGAGGATGGAGGAAGGGAAGGGAGGATGGAGGAAGGGAAGGGAGGATGGAGGAAGGGAAGGGAGGATGGAGGAAGGGAAGGGAGGATGGAGGAAGGGAAGGGAGGATGGAGGAAGGGAAGGGAGGATGGAGGAAGGGAAGGGAGGATGGAGGAAGGGAAGGGAGGATGGAGGAAGGGAAGGGAGGATGGAGGAAGGGAAGGGAGGATGGAGGAAGGGAAGGGAGGATGGAGGAAGGGAAGGGAGGATGGAGGAAGGGAAGGGAGGATGGAGGAAGGGAAGGGAGGATGGAGGAAGGGAAGGGAGGATGGAGGAAGGGAAGGGAGGATGGAGGAAGGGAAGGGAGGATGGAGGAAGGGAAGGGAGGATGGAGGAAGGGAAGGGAGGATGGAGGAAGGGAAGGGAGGATGGAGGAAGGGAAGGGAGGATGGAGGAAGGGAAGGGAGGATGGAGGAAGGGAAGGGAGGATGGAGGAAGGGAAGGGAGGATGGAGGAAGGGAAGGGAGGATGGAGGAAGGGAAGGGAGGATGGAGGAAGGGAAGGGAGGATGGAGGAAAGGAAGGAGGGGAGGAAGAAAGAGGGAGAGAGGGAGGGAGGAACAAGTAAATCAATGAATAGACATACTGTCCAGGTGCTCAGTGCTGGCTTAGCAGGATGGCGCCCAGAAGTAGGGCCTGACCCCAGGACCCTGGCAGGTGGTCCTTTGGAAGGTGATCCCAGGGAGTGAGGGGGCAGGAGAGAAGGGAGAGCGGGAACTCCACCTTGACCCCATCTGCACGCGCCTGGCAGCATAGAGCCTCCTCCAATGACCCTGAGCACGGGAGCAGGGCCTGGTCCCCCAGCCCCTGAACCCCGTGGCTGAGGCTGCCCTGAGGGTGCTGCCCCCGCCCCCCCCAGGCTGCCTGTGCCAGGAGGGTGGGGCATCATGCATGCCTGCTCAGTGGGTGCTGAGGCCCAGACTGAGGGGTGGGGGTGGGGCTAGGATCTACTGGGTTCAGAGGTGGGGCTGGGGAGTGGGCACAGGGGCTCCTGCCTTGTGTTGCGAGGGAGGGAGCTGTGCATAGGCATCTCCAAGGGGCAGGAAGGGGCAGGAAGGGGCAGGGAAGGGGCAGGGAAGGGCAGCTCAGGTGTCAAGTGCAAATGTGTGGCCTGGGTTGAAAAGAGTCAATAGGTGATTTACTAAATGATGTTGAGTCGGGTGGAGATGCTCCCCCAAATTGAGAGCTTATGAGATTTGAGCCCAGAATTCAAACATGGAGCAAGGGACCCCACATGGAGCAGGAGCACCTACAGCAATGCCGTGGTGTGAAGGGCTCTCCTGGAGGCCCTGGCCTTGTCCCCTGAATGGGCTTCCTGCAGGCGGGTGGCCTGGCGATGCCCCCAGAGCAGGAAGGGGCAACAGACAGGAGAGGAAAGGAGGCTGGCCTGGCTCCCCCAGCTCAGTCACCTCTGTTTCCTTCCTCCCTCCCGTCCTCCCTCCTTCCCTCCCTTCCTTCCTCCCTCTCCCTCTTTCTTTCTTTCTTTCTTTTTCTTTCTTTCTTTCTTTCTTTCTTTCTTTCTTTCTTTCTTTCTTTCTTTCTTTCTTTCTTCCTTTCTTCCTTCCTTTCTTCCTTTCTTCCTTTCTTCCTTTCTTCCTCACTTCTTTCTTTCTTTCTTTCTTTCTTTCTTTCTTTCTTTCTTTCTTTCTTTCTTTTCTCTCTCTCTCTAAAGCAATAAAAAAATTGAATTTTTAAATTTTTATACACAATACCTCATTACACATTCCAGAGTCCCCTCAATATCATCTAGTGCCTCTATTAGTGGCTAAATTGGCGACATGATCCTGTAGCTACAGGACTCTAGTCCTCTGGGCCTTCTCAGGTTAGGGCTACTGGCATTTGTCCATTTACCATTCAAATTGAGCAAGGGAGTCCCAAAAGGCATCTAAGTGGATTACTCTAATAACAAACATATTTTTCTTTCCCCAATTATGCGGTCACAGCTATGGACCTCATTTTCTTTCCTACTTTGTGTTTTTTTTCTCGTACAAGTATTGCAACCCCAGCTTTGTTTCCATTTTCATAAAGTATCCTTTTCCATACCTTTACATTCAGTCTGGGTGTGTCTTTCTATCTGAAATGAGCTTTATATAGACAGCATATGTAAGAGTCTTATTTTTTTATTCATTCAGCAGCCTCCATATGTCTTTTTTGTTGTTAATCCTCACCCAAGGATATTTTTTTCCCATTGATTTCTAGAGAGAGTGGAAGGGAGGGAGGAGGGGGAGAGAGAGGGAGGAACACAATGTGAGGGAGACACGATTGGTTGCCTCCCACATGCCCCTGACCAGAGCCAGAAGCCTGCAACGGAGGTACCAGCCCTTGACCGGAATCGAACCCAGGACTCTTCAGTCTGCAGGCCAACTCTCTATCCACTGAGCACACCAGCCAGGGCCTGTTTTCTTTGACAGAGTCTGTGTGTTAGCTCTGGGCCTCGGTCTTCTCATCCACCCAATGGGAGAGCAACCTTCCGGACCTCTCCCTCAATGCCCCGGGCGTCGTGCTGTGCTACCATCAGTGAATCCCCTGTGAGCGCCCAGAGGGCGGAAACGCGCCTCGATTTGCCTCTGTACCCTTCACATCCAGCGTGTCTGACACACAGCACCGCCGCCCGATCCATGGGTTCATGGATGCCCAGCAGAAGGGCTTCCTCGCAAAGCAGGCAGGTGAGGCGGGAAGGAGTCTGGTGTCCCCACAGGCGCTGGCAGTGGCGACAATGGCAGCCGAGGCCGGAGGAGACTTGGAGAGAGAACTGACCACACAGACATTTAATTTTACGTCTTTCTTTCAGGCGTGTCATCTCTGAAACGCGGCTGCATTAGCCGTGACTCTTCCCTCCCCTGTTTTCATCCTGTTGTGACCGGACAGCCCAGGGGTCCGGGCGCCTGTCACTACCTGAGCCCATCCGCAGCGACACGGTGACCCTGGGGCGCAGATTCCAATCCTGCCGCAGCGCGGGGAGCAGGTCCCCCGGGACATCTGCTCCTACCCCCTCGCCAGCGGCTGGTCATAGGCCCACGAGGGAGACACAGCTACGCGCGGCTTCGAGCCCACGTGTAACAGGGAAGGGGGAGTCTGCAGCCCGGCTCAGGAGTCAGAGTCCCATAAGGAGATGGCTGACACCAGGACGTTCCTAGCGCTCAGCCTGCCTGGGCCGGAGGGTGGGCAGCGCTCCTGAGAGCAGCTCCCGGAGGCACAGCCACCAGGTCAAAGCGCGTCCTGTCCTCGGGCGGCTCCCAGAATGTCTTTCCTTCCCAGGTCACGGGCCCAGCGAGGCCTCTCCTCTTCCACAGCCGGTCCGCCCCGGGTCCCAGGCCTGGAAGAAACCTCTCGTCTATGGTTACAGGGGAGTCATTGTTAGAGGACTGTGGCTCCATTCTGCTCCGTGCCCTTCCCACTCTCACCGTGGCTCTTAGGTGCAGGAACTCAGGCTGCAGACCAACAGGAAGTCAGGAGGCAGGCGAGGCGGGACGTGCAGACACTCCCTCCTTCAGCAAGCCTCACTGAGCCCTGCTGGGCCAGCCTTGAGGGGCACAGGGACACCCCTCCTCCTGGGCCACAGGGCACACGCAGGGCAGGCGTCTCTGCACTTCCCTGGCCCCTGGCACTGGGAGCTGAAGTCGCAGCACCCCTCCGTGTCCCTCTGTTCCCTGCCCCCTCCCTGGCCTAACAGCAACACACCAACCAGCACCTGGGCCCCGCCACCTGGGCAGGGAGAAGCCAGGACTCATCCACCGGCAGGGCCCCCAGCCGCGCCCCCGACCCCCTGTTTTGCTGGCCGGGGCTCCTGGGGCAGGCGGGGCGTTTCACTTCTGTCCCCGAGTGTGAGAAGTCGCCAGGCCACTGGCTTCCTGTTTTGTACCAGCTCTTCTTAACTATCACTGTTTTTGTAGGTTTTTTTGTAGTTGTTTTTATCACTAAGCAGTTTTAAAACATAGTAACACGCCCAGCGGCGTGGCTCAGTGGTTGAGCATCAAACTACGAACCAGGAGGTCAGGGTTCGATTCCCGGTCAGGACACATGCCTGGTGGTGGGTGCGATCCCAGTGAGGGGCATGCAGGAGGCAGCTGATCGATGAATCTCTCTCATCATTGAGAGCAAGTTCACCTCGCGAGCAGAGGACCCCGGGCCTCGCACAGTCCGGGCGGGCGTCTATGGAATTGACAAGTGAGGGACTATGGGCCGCCCGTGCCGGCAGCCAGAGCCTGTGTGTGACGCATGGGCGCCCCGGAGAAGGCAGTGGGGCTGGCACGAGAAATGGCAGAATTCGATGATTGGGAGAATCAACCACCGGGTGAGGGGGGACGCAGCTCTGAGGACGGAGCCTGGGACCCCAGACTTCCGGGAATCCCTTCTCACCAACCAGGACCACGGAGAAGGAAACAGAGTGAGGAGCCGCTCCCCCACGCACCCGGGAGCTCCGGGAGCCACGGGTGTGGACAGAGGAGATCAGAGTGGGCACCCGGGCCCGGCAAGGAAAGTCCTTCTCGCCTGCTTGGCCTGAGCAAACACCCCGGCCCTGAGCACGCCCTCGCGGGGCCTTTGGACGAGGCCGGCCCTGCACGGACCTGTGCTCAGCGAGCCCTGGGCTTCTCCCTCCTGGTAGAGGGTTTGGGTGGCGATGTGAGGTCTTGGATGCTGGTCAGATACATCCAAGGCCCAAGAAAGACGGAGTCATACAGGATCCTGACCATCGGGCCCAGAGGAGCTGAGCAGTGAGCCACCTCTCGGGCTGCACAGCTATAGCCCAGCACTGTGCCCGCATTTGTGTTGACCGCGCACCCACTATATGCCAGGGCCTATGCGCGAGACAGATGAAAAGCAACCAGATGAAACTTTCTTTTCTCCTTCGGGTAAGAGAGAGACGCCCTGGAGAGTCCAATCCTCCCATTGCCAGATGCTGAAATTGCCCCGGGCGGCGAGGCGACCAGTCCACGGCCACACAGCAGGCAGAGCAGGTCAAGGCCAAACCCTGTCCCACAGGACTCAGTGCCCACCCATGGAGCCCTGAGGCCAGGCTGCACCGTGAGGCCTCAGGCCCTCCCCGGCCCCAGCACAGGCAGCGGCCTCGCTGACCCTCGGCGTTCCCATGTGGAAGATGGAGCCGCGGACAATCCCCATGTGGCCTGGGGGCCACGGACTCCAGATGCAGCGGGTGTGGCAGACGCCGTGCCCTGTGGGTGCGGCTGTGCACACGGCCTCTGTCCTCAGACCTGGGCACCGTTCTCAGGGACCAAGCAGCCTGCTGCGGCCGTCTCGGTGGCTCCTCTACCCAGCGGCCTAGTTGGGGAGCAGTGCAAGGAGGGAGCCTTGGGGACCTGAGCTAGGATCAGAGTGAGCAGTGTCACGTCTGGAGTCCCTGGGCAGCCGCAGGAAGGTGGGACTTGAGCCCCATGGGGACTACATGTAGGTGGGGTGGGGGGCAGGCCCTCCAGGCAGGAGAGCCCCCCTGGTAAAGGCACTAAAGAGGAAGCTATCTGCTAATGATGCATCAGATAAGGGGTTAATGTACACAGTTTATAAAGAATTCATACAGCCCTGGCTGGTTCGGCTCAGTGGATAGAACATTGATCTGTGGACTGAGGAGTCCTGTGTTCAATTCCCGGTCAGGGCACATGCCTGGGTGTGGGCTCAATCCTCAGTGTGGGGCGTGCAGGAGGCAACTGATCAATGATTCTCTCTCCTCGTTGATGTTTTTTCTCTCTCTCTCCCTCTCCCTTCTTCACTGAATTCAATTAAAAAATATTTTTTAAAAAAGGAGCAGGTGCCCGGATGGGTTTGGCTCAGTGGATAGAGTGTCGGCCTGCAGACTCAAGGGTCCCAGGTTCGATTTTGGCCAAGGGCATGTACCTTGGTTGCGGGCACATCCCCAGTGGGGAGTGTGCAGGAGGCAGCTGATCGATGTTTCTCTCTCATCGATGTTTCTAACTCTCTATCTCTCTCTCCCTTCCTCTCTGTAAAATATCAATAAAATATATTTTTTAAAAAAGGAGCAGGTGACAGGGGGACTGGAAAGGGCCAGCCCCGGGCACTGCTGACTCTCACGGTTACCCCTGGCTCTGCGGGCCGTGGCACAGCTAGAAGAGGAGGATCTACAGAAGCCCTGGCATGGCCCTGGGTCCGAGTGCCTAGCCAGTGCCCAGCCCAACCACACCTGCTCCTAGAACCCTGCAGGGGCTGGAACAGCCCTCCACAGAGGCCTGGGAACCAGGGCGGGGCCTGAGCCTTGGGGACGGAATCGGGACTGTGGAGTCAGGAGAGCGGCGAGGGGATGGGGCAGTCGGAGGTCCTGAAAGAGGAAGCTGCTCTTCTCAGTTCCGCTCCTGAGGACGGGAAATACCCTCAGCTCCCCCAGCCCGGCAGCTGTCCCCGTCGCCTTACCTGAAGCCACGGACCCGGGCAGACCCCCCGGGCTCTGTGCCCAAGGTCGCTGTGTCCTGAGCACTCCCAGGGCCCAGAGCAGCCACCTGGGGCAGACACAGGGCCCCATCCCCCTGAGCAGGGGCGGGGATTGGGGGGAGGGGGAGGGGTGAGGTCTCACTGAGGCTCTCAGAGGGTGAAGGAGCAGGACCCAGGCCTCAGAGGTGAAATCCAAGAAAGGGTGCGAAGCCGGCCCATCTCCCCTCCTCCCCTCTCCCTGGGCCTTTGAGGAAGGGGATCTAAGCCCAGGGGTTCTGCCCCACCCCCACCTACTCGGGATGGGGGAGCTGGGGCCCAGGAGCAGGCCTCCGAATGCAGGGACTGGGCTAGGTGGGACCTGGCTGCGCTGGGAGAATGGCCCGGTGGGAAGCAAGGGGTAGTCGCTTTCTTCCTTCCCATGCGATCTTCTAGAAACCGATCAAGAAAGAAGCCAGGCCTCCGGGCAGAGCCCTGACCTCCCTGCTCACCCGCCCTGTCCTGGGCCCTGAGCAGCACTGGCCTCTTGGCTGGGACGAGGGCAGTGAGGCCGGGGCTGCAGCTTCTGACCCTGGCTTCATCAGGGGCGGCCTGCGCTGCTCCCACCTGCCCAGGAGCTCAGCTTCCCTGACGGAGCAACTCGGCATGAGAAAGAGCCTACTAAGTGCAGGCTCAGTCTTAGGTTGGCAGGGAGAAGGGTTGATGCACAGGCCAGTGCTCTGCTGCCCCCATTGTCTGCTTCTGTGTCCAGCTGAGGCCCTCTCCCCCACGCCAGCCATGTCTGCTCT
>NW_006289392.1:4884256-4885109 GCF_000327345.1 Myotis davidii
CAGGTTGGCAGGGAGAAGGGCTGATGCACAGGCCAGTGCTCTGCTGCCCCCGTTGTCTGCTTCTGTGTCCAGCTGGGGCCCTCTCCCCCACGCCAGCCATGTCTGCTCTAACGTCTGGTCGCTGGGCCAGCCTGGGGTCACAGGCCCAGGCAGGGGGCAGGGTCTGGAGTCACAGGCCCAGGCAGGGGCAGTGTCTGGGACCAGGCCCAGGCAGGAGGCAGTGTCTGGGGTCAGGCCCACGCGGGGGGCAGTGTCTGGGACCAGGCCCAGGCAGGGGGCAGTGTCTGGGACCAGGCCCAGGCGGGGGGCAGTGTCTGGGACCAGGCCCAGGCGGGGGCAGTGTCTGGGACCAGGCCCAGGCGGGGAGCAGTGTCTGGGATCAGGCCCAGGCGGGGGCAGTGTCTGGGGTCAGGCCCAGGCAGGGGCAGGGTCTAGGGTCCCTCCACTCCCACGTGACCACCTATGGAGGCAGGACTGGTGTCCAGCCCCTGGTGCAGGCCTGCAGAGCAGTGATTGGGGCACTCGGGGTGGAGCTCCCCTCTGGCGTCTGCCACACTGGGCTGAGCGGGGAGGGCGTGGCGTCCAGGATACCCAGACCTCCGCCCATAGGCACAGAGCCCCTGGGAAGACGCTGTTGTCCCCAAGGGGCCAGGCCAGGCTCACAGACGAAGGGGATGCAGGGGCCCAGGGGGCCCAGGAGGGGCAGGCGGTGGCCGGGAGCCTCCTCCTGCAGAGAAAGAAAAGGGAGCGACACAGAGATGAGGCTCAGAGGGTTCCTCTCACCAGCCCACCTGCTCAGCTTCTCCTGAGCAGAAAGGCAATGGCAGAGGGGGGTCAGTGGCAGGGGGGGCAG
>NW_006289392.1:4886413-4887370 GCF_000327345.1 Myotis davidii
GGGGGCAGTAGCAGAGGGGGGACAGGACAGACAGGGGGACAGGACAGACAGGGGGACAGGACAGACGGGGGGACAGGACAGACGGGGGACCCCGGAGGAGAAGCTGAGTGGTGTCCTGCGGGGAGAGGACGCGAGGGAAACGGGGTGCAGGAGGGAGGAAATGTGTGGGTTGGGAAGAAGCTACTGGGATGCAGGGAAGGGAGGGGCCAGCTGACAAGGAATTGGCCCCCAGCTCCTGTGCTTGGAACGGAGCTAGAATGCTGCTTCTCGGACAGGGCGGCCATGGAACCCAACCCTCAGCAAAGGGTGGGACATGAAGCTCTATTCTGGAAGCTTCCATCCGATGGAAATAAACACTCCTCATACCCAGCCAGGGGCTCAGCTTACGACCCCAGAGGGTGCTGGCTGGATGCCCGTCAGGCTGCTCGCCCACGGTTGTGGGTTCAATCCCGGGGAGGGGGTGTGCAGGAGGCAGCCAATCAATGTTTCTATTTCCCTGATGTTTCTATCTCTCTCCCCATCACCCTTCCTCTCTAAAATCAATAAAAAATATGTTTAAAAAATAAAATAAAAAAGAAACGAAATAGCACCTCCCCAGGAAAGAGAGACAGGACATGGCTGGTGGCTGAGGGCAGGCGGTGGGGGGTGTGGCCCAAACCCTGGTTTCTGAGATCGCCGCAGGCCCCCCCACCAAGGGGTAAGGGCGTGGTCCCCGGGTCCCAGCGGTCCTGGGTGCTAGGGGTGGGTGCTAGCAGTCCCGGGTGATAGCGGTCCTGGGTGCTAGGGGTCTCAGGTGCAAGAGGTCCCTGGGTCCCAGTGGTCCTGGGTGCGAGGGGTAGGTGCTAGAGGTCCCGGGTGCTAGGGGTCCCTGGTGTGAGGGGTGGGTGCTAGGGGTCCCAGGTGCAAGGGGTGGGTGCTAGGGGTCCCAGGTGCAAGGGGTGGGTGCTAGGGGTCCTG
>NW_006289392.1:4887460-4888109 GCF_000327345.1 Myotis davidii
AGGGTCCCAGTGGTCCCGAGTGCGAGGGGTGGGTGCTGGACTTCTGGAACCTTGCTGGGACGTCAAACTCGCTCAGAGCTCCCCAACCTCCCACTCACCTCTGGGGTTCGGGCCCAGGCTGCCGTCAGACGAGCTGACTGGAGAACGTCAGGTGGCCGTCCTCCGGGCCGCAGAGGTGGCCGCTGATGGTGAAGGGGGGACCCATCTCCACCTCCTTCAGGTGCCTGAGAAAGAGGGTCCAGCCCAGTCCTGGGGGCCGAGAGCCCAGCCTGGATGGAAGGCTGGGAGGACCTCCTGCAGGGACCCGCGGGCCGCAGAACAGAGGAGGAGGGGACCTGCGGCTCAGGCCAGGAGGCGCCCTGACTCCTGCCCCCTGAACCCCGATTGTCTTCCTTTGCTCCCCTCTTTCGATACCATCTGATGCCTGAGGCTGTGTTGTGATCAGACCCAGCAGGGAAAGGCCTGAGGAGAGGCCGAGACCCTAGTGCCCTGGAAGCTAGCGCCCGTCCCAATGGCGCCTCCTGCAGAAAGGGGGGAGGTGGCGAGTGAAGGCAGGGCTGCGGGGCGGGGGGGTGCTAAGAAGATCCCTGGGGTCAGGCTCTTAAATGGGCTTGTCCGTGTTCCAGTTCTTATCCATGGACCGCTCTAA
>NW_006289392.1:4888383-4889281 GCF_000327345.1 Myotis davidii
GGCTGCTCCGGGGCTCAGGGAGGGTCCCAGGTTCCTGCAGTGTCTGCCTCTGCCCCCTGCCCCATCTTCAGAGACTGAATCTTCAACTTTTGGGGAGCAGGTCCACCACAGGGGGTCCCTCTATCAAGGGTTCTGATTACCCTGGGAGGAAGCCAGCAGGCCTAGCTGGGAGCCCCAAAGAGCAGACTTGGCTTCAGTCCAGACTCCCCCACTTTCCAGTCCAGACTGTACCCCCATACTGTCATCTATACAACACGGAGACCAAGAATGTCATCCCTGCACGGGATTCTAAAGGAAAGCATCTTGGGAAAAGGTGCATTGGCACATAGTAGGTGTTCAGTAAACACCTGTGGGAGCTGGTGAAGCGGGCCTGGGAAGCGTTCTCTCCCGCCCGTGTGCCCGCCCAGCTCTCCCGGGTCCCATGAGAAGGGCAGATATGTGTCAGGTGGGAGTGTCACGCCACATCCCAGGAGACGCCCAGGTTGGTGGCGGATGGAGGGGGGTGGGGGGCTGAAGCTCCAGCAAGCTCAGGAGGGGGCCTCGGGAAGAGAGGGACAGGAGCTGGGTGGCCACCTGCAGTCTGGTCTAACCAGCCTGCTGGCCATGCCTCTGGACCCACACGGGCCTTGGGGACGCACTCCTGTCAGCTCTGAGAGGAGAGGGAACGGGGTGCTCGCTGAGGTGAGGGGAGTCCCCACCCCTTGATAAAGGCCCCAGGCCCTTCCCCCCCTACCCCCACCCCAGCACTCACCCTCCCAGCAGTACCCGCGCTGGTACCACTTGGCCAGGCTGTAGCCCAGGATGGACACGAGCAGCAGCGAGAGCCCCACGGCCAGGAGCAGGCCCAGGGTGCTGACGGCGTCCTCCCCTGCAGGGACACGGCACTCACCCAGCCCCC
>NW_006289392.1:4889365-4893403 GCF_000327345.1 Myotis davidii
CAGCCCTCACCCAGCCCTCACCCAGCCCTCACCCAGCCCCCAGCCCTCACCCAGCCCTCACTCAGCCCCCAGCCCTCACCCAGCCCCCACAACTGGCAGTACAAGGTCCCACAGCCAGCTCCTCCTCCCACTGCCATTGAAATCACTGCCCTGGGAACCTTGATCTGAGCTACCAGGTTTTGTAAGCCATACTAGGATGTGAATGGCAGATATCTGATATTTTATTTTTATTTTATTTATTTACTTTTTTGGTTAATCCTCACCCAAGGATCTTTATTCCATTGATTTTAGCGAGAGTGGAAGAGAGGAAGAGAGGCAGAGAGAAATATCGATGTGAGAGACACATGGATTGGTTGACCAGGGCCGGGGAACCTGCAACCCAGGTGCATGCCCTTGACTGGAATCGAACCCAGGACTCTTCAGTCCGAGGGCGATGCTCTATCCACGAGCACACAGCTGGGCGGACACCTGACTGGGTACGTGGTTTACTTATCCGAAGCGTCGTCCCTGCACAGAAGCTGCTGGAGCCGAGAGTCCTGCCCAAGGCCACGGGCATCACTCACATGGGCAAGGGCAGGGCTGTCAGGGGAGCGTCCGGGAGGCTGGCCCCGCCCCAGGCCTGCTGGTCAGGAAGGCAGCCTGCGGGCCCACAAACCGAGCCTGCAGGTCCTGGTTCCCTCCCGCCAAGCCCCATGCCAGGGACAGGGCACAGACCCAGGGCTCTGTGTGCTGCTTGCATGCATCGCTTCTTCCCTTTTGTGGTACGGCTTCCAGCTAAATGTATGTTGTTTGTAAAGCCAAACCAAGAGACACAGAGGAGAGAGAGAGAGAGAAAGAGAGAGAGAGAGAGAGTCCTCAGGAGATGAGATGGGCTCGCAGAAGCAGGGAGGGAGCCAGGTTTGCAGAGAGGCTGGCATGGGCCTCCCAGGGAGACAAGCCATGGCACTCAGGTGGTGGGGAAGGATGAGATCAGCCCTGCTCCTGCGGACCACAGGCCAGAGGGGTGGGGGGGGTGTTGGCTGGCCCCAGTTCGTGGCCCCATTGGGGGGCTCCCGGGTGCTGGGAGAGCCCAGGAGGTGAGGCTCCTGCACCCCTCGGCACAAGCTCAGGTCCACCATGTGCAGTGCGGCGAGCAAAGCCTTCCACCTTCCTCTCACTGGGCATCAGCGCGCTCATGGGGACCAGCGGAGCAGGAGCCACGAGTGGTTGGTGCTGAGGGAGGCCAGGCAGGGCCCCGGAGAGGACGGGCGCCCCTATGTGGGGACAGGTCAGTGCCCGCTCTGCTGTGGCTGTCGCTATACCATCAAATGGCGCAGCTGTGGCTTTAAACTATTTTGCAGCCGCCACGCCCCGCCCAAGCCTCTCCCTCTCCATCCCCTTCTTCCCATTAAAGCACCAGGTTGTTCTCTGCTCAGCAAAGAGAATGTGACCGCGCAGTGCAGAGCGAAGCAGCGCCCCCTTGTGCCAGATTTCAAAGGCCCTGCCCCTTAGGGCCAAGGGGGCCCACAGCTTAGCCTCCTGGTGCACGGAGTGGCCTGCAGCCTGGGGGCAGGGAGAGCCTGGCGGACACGAGCCCTGGAACCATGGGAAAGACGCCAAGGGGTGCCTGCTTCTCCAGGCAAACCTGAGCCCAGGGAGGCAACAGACTCCCCGGGGAGCTGTGGGAGCGAGAGCCGAGCGGGCGGAGCAGAGAGAGGAGCCCCGTGAGAGGAGTGACGGGAGCTCCTTGGCAGGCGGCGGGCATAGGAGGCTGGAGGCGCTAAGCCCTGTCGTGGCCTGGGAGCCACCAAATGGTTTCTG
This sequence comes from Myotis davidii, assembly GCF_000327345.1. Lineage (NCBI taxonomy): Eukaryota > Metazoa > Chordata > Mammalia > Chiroptera > Vespertilionidae > Myotis > Myotis davidii. Next base: position 4,891,166 of record NW_006289392.1, read on the forward strand.
TCCCCGAGGCAGCAGGGACGCCACAGCGAGGCCTGGCGGGATCCCACGGCTGGGGCTGGGGCTGGGGCTGGGCACAGGGCTGGTTCCCTGCATGGCTGGGGCTCAGAGCCCAGCCCAGCGGATGGCCATTGCCAGGGCTGCACCAGGGTGCCAGTGTGAGCACATGGCATCAGGGACCGGGCCTCCCGCCCCCACTCCTTACATCCCCAAGAACGGTGGGGAACAGGAATCCCCAAAGCCACCAGCGGCATCTTCTCTGCGTCGGGCACTGCTCTGGACACTTGTATGTTGGCGATAAAACAAAATATTAAAATCCCCGCCTCATGGAGAGTATATTCCAGCACAGGGAGACGGACAAAAGCAAAACCAGTGAGACCGGGTGCTGGGAGGCGACCGGGCGCGGGAGAAGGAAAGGCAGTGAGGCCGAGCTGAGGGCAGGGGCGGCTGCGAAGAACGTGGCCGTGGCTCAGTGGCTGACCATTGACCTATGAACCAGGAGGTCAGGCTTCCGTTCCCAGTCAGGGCACAGGCCCGGGGTTCGTGTTGGCGCCCCGGGGCAGGGGGGGGGGCGGGCAGGAGGCAGCGGATGAATGACTCTCATCATTGACGTTCCCCTCCCTCCCTCGCCCCTCCTCTCTGAAAGGAGTCTGTTCGGAAGGCGGGTGGCGGTGGAGGGGAAAGCCCGAAGGCGGTGAGGGAAGGAGCACACGCACACGGGGAGACAGCGACTGTGGGACGTTCCTGGCAGGGGAGCAGCAGGTACCACGGAGGCAGGAGCGTGCCACGCAGGCCCAGACCCCGCAGCAAGGAGCCCGAGTGCTGGGCAGGGCGAGCGGGGAGGGCCGCCAGGGAGGGGCAGGAGCCGCTCACAGGGGCGGAGGGCAGTGAGGGGGGTGGGAGAGGAGCCTGCTCATGGGAGGATGAACGCAGGGCTTAAAAGGGCGGCTTGGCGGCTGGGCTGGGAGCAGAGCAGGTAGGAGATGCCAAGGAAGCAGGAGAGCGGTCAGGAGGTGGCGGAGCCCAGGCAGGAGCTGCCCGTCGGAGGGGCTGTGCAGCAGCTGCCAGGCCATGGCGTGTGGGTCACGGGGAGTGAGAGGCCAGAGCTCAGTCGTGGAGGCCTGGGGAGTGGCCCAGTGGGCGAGCGGGTGACTCAGCGGGAGCCGGCGTGCTTGTGGAAGCTGAGGTTTTGAAGGGTTTTCTCTTTGGGAATAGAAAGTACCAGAAGGAAAGCACCAGGCGGGAAATCACTGTCCCCAGGGACCGCGAGGGGGACTCAGCTGGCTCAGCCCTGCCCAGGGTGCCTCCTGCCTGGGGGGCCTGCGGCCCTCTCGGTGCTCCCCTCCTCTCCTTTCCACGATGCTCCTTTCCTGGCACTGTCCACGGAGTCACCCTTTTCACACCTTTACACTCTTATGATAAAACATGGTTAATCCTCACCCGAGGATGCTTTCCCATTGGTTTTAGGGAGAGTGGGAGAGAGAGGGAAAGACAGAGAGAAACATCGAGGTGAGAGAGACACTCCATTGGTTGCCTCCTGCACACATCCTGACCTGGGGCCCGGGCCAGGGAGTTGCCTGCAACCGAGGAGGTACGTGTCCTTGACCAGAATCGAACCCGGGACCCTTTGGTCAGCAGGCCGACGCTCTGTCCACTGAGCCACATGGGCTATGGCTATTATGAAATATTTGATGCACAAGCCGTGCATAGAGTAGCCTGGTGAGCACCCCCAAGTTCCCACTCCCCTCCCGAGACGTGAAAGCGTGGCCACGCCGCCGCCTCCTCAGTGTGGGTCCCAGAGCGCCCCCCCTCCCCCGCCTCTGAGTGGCTGTTCTCCCAAAGCTGGTGCTGGTCTCCCTGGGCGTGTTTTTAAACTATTGTTTCATGTGATTCACATAAGGTGTGTGCACGTGTAGATATCATTGTTTTACATTATTTTAAATTTTACATAAATGACGTTAGGTTCACTAATCACAGTTAGGACACTAATCTACCTGGAATTCATTTTTGTACGTTATAAGAGAAATTGCAAAACACTGAAAACTGAATAATACTGAAAACACAACGTATTTTTAAAAATGTGGATTGCCCGGCCGGTGCGGCTCAGTCAGTTGAACGATGATTCCAAGGTGGCTGGTTCGATTCCCGGTCAGGGCACATGCCCAGGTTGCAGGTGCCACCCCCAATAGGGGGCGTGCAGGAGGCAGCACTCACATCACCGTTTCTCTCTCCCTCTCCCTC
>NW_006289392.1:4893431-4893909 GCF_000327345.1 Myotis davidii
TCTCTAAAGCAATGAAAGTATTTTCTCTCCGTGTGGCTCGAGGAGACAGTTCAGGAGCAACCAGGCAGCGGAAGTTCACAGATGGAGGTGGGGGCGTAAGGGGAGAACCCCAGGGATGTGCAGAGGCCCCCCAAGTTCGGGACGGACCAGTGCATGTGAGCGAATGAACTACCTGAGGCCAGAACGAGAGCATCGGAAAGAACTCCTGGCAACAGTGTCGAGCGTGGAAAGCACGGAGAACGGTACCTGTTCCCATGAGTCGGACGGAAAAAGCTCAAACGCGCAGGGCACTGGGCGAGGCCCCAGGAAGGTCTGCCCAGCCGTGGGGAGCAGTGCCCAGGCCGCTGCTCCGGGCCCAGCTAACGCATCGTCAAGGCAGGAGCAGAGGGATGGAGCTGCTGCCTTGAAGCTGACGGTTTCCCAGACCATTGGCAGGAAAACAAAACACCGGCCTCTCAACAAGGTGAAGGTCACAGGT
>NW_006289392.1:4894027-4898580 GCF_000327345.1 Myotis davidii
GAGCCGGCCACACGCTCAGGAGGCAAAGAGACGCCTGTGTGAAGGAGACCGAGTCCTATTTCTGGAAAGGGACGCCCCATGTTCAAGACTAGACACGTTGGATGGGTTGGCGGCAGGCGGGACATGGCAGAGGAGACAGCGGTGCCCGAGGAGACCGGCAGCAGAAGCGATCCAGCATTGAACACAGAGAGAGCATCGCCCAGGCAAGTGAAGGCGTCCCAGCGTGGGATTCGAGCAGCCGAGTGTGTGTGGAACTAGAGTCCACAAAGGAGAACAGAAAAGTGTTTGAAGAGACATGGCCCAAACTTCCAACCGTGAAGAACCCACCGAGTTATTTCTCCAGCCCGGCCGGTGCAGACAGTGTATTCCCTTCCCTGCCAGGAGCTCCGGGCCCAGGGCTGAGCCGTAACTTCTCTTTCTTTCCCTCGGTCACGTCCCGGGGCCCAAGCCATCCTGAGGCAGGAAAGGACCTCCTGCCTAAGAGCCCTCTTTGCAGCCACAGGGTGTGCGCGCCCAGGGAGGTGTGCGGGGCAAGGACAGCGTCCTGGCGAGAGCGTGGGGTGCGTGGTTTGTGCGTTGCTTACAAAGCGCAACAACAAACATTTAGAACTACACCAAGCCGTGGCCGAGCCGCAGAAAGCCAGCCGTCGCCCCTCGTCTCTCCCACGCGATGCCGGGCAAGGAGGGACCACCTTCAGGCCCAGCCGACTGCTCCTCCGACATGGGGTGACGAGAGCTCTGCCCTCAGAAGAGTTAACGGTGAGCAGGGAATCCTTCTCTGGGACTTCCTATAGGGAAGTAAACTTCAACCACTCTGACACACTCCATTGGAGTGCAGGTTTTATATAAATCTTAGTAACTATGAGCTTATGGTAAACTGATACGCTTAATAATAGCTGTTTCCCTCCACAAAATCCAAGTTTGAGAAAGGGTCAACAGAACAACATTCACTGTCTCTCCTTGCTTTACTACCTCCCCTGAGCCCTGCTGATTGGCCCAGGTTTGCTAGTGGGTGGAGCCAATGTGTGTTAAAAGGCCATAGTCCTGGTCCTTTCATTCTATTTGCAATGTCCATATGTCTAGAGCTTAGGAGACCAGACCAGCCTTCGTGCCCACTCGTTTATGTTCACACACTAATTGAGGCAGTTCCTTGCTCTTGCAGGCTCTTCCCGCGACCAGTGCAGAGAGAGAGAACATGGGGGTTGATGAATCTTGATTAGAACGTGACAAGGTTTAAGGAAAAATGAAAAAACACAAGACTGAGACAGAAATAGAGTGAAAGCTCTGGATGTGGTGTCTGCCCTCTGATGGAGGGACAGACCCAGAGAGCGCCAGCACCGGAAGGGGTTTATTAAATACTCGAATAACAGGAAGTTACATCACATCTGGGTGGGCCTTGAGTTCCTGGCGACATCATGAGATCCATCCCCTTAACACTGGGCAAGAAGGTCAAAATTGAGTGGTGTCCCAGTCTGTTGACCGGGGCCGCCCCCAGGGCGTGGCTCTGCCTTGCTCTGAGTTTCAGCTGACATTTAAGCTGAGAGTTTTTGCCAGTGGCCCTTAAGAAAGATTTAAGATTTAGATTTGGGCCAAGAGGAGAAAAAAATGCCCCAAGGGTCTTCAACCTTGGTCATTGCCCCAGCCAACTTTTACAAGACAGGTCTGTGGAGACTTGAGACATAAGACCTATGTCATAGTGTTACTTTATCTTTCTTTAACGTTAGTCTATTGTTGCTTTACGTATAAATTCCCCAGAGATGTCATGTATTTTAAGGTAAGATTTCAGTATACCTGGGTCTGGACAAAATACAGTCTTTGTTCCATTAAACATTCCATTTTACAAAGAAGCTTACTTGTCCTCAGAAAAATTATTAACTTAGGAAACTCCAGTTTTAGTTTGTAAAGTAGAAAATGGGCATAAAATATACTTAGAATGATAAAGAAGAAAGAGGAGAAAGCGAAAGAGGGAAGAAGAGTCTGAGAAAAAAAAGTGGTGTCTAGAGGTAAGTTAGGAGAGTTGGGAAAGAGAATTGAGAGGAAGAGAAGAAGAAATTTATAGATATGTAACTTAGGTGAAAATAGTGGTTTCCTTTCTGATAATAAAATCAAGATGCAGGAGAATAGAGTCAGTAGTCAATGTGTCAGAAAAATAGAGTGTCTGAACTTAGCTGCCCCAATAAATGGAATAGCAGCCAGAGTATAGCATAAGTGAGTAAACAAAACAATGTAAAAAGATAGAAAACCCCAGCATAAAACAAAAATTACTCAAAAAACAGGAGGGAGATTCCAGTCAAGGTGGTAGCACAGGTAAATGCATTACTTGTATCCTCCTACAACCACATCAAAATTACAACTAAATTTCATGTTTGAGAACCACCTGAAACTTAGGTGAACAGAAGTCTTACAGCTAAGGATATAAGGAAGAAGCCACATCAGGACTGGTAGGAGGGATAGAGACACAAAATGGCTGGTCCCACACCCATGTGTGGTGGATAAAAATCTTGAGGGATATCTCAGCTTCAGAAGTCCTCCCTGAGGGTGCCAATGCCAGGAAGAGATGTCCCCATAACTTCTGGCTATAAAAACCCGCTGGGATTTTGGCTGAATGAGAAGAAGGCTGCCAGAGTCCCAGGCAGTTCCTCTTAAAGGACCAGCTCATGGGCTTATGAGACTCATTTGCTCTGAACTCCTGTACTTGAGCAGCAGCTCCAATGGCACCCATAAGACTGTCGGCTGATTTCTCAACAGAAACTTTGCAGGCCAGAAGGGATTGGCAAGAAATATTCAAAGTGATGAAAAGCAAGGACCTACAACCAAGATTATTCTGTCCAGCAAAGCTATCATTTAGAATCAAATGGCATATAAAGAACTTCCCAGACAAGAAAAGCTAAAGGAGTTTATCACCACCAAACCAGTACTACAAGAAATGTTAAAGGGTATTCTTTAAGAAGAAGAAAAAAAGATAAAAAATATGAAAGATAAAATGGCAATATACTAGTATACATATCTAACCCAATTACTTTAAGTGTAAATAGATTAAATGTCCCAATCAAAAGACATATGAAGGTTGAATAATAAAACAAAACCCTTACAGATGCTGTCTACAAAAAATTCACTTCAGATTGAAAGACACACAGACTAAAAGGACGGTAAAAGATATTGCATGAAAATGAAACAAACAAAAAAGTTGAAGTATCAATACTTATACCAGACAAATCGACTTTAAAACAAAAGCCATAACAAGAGACAAAGAAGGGCCCACTTCTTTGTATATTCACTTCTGGGTATTTATCCAAAGAAACAAACAAAAAACCCTATAAAATTGAAAAAATATACATCTGTTTTTTGAACATTGCAGCATTATTTACAATAGCCAAGATATGATGAATTGGATAAAGAAGGAGTGGTACATATATGCAATGGAATATGGCTTACCTATAAAAAAAAAAAGAATTAAATTTTGCCACTGCAACAACATGAATGGACCTAGAGGGTATTGTGCTGCTGAGTGAAGTAAGTCAGACAGAAGAAGACAAATGCCATATGATTTCACTTACATGAAGAATCTGAAAAACAAAATAAACGAACAAGCAGAACAGAAACATACTCATAGATACATAGAGAACGTTTTGAAGGTTGTCAGATAAGAGGAAAGTTGGAGGGATGGGTGAAAAGGTGGAGATTAAGAAGTGCAAAGTGGCAGTTACAGAATAGTCCCAGGGATGTGAAGTACAGCTGCGGGAATATAGTCAATAACATTGTGGTAAGTGTGTATGCTGTGAGATGGGTGCTAAGTGTATTGGGATGATGACAGTAAGTTAGTTATATGTGTAATCACTGGGTTGCACACCTGAAGCTTATAATATTGTATGTCAATTTAAAACTAAAACATTATTTTAAAATAGATCTGCAAATCAATTCATGTGATATACCACATCAACAAAATGAAGAGTAAAAATCGTATGGTCATATCAATAGGTACAGAAAAGGCATTTGACAAAATACAGCATCCATTTATGGCAAAAAACAAAACAAAACAAAAACACCTCTCAGCAAAGTGAAACTAAAAGGAACATGTCTCAACATGATAAAGGCCATACATGACAAACCCATAGCTAACTTCATACTCAACTGGGAAAACTAAATGCATTTATTTCCCTTAAGATCAAGAACAAGACAAGGATGCCCACTTTTATTACTCCTGTTCGACATAGTATGGGAAGTCCTAGCCACAGCAATCAGACAAGAAGAAGAAATAAAAGGCATCCAAATTGGGAGGAAAGAAGCAAAACTGTCATTATTTGCAGATGACATGATACTGTATATAGAGAACCCTAAAGATCCCACCAAAAAACTACTAGAGCTGATAAATTAATTCAGTAAAGCAGCAGTATGCAAATTAATAACCAGAAATCAGTTGTATTTTTATACATCAACTAGAGGCCCAGTGTACGAAAATCATGCACTGCGGGGGTCCCTCAGCCTGGCCTGTGCCCTCTTGCAGTCTGGGACCCCTCCCGGATGTCTGCCTGCTGGCTTAAGCCTGCTTCCCC
>NW_006289392.1:4898601-4901562 GCF_000327345.1 Myotis davidii
GTAGTATTTCACTCTGTAAATGTACCACAGCTTTTTTTAATCTACATCAAAATAAAAAGGTTTGCCTGGCAAAGGAAACCATCCACACAATGAAAAGACAACCCACTAAATGGGAGGAGTTACTCGCCAATGTCACATCTGTGAAAGGTTTACTATCCAACATTTATAAAGAACTCATAGAACTCAACACCCAAACCACAAACAACCCAATTTAAAAACAGGCAAAGTACCTGAACAGACACTTCTCCAAAGAGGACAGGCAGATGGCCAACAGGCATATAAAAAGATGTTCAGTGTCACTGATCATCAGAGAGATGCAAACCAAAACAGTGAGACATCACCTCACACCTGTCAGAACGGCTATCATCAACAAATCAACAAACTAGTGCTGGCGAGGATGGGGAGAAAAGGGAGCCCTCCTGCACGGCTGGTGGGATGCAGACCGGTGCAGCCACTATAGCTGCACGCTGGTGGGATGCAGACCGGTGCAGCCACTATAGGAAACAGTAGGGAGTTTCCTCAAAATGTTCAAATGGAACTGCCGTGTGACCTGCTCTTCCACCGCTGGGTATATGTCTGAAGAAACCAAAACACACTAATTCAAAAGAATAGATACACCCCTATGTTCACTGCGAGGTATTTGCAATAGCCAAGATATGGAAGCGGCCCAAGCACCCATCAATAGAGGAGTAAATTAAAAGGCTGTGGGAGGTTTACACAGAGGAAGGCTACTCGGTCGTAAGAACAAGTAAATCTTACCCTTCATGACGGCATGGATGGACCTGGAGAGCAGTACGCTAAGCAAAGTAGTCAGAAAAAGAGAAGTGCCATGTGATTTTACTTCCATGTGGAAGCTACAGGACAATATAAATGAACAAACAGACGGGCTCTTAGATACAGAGAACAGACCAATTGTTGCCATAGGGGAGGAGGGTCAGGGGGTGGATGAAAAAGGTAAAGTCATCAAGAAGTACAGATTGGTAGCCACAGAATAGTCTTAGGGAGGAAAAGTGCGCATAGGAAATGTGGTCAATAACACTGTAGTAACTACAGGGCACCAGGCAGGTACTGGGCGTATCAGGGGACCACTTAGGGAGATGACTGTCTAACCACTATGCTGTCCACCGGAAACTAACATGAAATAATATGAATGTAAGCTGTAATTGAAAAAATTTTTTAAAATTTAAAAAAGAGAAATCTCTGAAAACTTGTTTAAAAAAGTAAGAATGTGTGGTTTCTTAACCAAGACCACTGCTTCTCTCTCCGCTCTCAGCTCAGCAAGGGGGAGACACAACTCACACTACTGCCCCCAAGAAGACAGGGCTCGCTCGCCCACCGCAGTCAGTAGGAGACCTTTCTTCCCCGGAGGAACAGAACTTTAGCGTTTCTCGCTCTGTTCCCAGCTGCTTTTGCTCAGGCTAAGTTCCACACGAGGGTAGTCAAGAAGTGAGGACTTCTCTATGCACCCTATGTTCACTGCAGCATTATTCATGGTGGCCAAGACACGGAAACAGCAAAGAAAACCATCGACAGAATAGAAAGACAGCCCCAGATATTCACACTGGCACATCTGACAGCCTTTATGAAGAAGATGTGGTCCATGTACACAGCGGAACACTACTCAGCCATGAGGAAGGGTGAAATAGCACCATTTGCAACAGCATGGAGGGGCCGTGAGAACATTATGCTAAGTGAAATGTCAGAAAAAGCTAAAAACCATCTGATTTCACTCATGTGTGGGATATGAAACAGAAACTCGTGAATACAAACAGCGTGGTGGCTGCTGGGCGGAGGGGAGAGAAGGGGGTCCTAATATGAGGTGACAGGAGAAGGCCTGACTCTGGGTGGTGGGCACATGGTGTTATATACGGATCTTGTAACTTAGAAACCCACACATGAAACCTATATGTTCATGTTGACCAATGTCACCCCAATAAAATTTAATAATAATAAAAAAGAAGTGAGGACTCTTCCTTAGGCATGGGGTGCCGAGAAGATAGGGGCCCCAATCGCCCTTTATTTAGCTCACGAGGCAGTGGTTCCACATCAGAAGTAACAAGCCAGGAGGGACTCAGGCTGCTGCTCCTCTCCCCCCCACCCCAACCCTCCACCCTTATTACCTCCTGCCCCCACCACCACACACACACACACACACACACACACACACACACACACACACACATCTACTGGTTATTCAGTATCGCTCACAGAGAAATTTTTCTCCCCATCCTGCTCCAGAGCCCCTGCCCAGAGATTTTTCTACCCCTGGCGGGGAAAAAAGCAGGAGGACCAACACTTCCCAATTTCAAAACTTACTACAAAGCAATGGTAATTAAGGCAGTGTGGTCCTGGATGTGGGTAAACATATAAGTCACTGAAATAGAATTGAGAATCCAAAACTAAACCCATACACCTACAATCAACTTTTTACAAGATGCCAAGACTATGCAATGGGGGAAAGAATGGTGTTTTAAATAGATGATGCTGAAACAACTATCTAGCCACATGCAAAAAATTAATTTGAACCCTTGCCTCACACCATATACAAAAGAAAAACCATCTGATTTCACTCATGTGTGGGATATGAAACAGAAACTCATGAATACAAACAGCGTGGTGGCTGCTGGGCGGTGGGGAGAGAAGGGGGTCCTAATATGAGGTGACAGGAGAAGGCCTGACTCTGGGTGGTGGGCACATGGTGCTATATACGGATCTTGTAACTTAGAAACCCACACATGAAACCTATATGTTCATGTTGACCAATGTCACCCCAATAAAATTTAATAATAATAAAAAAGAAGTGAGGACTCTTCCTTAGGCATGGGGTGCCGAGAAGATAGGGGCCCCAATCGCCCTTTATTTAGCTCACGAGGCAGTGGTTCCACATCAGAAGTAACAAGCCAGGAGGGACTCAGGCTGCTGCTCCTCTCCCCCCCACCCCAACCCTCCACCCTTATTACC
>NW_006289392.1:4901868-4905930 GCF_000327345.1 Myotis davidii
CGCCCCACCACCACACACACACACACACACACACACACACACACACACACACACACATCTACTGGTTATTCAGTATCGCTCACAGAGAAATTTTTCCCCATCCTTAGCTCCAGAGCCCCTGCCCAGAGATTTTTCTACCCCTGGCGGGGAAAAAAGCAGGAGGACCAACACTTCCCAATTTCAAAACTTACTACAAAGCAATGGTAATTAAGGCAGTGTGGTCCTGGATGTGGGTAAACATATAAGTCACTGAAATAGAATTGAGAATCCAAAACTAAACCCATACACCTACAATCAACTTTTTACAAGATGCCAAGACTATGCAATGGGGGAAAGAATGGTGTTTTAAATAGATGATGCTGAAACAACTATCTAGCCACATGCAAAAAATTAATTTGAACCCTTGCCTCACACCATATACAAAAGTTAACTCAAAATGAGTCAAAGATCTAAATGTAAGAGATATAAGCCTACAAGTCTTAGAACAAAATATAGAGGTAAAACTTATGCCCTTGGATTTGGCAAAGAATTCTTAGTTGAGTCACCCAAAGGATGAGCAATGAGTGAACAAATAGGTAAACTGGAATTCATCAAAATTTAAAACTTTTGTGCTTCAAAAGACACCGTCAATAAAGGGAGATTTTTCTACAGAATGGGAGAAAATAGTTGCAGCATAGGGAATATAGTCAATCATGTATCTGATAAGGAACTTGTCTCCAAAATATATAAAGAACATTTACAACTCAATCATAAAAAGACAAAAAAGCCAATTGATACAACAATAACTTCAGTGAGCAGAGGATCTGAATAGATATTTCTATAAGGAAGATATACATATGGCCAATAAGCACATGAGAAATACTCTCAACATCATTAGTAATTAGGGAAATATAAATCAAAGCCACAATGAGAGCCCGGCCAGCGTGGCTCAGTGGTTGAGCATTGACCTATGAACCAGGAGGTCACAGTTCGATTCTGGTCAGGACACATGCCCGTGTTGCAGGCTTGATCCCCAGTGTGGGGCGTGCAGGAGGCAGCTGATCCATGATTCTCTCTCATCATGGATGTTTCTATCTCCCTCTCCCTCTCCCTCTTCCATCTTCTCTGAAATCAATGAAAAAGAAACAATGAGATACCCTTCACATCTCCCTGGGATTGCTAGAATCAGATAATAAGAGTTGGTGAGGATGTGGAGAAGCCAGAACCCTCAGAAAACGCTGGTGGGAATGTAAAATGATGCAGCCACTTTGGAAACAATCTAGCCATTCCTCAAACATAATCATCACATGATTCAGCAATTCCGCTTCGAGGTACACAACCAGAGGAAATAAAAACATGCCCATACAAAATGTGCTGCACAAATGTTTATAGCAGCAGCATCTATAATAGCTGGACAGTAGGAACAACACAAACATCCATCAACACTCAAGTGGACAGACAAAATGTGGTGCAGTCACACAGTGGAATATTGTTTAGACATAAAAAAGAACGAGTGCTGATGCAAGCTACGACCTTGAAGACACTATGCTAGGGGAAGGAAGCTGACCGCAAACGTCCACATGGTGTCTGAGTCCGTTCCTAAGACAGTCTTGAGTATGAGAACCTATAGACAGGAAGTAGATTATTGGTTGCTTAGGGGTGGGAGGTGGGAGGGATGGACGGCGGGGGAATTGTAGCTAAAGGGTGTGGGCTATGGTTGTTATTTGAGGTGATGAAAATGTTCTAAAATTAACTGTGTGCCCCAAATTGTGTGGGAGTGAGGTAGGGGTAGGGAGAAAGAGAGACTTTCCAGTTTTGTCTTAGTGTTAGATTGAATCCTATGAAATTGCCATGTGTGTAAGTCAAAAACAGAGATCAGCAATGTCATACCATTCTAATTTTTTGCAACAGAAAGTTATGTAATAAAAAATGACACATGTAATAACAATAAAAGGACAGGTATCTCCTTCCTCAAAACTAGCCCCGAGGGGTTGGGAAGGAATGAAGCGGGCGCAGGAGTTTTAAGGCAGAGAAAACACTCGTGTGATGTGATTTGGGGTGCACACCCTCATACAGTTCTCTAACCCCCTGAGGGGAACTCTGGATGTTGGGGGATAATGATGCCTCAATGTAGGCTCCTCGTTTCTAGCAAATGAACCATTTGGTGAGCGGGGGGGGGGGGGAGGGGGGGCGGATGTTGACAATGAGAGGGCCACTCATGTGTGAGACCAGGGGGACATGGGAAATCTCTTTTCCTCAATTTTGCTGTGAAACTAAAACTGTTCTAAAGAAGTAAGTTCTTAATTTTAAAAAATTGGAAACATTGGTTTGTCACTGCCTCCCCAAATGTCAGCCTTGCTTCCAGCTAGTCGGAAGACTCAGTGCCGTCCCGGGCAGACGTGGATCTCGGCCCGCGGCCCTCCTACGTCTCGGCCACCTGCAGACCCGCGTCCGTTCGCGGCCTGAGACCAGGGGACGGTGACGTTGTGACTTCAGGCAACAGCAAGTTCAGTCCTCACCTGTGTCAAATGGAGGCGTAAATGTTCACTTCCCAGGGGGCTGTGAAGATCAATGAGATGCGTGGGCAGCAGGGGGCGTGGTATGGTTGCTGACCCATAGTAATAATATTCAGGAAGTCACTTCCTTGCCCTGGCCGGTGTGGCGCAGTGGATAGAGTGTCGGACTGCTGACTGAAGGGCCCCAGGTTCAATTCCGGTAAAGGGCACATGCCCAGGTTCCGGGCTCAATCCGCAGGAGGGTGCGTGCAGGAGGCAGCCAATCAATGGTTCTCTGTCATCATTGGTGTTTCTCTCTCCCCTCTCCCTTCCTCTCTGAAATCAGTAACAATATATTTTAAAAACAATCATACATTACTTGCCTTCGCTGACAGTGAAATCTTCTAGAATAGTAGCAGAGGGGGCAGCTTTGCGTGGACCTCTCGGCACCTCTGACCCCCAGGAAGACGCAGCCGGGCACCCAGCTGTGAGGCCACGCAGACCTCCAGCTGCCCACGCCGTCTGAAAGCCTGCCTGGGCCCGGATGCAGGCACGAGAGCGGGCAGTTGCCTCCTGCCAGATGGGCTCTCCCAGACGACACAAGGCTGAGTGTGGCGGGCCCTTTCTCTCTGAGGGCGCCATGCAGTCTGATCCGCTTTCTGAGTAGATGACGCACACAGGAAGGGAAGCATCACCCTTTGCAGACGATCGCTTCATGGAGAGCACGGGGAAGCCTCGGGGAGCCCTGCGCCCTCCTCCCTGCTCTGCAGAAATGCCCTCAGAGCATCAGCTCGCTCTCCGCCTGCTCTGTGGGGGCCTCAGCCTGCGCCCCTGATCCAGAGAGGAAGGCTGGAGTGGACCACGCGGAGCTTAGCCCCGCTGGGCGGGTGTGGAGCAGCTCCCGACCCCTCACGTCCCCTACCCCAGGACCGAGCTCCCTGGGCCCACTCCACACTGTCCGACCCAGCCCTGCCGGGGCGGCCGGGAGCCTGAGGGTCACTAAACTCCCAGGGGTTGTCTGATGGCCAGGACCCCACGCGGGCCTGAGGAAAGAGGCAGGCGCTGCCAAGGCTCTCATCTGAGAGTCGGTGCAGGGAGTTTCCCAGAAAATAGTTGTGGGAGCTCACACTGCAGAGGAAGAGGGGGGAGTCGTGGTGAGTCTACTGAAGGCCAGAGGCCAAGGTGCTTAGTGGGGGCGGATGGCTATGAGTAAGAGTCTGAGATAAATAAACACAGTAGATTTCTTGGTAGATGCCAGTCCCAAGAACACTTCGCTTTAGTACTTCTCTGAGCAACACAAAATCAATGAGAAAATAAGAAGCGAGACTCATTTCTAAGAAAGAGAACCACTGAGAGCTGCCTCCCAGTCCAGTGTGGTACCTCCAGAGAAATGGCCCGATGGGTCTTAACAACAGAGAGACAGAGAGAACACGCAAAGGCTAAGAGACCCGAAGCACCACTCACAAAGCATGCCCAGACGTGGCCCAGCTCAGCTGCCGAGGTTGCATCCTGGGCCTTCCTGACACCTGCTGTCTCGTCCCGGGCAGTCTCCGTGCCCCAGTGGAGCCCAGACAGCCCCCGGGGGGGC
>NW_006289392.1:4906065-4909432 GCF_000327345.1 Myotis davidii
CACTTTGATTGTCCTCCTGGGAAAGCACGGGAAGATGCAGGGAGCAGGTGGCCATGAACAAGAGAAGCAAAGAAGAGATTCCAGCCACCCCCAGTTTGGAGCAGAAGCTGTGGCCACTCACCTGGGAGAGCCGAGACAGAGGTCCTGTCACGTCAGCTTCGCCCCTGACTGTGGGACCCCCCCATCAGCGCCTCCGTTTTGACGAAGGTTTGCTGGGCTGTCTGCGTCTTGGGGAGCGTGGGGAGCAGGACGCAGCCCGAGTGCCTCAGGGGATCTCTCCGTGGTCTCCTAGGAGGTGTCCTCAGGCCCAGATGGGACCTGGTCAGGACCTCCACCCTCCCGTGCAGGTGCCCAGAGGGATGATGGAAGGTTCGGTTTAATGGTACCTGGGCCTTCACATGTTCCTTTAACAGCGAGGCACTTAATTCCACGTGTTTAAGAAAAATGGATGCTCAAATCTGAATTTTGTGAACTTTATTGCTCAGGACAAGGTTAGAGGAGGATTTATTTGTGAAAGTGCATCCATTTAGGGAGTATACTGAGTCATCAGCAATGCAGGGGGTGGGGATGCGGCAAAGGCCATAAAGCCGTTGGGAAGACAGAGCTCTGGATCAGACACGTGAGTCACACGGGCCGCCCCGGGAGAGATGAAGATGCCCCCTGGGAAGAAACGCCCAAGGAACAAAGTGCCACAGTGCTCTTCACGGATGGAAGATGAGCCTGGAGTTCAGAGTGGCCCACCCGCTGTCAATAATCATAACACACTACTTTTGTAATAAAAAAATTTTAACTTAAAAAGTACTATTTCGCTGAACTTCCCATGGGAGGTCACAAGCCTGAGCTGTAGCAGCCGCAGGGGACAGCATTCCGGACCCCAGGCCGGGCGGGCGGGAGGCCAGCGAGCCCAGGAAGGGGAACGGCTCTGCACAGGGGCTGCCAGGAAAGCTGGTCACAACCGCCAGCCCGGGGCACCGAGAGTAACTCGAAGGGAAGCCGTGATTCTTGCATGGCTTGTTCCACCATCTTGATTTCTTTTTTAAATAGCAGGTCCTACCTGCCTTTATTTTTATCTTTTAAAATATATTTTTATTGATTTCAGAGAGGAAGGGAGAGGGAGAGATAGAAACATCAATGATGAGAATCACTGATCAGCTGCCTCCTGCATGCCTTCTACTGGGATCGAGCGCGCAACTCAGGTATGTGCCCTGACCGGAAATTGAACCTGGGACCCTTCAGCTCTATCCACTGAGCCAAACCAGCTAAGGCCCTTCTTGATTTTAATCTCTATTTTTTTCTGTGTGCTTTATAATGGTCATATACACCACAGTGCAAGTACAACTATGATTTACAAATGCACTAGAGGCCTGGTGCACAGAATTCATGCACAGGTAGAGTCCCTAGGCCTGCCTTTCCCTGGCTGCTGGCTGCTGGCTGCCAGCCGGGACCTTCCTTCATTTTGTGCTGCCCCCTGATGGTCAGTGCACATCATAGCGAGTGGTCAAACTCATGGTCAGTCGAACTCCTGAAGGGACAATTTGCGTATTAGCCTTTGATTCTATAGGTTAAGCACAAGAGAGCACACTCACCCAGGGGAGGCGGGATCCGGACCTTCGGCGACTGAGTGTACATCCGCACTACATGAGCCCTGACCGGAGGCTGAGGGGGCCGCGGGGCACAAACCACCCGCACTGGGTGTCCCGGCGAAAGGTGGGCCCCAGCTCCCTGGAAGGAGGCTTTGTAAAGTCTACAGAGTCCTGGGAGGAGGCGGGCAGCCTGCAGAGGGGCCTGCCCTGAGCACCGGCCCTGCCACATGCCAGCAGGGCAGCCTCTGGTAGCCACTCTGAACTTCAGGCTCATCTCCCTGAAGAGCTAATGAGGGACACACCTAGTGGCCTTGCTGTGAGGCTCAGGTGCAGTGTGAGGGGAAGGGGATCATAGAGCATCTCCCTCCCCCTGGGCCGTGTCCCAGGCACAGATGGCCCCAGAGGCTGGGAGCTCTGAAGCCTGCAAGGAGGGGGTCCACGTGCCAGCCAGGGACCCTGCACTGGGCACAGCCCAGGCACAGCAGGTCTGCCCAGGTGAGCCAGGAGCCATGCCACCCAGACACCTGCCCCCAACCCTCAGTTGTCTCCCAGCTCCTGCCACTGCTGGGGAAGGAGGAAGGGAGGGAGGCAGGGAGGGAGGGAGGGAGGGAGGGAGGGAGGCTTTGCTCTTCTTGGGATCTCTCCTTGGGGGTCTGCCAGGCCTTGGGGTGCAGAGGAGGGAGGAGGCAGCTGGCATGCCCAGGGGTCCTCCTGCCTCCCAGCCTCTTGTCCCCAGGCTTCCTCCAGACCCCACCTCGTGCCTCCCGGACACGCACAGGCTGAGCCCCAGCTCATTCCCACCCACCTGCTTCCTCCAAGAGCTTCTCTGGAAGCAGAGCTGGGCTGTGCCTCAGACCACGCAACCATTTCTGACCCCTGCGTTTGGGGAAGCAGGAGAGAAGGGCTCTTCCATGCACCTCAGAGGCGGGTGAGGGGGTAGCAGCTGGCCTACCTCTGCCTGTGCAGGGGCCAGGAGAGGGTCAGGGGAGGTCAAAGCATCGCCTCTCCCGCTGGCTGGTGGCACAGAAGGAGGGAAAGCACCTTCCCCTGATGTGCAGACTGTAGTGACTCTACTGCTGTCCGCGGCGGCCTGAGGCGGTGAGCATCTCACCCGAGGCCTGTGGCTGCCCGCCCATCGCCCTGCGTCCCGGCCGTGCTGGGCTGTAGACACGCGGTGAGTGAGCTGTGAGGATGAGGCCACGCTGACTCAGCTGGTCCTTCTGGGGTTAACACCGCATCTGACACAGCAGATGCCCAGCACTGCTTCTGGGATTAAAGCTGCTGGTGTGAGCAGCCACCTCTCCCTTGCCCTCCCAGGTGGAGGCCTCCGAATCAAACACGGGCTTTGGACCACCCGTTGGTCTTGCCAGTCAGAGCTGAGTCCCAGAGATGCCCCGCACAGATGGAGTCTCAGCCAGTGTGAGGGCTCCCAGCAGCCCAGGAGGGGAAGGTGTGAGCTCCCCCACCACAGTGCAGGCCGTGACACCACCACCAGCAAACACCACCAACAGGAGGAAGCCCCCAGGCCCAGGTTAACCAGCCCTCCCTCCTGGCCCACCACACTCAGGACAAATGCTCCGTGTGGAAACCGCAGTTCTGAGGGTCTGCTTCCATTTCTTTTCCTTTTTTAAAAATATTTTTTATTGATTCAGAGAGAGAGAGAGGGATAGGGAGAGAGAGACAGAAACATCAATGATGAGAGAGAACCATCGATTGGCAGCCTCCTGCACACCCCAACTGAAGATTGAGCCCGCAATCCAGGCATGAGCCCCTACCAGGAATTT
>NW_006289392.1:4909495-4911291 GCF_000327345.1 Myotis davidii
ACCAGGGATCAAGCTCGATAGCCAGGTATGTGCCCTGACCGGGAATCGAACCCTGACCTCCTGGTCCCTCCCTGTTCAGGCTGCGGCCCCTGCAGGCCTGAGGTGGGCATATCTGGTTCTGTATCCCAGAGCCTTCCCGCTCAGAGCTGGTCCCTCCCAGGGCCTGGGCAAATGTTTCTTGAACAATGGAATCCATGAATGTCCCTAGTGCTGGGGACAATGACAGAGTGATTTTGAAAGGTCAGAGTTCAATTCTGGAGACTCACCTGCAGTCACACCCCTGCCACCCGTCCTGGACACCTTCTCCTCCAGGAAGCAGACCCTGAGAAACGGTACCTGGAGCCTGTGCGCCCCCTCGTGGCTGAAGTGGCCACCTGCAGCTTCCCCTAAGAACTGGAGGCAGGGCTCCACCCCAACATAGCCTACCTCCCGCAGAGCAAGGTGCTTAGGACCTTATCACAAGGAGGCTCGTGTCCTACCGTTTCTGTAATCCCCTGACCTGAAAGCAGCTATGAGGACTCTGTCTCCATGCTCACGAAGACCCCACTCAGACCCAGCTCCCCCGACGGCGGGACGTCCCACAGAAGAAAGGGGAAGTGGGTGCAATCCCCAGGGGAAGAACATAAGCAACAGAAAGAGAGGACACAGCGCGGGGGGAGGACACGGAGTGGGCCCTGAGGACGCGGACACAGGCAGAGGAGACAGGAGAGACCAGGCAGAGGAGGGGAGCAGGGGAAGGTCGCTGGAAGACGCAAATGATGGCACACCACTGGCAGGCCACACGCAGGCTATAGGGACCTGGGCCAAGGCGGCCCCCGCGGCCACAGGCCAGGCCAGAACACAGGGTCGGAGAGTGGACCTGGATGAAGAGGAGGTGGAGAAAGGAGCAACACAGAAAGGCCACCTGTTTCCCAGAGAAGCGGGTGCCAGGCGGACCAGGCTCCTGCAGCTGAGCAGTGGAGGGAAGGAGGCCGCCCCGCAGCCCAGCCAGAGACCTGGGAGAGGCGGGTGGGGCCCCCAGGAGGAGCTGCTGCCTGACTTCCTTAAGGAGAAGGTAGGATGGGGCTCAGGAGGATTTGAGGGGACAGAGAACAAACCTTCCATTAAAACGGGAAGGGTGGAGACCCGAGATGGCGGCGTGGGTAAATGCGGGTCCTCACATCCCCCCACAACAGCAAAAAATTGCACCTAAAATCCAGAACAGCCATCATCCAGAACCACCTGAAAGCTGGCTGAGCGGAGGTCCTACCACTTGAGGAGAAAGGAAAAAGCACTGAGACTGGTAGGAGGGTGGAGGTGCGGAACGGGCTGGACCGCCTCCCATGTGTGGCATTTTTTAATCAGGCAGGACACTGTGGCTGCAGAGGCTGCCCATGAGGAGCCAGTGGTCCCAGCCCCACACCAGCCCCCAGCCCAGGGGTCCGGAGCTGGGAAGAGACGCTTCTTGTCAGCTCAACACCATCCAGGCCTTCACCGCCACACTGTCTGTGTCCACAAGTAGTGCGTGTATGAATGTCAGTTTTTCAGGTAATCTCCTCCCACCCTCCTCCCATCCCCCTTCCCTCTGAGATTCCTCAGTCTGTTCCATGTTTCCATGCCTCGGATCCTATTTTATCCATCAGTTTATTTTGTTCATTAGATTCCTTGTTTATTTATTTTGATTTTCAGATTTAATTTAGATATGTATTTGTTGCCATTTTATTGTTCATTTCTCCTCCTCTTCCTCCTCTTCCTCCTCCTCTTTCTTCTTCTTCTCCTTCTCCTTCTTCTTCTTCTTCTTCTTCTTCTTCTTCTTC
>NW_006289392.1:4911440-4913875 GCF_000327345.1 Myotis davidii
CTCCTCTTCTTCCTAACTGCTTTTCTCTTGCTGCTTGGTGTGGGCCTCTTGTTTAGGACTCTCTGCACGTATAAGTCTATTTTTTCACCAGGAAGGGGAATTTTTCTGTCATTATTTCTTCAAATGGGTTTTCAATATCTTGCTCTCTCTCTTCTCCTTCTGGCTCCACCATAATGTGAATGTTAGTACGCTTGAAGTTGTCCTAGAGGCTCCTTACACTATCTTCATATTTTTGGATTCTTTTTGCTCTTCTGATTGAGTGTTTTTTACTTCCTCATATTCCAAATCATTGAATTGAGGTCTCAGAATCCTCTACTCTACTGTTGAATCCCTGTAAATTATTTTTTATTTCCATTAGTGTATGTTTAATTTCTCACTAGTTCTTTTTCATGTCTTTGATTTTCTCACTAAGATCCTTGAAAGTCTCACTAAGCCCCTTACACTCTCATTAAAATTCTTGAGCATCCTTATAACCATTGTTTTGAACTTTGTATCTTAGTAGCTTGCTTGCTCCCATTGCTTTCATTTGTGACATGTTTCTTTGTTTCTGCATATTGGCTGCTCCCCTGTATTTGTTTCTATGTATTAGGTAGAGCTGCTATGTCTCCTGGAATTGGTAGAGTGGCCTTGTGTAATAGGTGTCCTGTAGGCCCAGTGGCTCAGCCTCCCTAGTCACCTGAGCTGGGCACTCTAGGTGCACCCTGTGTGGGCTGTGTGCACAGTCTCGGTGTAGTTGAGCCTTGATTGCTGTTGGTGTCACTGGGAGGCACTGACCTCCAGGCCCATCAGCTGTGAGGACCAGCTGTGACTATAGTGGAAGAGCTGCTGTGCAGGAGACACCCCTGTGGAGCAGGACTTGCTTCAGTTGGGGCTTTGCTGCTCACTGAGTCTTCTCCTTGAGTGTGTCGCTTGTGGATGTGTACAGTTGTAATCTGCTAGGGTTTGAAGCTTTCCATCGGTTGCACTGGTGCTTGGGCCTTTCAGGAGGTGCAAAGTCAGCCACTGCCTGGGGCTACCTGGCAGGGGCTGCAGGGTAATCTGCAGATGGCTCCTACTTGTGTTGGGCTTGGAAGTGCCCAGGTGAGGCCAAGTTGTCTTGGGCCTCTTATTGATAGGTATGGGGAAGCTAATATCAGCTGCTGCTTGTTTGAGAGATTTTAGCAAAGTCTGAAGCCTGAGCCAGGACAGGCCATTCATATGGAAAAGCTGCTGCAAACAGCTTGGGTGGGGCTGCAAATTGGATGGGGCAGGGTCTCAGGGAATTACCAGGGTAGAGGGAACAGTGTGAGCCAGGCAGATGGAAACTCAGATATGGCTGCCAGTCAGCTCTGTATTGGGAGATCTCAGCATCGGAACAATGACGCCTGTATGGGAGAAAGCTGCCCCTGAGTTCCTGCTTTGATGCCAGGCAATCCAAATCCTCTTTCTATGTCCCTGGACATGCCCCACCCCCAAGCCTCTGGATGAGGCTCTCCTTGCATTCCTTTGCTGCATCCCCTGGAAAAGCAGGTGACTCCCTGACACTCTACCTCAACCTGGGCCCACATAACACCTCCTAGATCTGGGCACAGGGAGGGTCTCAGCCCTGCCAGGTAAATCCCTGCGGAGCCAGAGGTACCCCCAGGGCAGCAGAGCCCGGCAAATGCCAGTGACCTCCCCACCCTCTGTAGTAGGAAATGTGAAGTGAGGCACTTGCTGTGTGGAATTTGATTCATGTTCTAGCTCTTCACCCTGGGCTCTGGACCTGTTGGAAGGAGGAGGCACCCTGGGCTCTGGGCCTGTTGGAAGGAGGAGGCACCCTGGCCTCTGGGCCTATTGGAAGGAGGAGGCTGCCCTGCCTGGCAGACCAGCCTGAAGACCCACCTGTGAGGGACTGGGAGGGGCTGGGGCACCACAGGCAACAGGGCCCTGGGCAATTCCCAGGCTCTGGGACTCTCTAACCACACCCACTCTCTTGCATCTCCCCCAGGTGGCGGGGTGGTTGCCTGGAGTCCCCACCCAGAGCCCAGACAATTCTTATCTGCCAACCACCCTGGAGAGTGAGGAGTAGGAGGGAGGCTGAGCTCTTCCCCCATCCAGTGAGTGCTCCCCTCCACACTCTGAGGGGGACCCCTCCCACAGCCTCATGTTGACGAAGAGCTGGGACTGAGTAAGACCTATTGGCTTGGAAAGGCATGAGTCAGGGCTTCCCTACAGCGGCGTGTTGCTGCAGCCAATGCTGCACCTACTGGCTCTCCTGCCGGGGCAGTGGGGGGCGCCTGAGGGAGCAGCAGGGGTGGCTGCCCGGCTCCCAGAGAGATGGCCCACAGCCCCCTTCCCTCCCAGGTTCAGCACCCAGCCTCCTGGTCACGGTGGGGAGCACAGCGGCCACCAGCTGGCTGCCGTCCTCCTCTGGGCAGAGCTGGATCTTAGACGGTCCCTGTCCTTCTGCCCTC
>NW_006289392.1:4913893-4925742 GCF_000327345.1 Myotis davidii
CTTTCCCCCTCTCCCTGCCAGCTCCAGGTGCCCTGGGATGCCAGCTCCACATCTCCCTTCAGCATCCCTGAGGATAGCACAGGCCCTCCAGTTGCCACCCTCCTGCTGAGGTGCCCTCACCCTTTGGATTCTGGGCAGATACTCACGCTGCCCAGCTTCCCCCATGGACCTGAGAGGAGGGGACAGAGAAAGCAGTTCCCGCTGCCCAGCCCTGTCCCACCACAGTGGTCCTGGGTGCAGGCTGGGTCTCCAGTGGGGAGGCCCAGCCGCCAGAGGCCTTCCTTCTGTGGCCTCACTGCCTCCGGCACCTGGTCTGAGCCCTGCCTGCCCAGAGCTGAGAGACCTCGCACCACCTCTCAGAGCCAGACTCCTAGCCACCCTCAGGGGGGCCAGCAGCTGCAGGTGGGCCTGGGCTCTGGCCATCACTGAGCCTCATCCCCCCTCCCCCCACCAATATGGGAGGGGTTAGGAGACCAGAATGTGCCCTGGGAGCGGCTGCCAAACCCACACCTGGGCCTGTCCTCTGTCCGTGAGGCAGGGACCTGATGCCCACCCTTCAAGGGCGCTGGCAGCCGGGCTGGCACGCCCATTCATGCAGCCTCCGCAGAGCCCGAGAAGCCTGCTTACTAAGTGGCCTTTCTGTTGCTATCGTGCCCATGGGCTGGTTTTTATACTCAATTATTCCCGGGACTGGTGTGGCGAGTCCCCACCCGGGGTTGTCTTCCTGGCATTTCCCAGAAAGGCTTATCAGCGACTAGGCAGCCGGTGAGCAGTCAGATCAGGGAGTGTGGGTGGGGTGGGGAGTTTCGGGCTCTGCAAGGCCCACACTCGGCCTCCACACTGTGCCCCCCGCCCAGCGCAGGCCCCTGTGGAGCCCATTTCCTCCCTCCGGGCTGGATCCCCAGTCCGAGGACTCTGGATGTGACAGTGCCACTGACTAAGCCACACCCAGCGCTCCGGGCCTGGGCCTCCCAGAAGGTGCCGCCCCTCCTACTGTGACTGACTTCCCGAAACCAGCCAAGGGCTCAGGGCTTCCCCCTGCCGCCTGACTGTGGGTGTGCAAGTAGCACTGCCTGTCATTGCGCCCCAGCGACAGGCCCACGCGCTTCCCCCACGCTGCCGCCCTCCAGGGTGGGGACCACTCAGCCGCCAGAGGCCTTCCTTCTGTGGCTCCCCTCTGACCTGGGAGGTCCTTGACCACCAGCCACACAACCCACTATCAGGTCCTTCACCAAGAACAGCGGGTCAGACCACACCCAAGCCCAACGCCCAAGCCCCAGGCCCAGCCAGGCCCCTTCAGCGAGCAGGACCCGGTCCAGGTCGGCAGGTTCTCTCCAGATCCTGCCCTCAAGGGCCCTGCCAGCACAGGCAACAGTGACTCTGCCTCCTCCTCTCCCCACAGTGACCCTGCCTCCTCCTCCCCACTGTGACCCTGCTTCCTCCTCCCCACTGTGACCCTGCCTCCTGCTCCCCACAGTGACCCTGCCTCCTCCTCCCCACTGTGACCCTGCTTCCTCCTCCCCACTGTGACCCTGCCTCCTGCTCCCCACAGTGACCCTGCCTCCTCCTCCCCACTGTGACCCTGCTTCCTCCTCCCCACTGTGACCCTGCCTCCTGCTCCCCACAGTGACCCTGCCTCCTCCTCCCCACTGTGACCCTGCTTCCTCCTCCCCACTGTGACCCTGCCTCCTGCTCCCCACAGTGACCCTGCCTCCTCCTCCCCACTGTGACCCTGCTTCCTCCTCCCCACTGTGACCCTGCCTCCTGCTCCCCACAGTGACCCTGCCTCCTCCTCCCCACTGTGACCCTGCTTCCTCCTCCCCACTGTGACCCTGCCTCCTGCTCCCCACAGTGACCCTGCCTCCTCCTCCCCACTGTGACCCTGCTTCCTCCTCCCCACTGTGACCCTGCCTCCTGCTCCCCACAGTGACCCTGCCTCCTCCTCCCCACTGTGACCCTGCTTCCTCCTCCCCACTGTGACCCTGCCTCCTGCTCCCCACAGTGACCCTGCCTCCTCCTCCCCACTGTGACCCTGCTTCCTCCTCCCCACTGTGACCCTGCCTCCTGCTCCCCACAGTGACCCTGCCTCCTCCTCCCCACTGTGACCCTGCTTCCTCCTCCCCACTGTGACCCTGCCTCCTGCTCCCCACAGTGACCCTGCCTCCTCCTCCCCACTGTGACCCTGCTTCCTCCTCCCCACTGTGACCCTGCCTCCTGCTCCCCACAGTGACCCTGCCTCCTCCTCCCCACTGTGACCCTGCTTCCTCCTCCCCACTGTGACCCTGCCTCCTGCTCCCCACAGTGACCCTGCCTCCTCCTCCCCACTGTGACCCTGCTTCCTCCTCCCCACTGTGACCCTGCCTCCTGCTCCCCACAGTGACCCTGCCTCCTCCTCCCCACTGTGACCCTGCTTCCTCCTCCCCACTGTGACCCTGCCTCCTGCTCCCCACAGTGACCCTGCCTCCTCCTCCCCACTGTGACCCTGCTTCCTCCTCCCCACTGTGACCCTGCCTCCTGCTCCCCACAGTGACCCTGCCTCCTCCTCCCCACTGTGACCCTGCTTCCTCCTCCCCACTGTGACCCTGCCTCCTGCTCCCCACAGTGACCCTGCCTCCTCCTCCCCACTGTGACCCTGCTTCCTCCTCCCCACTGTGACCCTGCCTCCTGCTCCCCACAGTGACCCTGCCTCCTCCTCCCCACTGTGACCCTGCTTCCTCCTCCCCACTGTGACCCTGCCTCCTGCTCCCCACAGTGACCCTGCCTCCTCCTCCCCACTGTGACCCTGCTTCCTCCTCCCCACTGTGACCCTGCCTCCTGCTCCCCACAGTGACCCTGCCTCCTCCTCCCCACTGTGACCCTGCTTCCTCCTCCCCACTGTGACCCTGCCTCCTGCTCCCCACAGTGACCCTGCCTCCTCCTCCCCACTGTGACCCTGCTTCCTCCTCCCCACTGTGACCCTGCCTCCTGCTCCCCACAGTGACCCTGCCTCCTCCTCCCCACTGTGACCCTGCTTCCTCCTCCCCACTGTGACCCTGCCTCCTGCTCCCCACAGTGACCCTGCCTCCTCCTCCCCACTGTGACCCTGCTTCCTCCTCCCCACTGTGACCCTGCCTCCTGCTCCCCACAGTGACCCTGCCTCCTCCTCCCCACTGTGACCCTGCTTCCTCCTCCCCACTGTGACCCTGCCTCCTGCTCCCCACAGTGACCCTGCCTCCTCCTCCCCACTGTGACCCTGCTTCCTCCTCCCCACTGTGACCCTGCCTCCTGCTCCCCACAGTGACCCTGCCTCCTCCTCCCCACTGTGACCCTGCTTCCTCCTCCCCACTGTGACCCTGCCTCCTGCTCCCCACAGTGACCCTGCCTCCTCCTCCCCATGGCCCAGCAGGTGCTGAGAACGGAGACAGGAGTTTCCTGAGGCTGCAGCGCGAGGTCTGTGACTGGGAACCAGGCAAACGGGTGGGGAAGAAAGGACGATGGGTGAAGAGGGCTGGTCCTCTCCATCCCTCCTCCACATGCCTGACCCTCTCTGTCTCCTCTACATCTCGAGTTCTCGCCTCTTCATGGACCTCCACCTGCCTCCCTGCCCATCCCCCAGCGTTCTGGCCTCTCTGTCCCATCCCCCTCCTCCTCCTGCTCTCTCTCCTGCCTGTCTTCTGGCTCTTCCTTTTGTGTGTCTCTCTCTCATCTTCCTTTTTCTGTCTTTATTTCTAAATCTACTTTACTCTCACCCACCAGCGTGGCTCAGTGATTGAGCATTGACCTATGAAACAGGAGGTCACAGTTCAATTCCCAGTCAGGGCACATGCAGGAGGCAGCCGATCCATGATTCTCTCTCATCATTGATGTTCTATCTCTCTCTCCCTCTCCCTTCCTCTCTGAAATCAATAAAAACCATATTTTTAAATAAATAAATCTACCTTACTCTCTTAATTCTCTATCTTTTTGCCCATCTATACCTCTCATCTTTTCCCTTCCAAAATGCTAAACACGGGATAAGAGAGCCACCGACCTTCCATTGATTTCACACATCCCAGCCCACCCCTCCACCAGACCCCGCGATCTGGCCAGATGTCTGAGCCGAGGCGCCAGGAGTCGGCACTGCTAACACGCTGGCGTTCTCGGGTCCAGCCGCAGCGGCCTCAGCACAGTGCACCCCAGGGGCCCAAGCAGCTGGGGTGCTGAGAGCCCGGGCAGCCTCACTCAGAAACGGCCAGGTACTACGAATGAAGCACTTCTGTTCCGTTCCGTGACCCCTCCCCCACCGTGGAGCCTTCCGAATAGCTGGATGCCTATCCCTGCCTTGGCACCTGCTGGCACCCAAACGCATCCCCCACCACCCCCACCCCCGCTCCTTTCCTGGACTGCACTTTGCTTAGCTTCGCAGGAGAGGGACAGAAGGACACCACAGCTTGCTCAGCTCTCCCAATAACTCCGGCCTGAATCCCATGGGTAAGTGGCCTGGTCACCCCAAGATGGTGGCGAGGAGGGAGAGAGGAAGGGGTCCTAGAGTTTAGGTGGTTCCTGGAAGTGAAATACAAGAAGTGTCTGGGTCTGACCCCTGGAACCCGATGCCCAGTGGCCCGACTGGACTCTGGAAGCCTGGACAGAAGACACCGCTACTGCCCACCTCACTCCTTTCATCTCCATCAGCACCTGCCACCCTCACTCAGCAGAGACCCCCCGCCCCCGCCCTGCCCGCCGGGAGGTGCCGGCTGAGGCCGCAGAGGCCATGAGCGGGGCAGGGCCTCCACCTGCTCAGGTGCAGCAAACTCGCCCCTCCCCTCTTCTTCCCACCTTGGCAATGGGACCACTCTTCGCCAGTCACTGGGAGAACCGGGACTCCCCCTGCACCCTCGCCCTGGACCCTCCTCGGCCTCATTTTCCCAATCTAATTGGTCACCAAGTCCAATTCACCTGTGAAATTCCTCTGTGCCCTCCTAGTACCTACCCTGCGTCAGGACCCCTCCTCCCACTGGGACTTCTGCCTAGTCCCTGCTACTCTCTCCACCCCAGCCCCTCACAACCCTGCCCTGCTGTCGAGTGGGGGAGTCTGCCAAAATTAACACAACAAAAACAAACAGTCACCCTGTTTACACAATTGCTACTGGCTCCTTATTGCCTAGAGCAGTGATCCGTTGATGGGTATACCTATACCCATCAGTAGCATAGGCATATTTATTCATGTATGAATTGTGTTTACATGTACAATGATCATCGGCCAATGTCTGAAGGACAATAACCTTTAGAGAAAATTGCTCACATTAGGAGATTTATATCTATACTAGAGGCCTGGTGCACAAAAATGTGTGCACTCAGGGGTGGGGGGGGGTCCCTCAGCCCAGCCTGTGCCCTCTCGTAGTCTGGGACCCCTCAGGGGATGACCACCTGCTGGCTTAGGCCTGCTCCCCGGGGGATTAGGCCTAGGATGGCAGTCAGACATCCCTCCGGCAGCCCGGCAGCCCTTGGGGGATGTCCACTTGCCAGCGGGGAGCAGACCTAAGCTGCAGTCAGACATCCTTAGCGCTGCTGAGGAGGCAGGAGAGACTCCCACCACCACTGCTGTACTGGCAACCATCAGCCTGGCTTGTGCCTGAGCAGAGCTCTCCCGTGTGGGAGCGCGCTGACCATTAGAGGGCAGCTCCTGCATTGAGCGTCTGCCTCCTGGTGGTCAGTGTGCATCATAGTGATCAGTTATTCTGCCATTTGGTCGATTTGCATATTATGCTTTTATTATTATAGACTTAATTTAGTTCTTGTTTTTGTTTTTTAACCTTGTATTAAGAGCTGGTTTCTTGATAGTCATTAATGTAATAACATTACTTGCCAGGGGCAACCCAAGGCTCCAGCTCCATGGCCACAGCCGGCTGAAAGCAGGTATCTGGGGTTTCTTTAGCTTATGTAATTGAAACATTTTTGCTTTGAGGCTTAAAGTCCAGCCACAGCAGGCAGGGAATCTTGGCTTCCTCCATCACTGGAACAAGCAAGCCTCCTGCTCACTTTAGCTGCGTGGCTGCCGGCCGCCATCTTGGTTGGTAGTTAATTTGGATATCGCCCTGATTAGCCAATGGGAAGCATAGTGGAGGTATGGTTAATTACCCTTTTGTCTTTTATTAGATAGGATGTCAAGATCTCTTGATGACTGAATGTTTCTGGCAGCTCCCATCAGTTATGATAGCCACTGATGTGAGAGCTTTCAGCTCAGGCGGAGGACACTGAAGAGCCCATTCTGAGTTCAAAAGACACAGAAGCAGACGCTGTCATGCTTCCTGCCTTGCACAGGCTTGCTGGGTGCGAGGACCAGTCTGGGAGCTTCTGGTCTGCAGGAGCCTGCACCCAGGCTCCTGGCTTTGTGCTTTGTATGAGGCTCTCCCAGAGCAGGCGTCCAGCACTGCTCACCACTGGAGACCGCGGGACCTTCCCCCCAGCCCAGCCAGGCTGACCCATGGAGGCCCCAGTAAATCTTGGTGGAATCCATAGCCAGTTCCCAACACGGATGGCCTCCTGTCTGCCTGTGGAGGCTCTTCCCCTCTTGGTCCCCACTTTCCACCTACCCCGTCCTGTTCATCCTCACAAGCTCAGTGCAAATGCTACCTTCTCTGGGGAGCCGCCCAACCTCCCGCCCTGCAGGCTCTTTCCCCAGCATTGCCAGCGTGTCAGTGCATGTCTGGGCCGTGTCTGGGCCATGTCAGTGCATGTCTGGGGCCATGTCAATGCATGTCTGGGGCCATGTCAGTGCATGTCTGGGCCATTTCAGTGCATGTCAGGGCCATGTCAGTGCATGTCAGGGCCATGTCTGGGCCATGTCAGTGCATGTCAGGGTCATGTCAGGGGCATGTCAGTGCATGTCAGGGTCATGTCAGGGCCATGTCTGGGGCCATGTCAGTGCATGCCTGGGGCCATGTCAGTGCATGTCAGGGCCATGTTAGTGCATGTCTGGGCCATGTCAGTGCATGTCTGGGCCATGTCAGTGCATGTCAGGACCATTTCAGTGCATATCTGGGCCACGTCAGCGTCAGGGCCATGTCTGGGCCATGTCAGTGCATTCCTGGGGCCATGTCAGTGCATGTCTGGGCCATGTCAGGGCCATGTCTGGGTCATGTCAGTGCATGTCAGGACCATTTCAGTGCATGTCAGGGCCATGTCAGTGCATATCAGGGCCATGTCAGGGCCATGTCAGTGCATGTCAGGGCCATGTCAGGGCTATGTCAGTGCATATCTGGGCCATGTCTGGGGCCATGTCAGTGCATGCCTGGGGCCATGTCAGTGCATGTCTGGGCCATGTCAGTGCATGTCTGGGCCATGTCAGTGCATGTCAGGACCATTTCAGTGCATATCTGGGCCACGTCAGTGCATGTCAGATGTCAGGTCATGTCTGGGCCAGGTCGTGCTCCACCTTATTAGAGAGCGCCAGAGGCCCAGAAGGCACGGTGTCCATCTGTGTGTCGGTGCCCTGCACACTGTCGGTGCTGCATCAATGTCTGATACACGAGACTCTCACACAACTGGGGATGGGGTCAAAGGTCAGTCTGGCCCAGAGGCTTTCAAGTTCGAGAACTTTGGTTCTGGGCTGGGGGCAGGGAGAGGATGGGGCCAAGGGTTATCCTGTGAGCACCCTCCAGGACCGTGTCTGCTCGCGGACCCTCACAAAGCGCTGCGCTCAGATGGCCTTTCAGGCCGGAGGTGAGACCTGTTTGGAGGAAAGCGGGGACTGGGTGAGGGAGTGGGCCTCCGCCACACGGCGGCGCTGTGGCTGCCTCCCGCAGCTCCACTGTGGCCAGCCTCCAGGAGCCAAGCAGCCTCCGTGGCCATGCACTCAGGCGAGCCGGAGGCACCAGCATCATCAATAAGTGATGGTCTGTGGGATCTGGCAAGGCCTGGATTGACCATCTAAAAGCCTTCCCTCTTCCAACAGGGTCAACCCAGTGAACTCATTTGCTAATGGCCCATCAACTCCATCCTCCACATGGAACCCTGAGTCATCCCCAGCTCCTCCAGCCAGTACTCTGGATTCCCTGTCAGCAATATCTCAGCCAGCGGCCTGGTGTCCTGTACCAACCGCGCGCCATGGGTCCACCCGCCAAGCACCGGCTGGGTGGGGTCTGCCACTTACCTCAGTTTCCTCATCTGTAAAATGGGAACATGAAGACTTAGTTTGCACCCAGCCTGTGTGGCTCAGTGGCTGAACGTCAACCTACGAGCCAGGGTCATGTTTGCATTCCCAGGCAGAACACAGGCCCAGGTTGCAAGCTCGTAATCCCCAGTGCGGGGCGTGCAGGAGGACGCTGATCCATGCATGATTCCCTCTCATCATTGGTGTTTTTTTGTTTGTTTGTTAATCCTCACCTGAGGAGATTTTTCCACTGATTTTTAGAGAGAGTGGAAGGTAGAGAGAGAGACAGAGGGAGAGAAACGCCAATGTGGGAGAAACACATCAATTGTTTGCCTTCGCACATGCCCCAACCAGGGCTGGGGATGAAGCCTGCAACTGGGGAGCATGCCCTTGACTGGACTCGAGCCCAGAACTGTCCAGTCCACAGGCCGATGCTTTTTCCACTGAGCCAAAACTTAAAAAAAAAAAAAAAGACTTAGTTTGCAAGCTTATTGGGACAAACCTAGATCTCTTGTGTACACGCATACCCTGCCCCTCTCTGGTGTGTCCTGCCTCCTGCACTTCCCCTGCAGACCACGCCTTCCTCCAGGCCTGGGCCCTCCTGCACTGCAGGCGCGGCGCGGCGCCCTGGCTCCCCGCTCCCCCGACTCTGCGCTCAGAGTTCTTTCTGGGGCAGGAACTGTGTGTTCAGCTAAATTTACAGCCACATTTAGACACCTGTGGGCCAGGCACTGCTCTGGGGCTGCAGGCGTAGGTAGATGGGACCTCGTGGGAGCCCAGCACGGGGTCTATAAGTACTTAGGGCAGTTTTATTGGGGTGAGGGGTGCACGATGCTCTGTGCAGATGACGTTTTGTTAGTTGTACACTTGAAATCTGTATGATTTTGTGAACCAATGCCACCCCCAATAAATTCAATTAAAAAGTAAATTTTTAAAAAGGAAATATTAGCTCTAGCTGGTTTGGCTCAGTGGATAGAGCATTAGCCTACGGACTGAAGGGTCCAGGGTTTGATTCCGGCCAAGACCACATGCCTGGGTTGCGGGCTTGGTCCCAGTAGGGGGCGTGCAGGAGGCAGCCATTGAATGATTCCCTTTCATCATTGATGTTTCTCTCTCCCTCCCTCCCTTCCTCTCTGAAATCAATAAAAAAAATTTTTTTTAATATTATACACACAAAAAAGTACTGTTTTAGCTAAACGATCACTAAGCTGAGATTGAAACTGAACCCATGTTTTTTCCAATTCACCACCTCATCTCCATGGCCCCTCACCTGCCCGCCTGTCCTCCCAGCCCACCTCAGCCAAGGAACGCAGCAGGAAGTCCCAGAATGAAGAGACTGCCCAGGGACCGTGACAAAAATGACAAACAGGCAACGCATCTGACTCAAACATCACAAGCACCTCGCTCAGGGGCTCTGTGGGGAGCACCCTGGCCTGTGTGCGGGAACACGAGGGGCCTCCCTCACGGCACCTCCCTTGGCGGGCCCTCCCTCACAAAGCTTCCTCACCCAGAAGCCCAAAACCCAGCCCCCGGTCTCAGGAGAAGCAAGCCCAGAGCCCTGGCCTCCACCCGCCTCCTCGGCTGCACTGGGCCTGCCTGCACTTGAAGATCAAGGCCAAGATCCAGCGTGACCCCTCGACCCCAAGCTGAGACCCCCTGCGGCCGGGAGATGGACTAAGAGGTCTCTCTGAGGCCTGCAAGGCAAAGGCTGTCCTTAGGCGGCCGCGTCACCTCCTCCCTCCTCCCAGGCACGACTGCACCACAGCGCGGACGGAGCATGCTCAGTGTCGCTGAATAAAAGCCAGAGCCAGGACTAGACGGCGAATGTGCTGCAGTAAAGAGAACCGAGGTCCAGCACCCACCCGTCTGCGTGGGCACCGCGGCCAGGACTTAGCCGCTCTGAGCGGAGCTGTGCAGGAGAGCAGGACGAGGGCGGTGGGGGTGGTGGTTCTGAAGGAAATGTGGGGAAACGCCGAGAAGCATGAGATTCAGCTTGGCCACTGCCCCCACCGTCTCCTGGGGCCACAGGAGCAGAGTACCAAGACCTGGGGGCAAAGACCCCAGAGCTCTATTGTCACGCAGCCCGGAGGCCAGCGGCCTGAAAGGCAGGTGTGGGCAGGGCCGGGCTCCCCCAGGGGAGAGGGAGCTCAGCGGCTCCGGCTCCGTGGCTGGTGGCAGCCTCTGCCTCTGACTCCACCAGGTCCTCCCTCTTCACAGCCTCTCTGCGCGTGTGCCTCTGTCTCTTCTCACCAGTCACGTCGGATGGAGAGCCCATGGCCCCGTGTGATCCCATTTCCAAAGAAGGTCCCATGCTGAGGAGTCAGGTGGACGTGAATCACTGGGGGACATGTTCAACCAGTACGGCACCGCCGAGCCGGCAGCAGGAACTGCCACGCTGTCGCTAGAAGGCAGCCTCAGGAGCTGCATGGGCCTGGGGCTGCTCAGTTCCAGGGGGCACCCTAGGAACTGCGACCTGGGCATGTCCCTCAGCTTCTCTGAGCCTCAGTTTCCTGGTTGACTCCACAGGGTTGCTCTGAAGGTCGAATGAGAAGAAGTGCTTTGTTCCTGTCACGCTCTGTGCAAGGCGCCTGTGGTTTGTTCGCCGACCAGGGCCCTTTCCCCTCGGCAATGCCACATGAGCGCCGACACCTCGCTGAGCTTCCTGGTGCTGCGGTGGCTGCAGGCTGGCCCACTGCCCCTGAGACCAGCTCATGCTCCTGACATCTGGTTTCCTGGATGCACTGGGGCTGCCCCGATCTCAGCAGAAAGCACTTGCCAAGGTCCCTCCACAGAGGGTCAAAGCCGGGCCACATAGTGCTTCCGGGTTCCCAGATGGCGCCAGCGGGACTGGGTGTGTCTTGTTAAACCCCTGCCTGGCTCACCCTCTCCTCTGGTTCAGGCTCCGGCTTGTACCTGGTGCTTTGTTTTCTCTCTTCAGGAATCAGTGTGCAATCCCATCCCTGGAGAGGCGCACAAGCAGAGAGCCCGGAAGCAGGGCAGCCGAGCCCCTACCCGGGCAGCGAGGTGCAGAGCAAGGTCAGCGCCCAGCCCGCAGAGCTCAGGGCGGTTCTGAGAGCCCAGCGCGGCTGTAGCCGCAGGACAGCCCAGCCCTCACAGAGCGGCTGGTGGGCTATCGCAGGACCTTCTAAGCTCTCACAGGCCCAGATCTGTAAGAACTGGTCCCACCCATGGTGCTCTGCACAGTGGCCCAAGTACTCCCTCCCCCCATCCTCCCAACTGGATGGAGCAGATGGTGCCACCACCTAAACCCACATGCGACTGAGACCAAAAAGGGTAAGGGTCCTGCCTTCACCCGCACAACTGGCAATAGATGGGGAGAACCTGAATTTATAAAAATAAGAAGAAAACACTGAAGAGAGTTCCAGTCAAGACAGCAAAGTAGGTAGATGCTGTGCTCACCTCCTCCCATGACCACATCAAAATCACAGTTAAATTACAGAACTGACAACATTGAGAATCAATCACCTGAAACCTAGCTGATCAGAAGTCCCACAACTAAGGATACAAAGAAGGAGCCACGCCGAGACTGGTAGGAGGAGCAGAGATGCAGAACAAGCTGGTCCCACACCCACGTGAGGCAGATAAGATGCTGTCTCAGTTGGGGAGGTCCCTACTGAGGAGAAGAGGGTCCCAGCCTCACACCGAGCTCCCCAGCCTGGAGTGCCAGTAACTTCTGGCTGTGAAAGCCAGCAGGGACTGTGGCTGGGAAAAGGGGGAC
>NW_006289392.1:4929423-4936258 GCF_000327345.1 Myotis davidii
AGTACAACGACTGAAATTTCTTTTGAGAGCCAAATTTTTTAAACTTAAACTATATAGGATGGTACACTGTTATTAACTTAATTAGGGTACTCCTAACCTGGCCTTTGCTAAAAACGTCCTCAACCTGATTGAGGTACGTTCGCTGAGGTCGACCCCTTCCAACTATCCCATCCACACTTGTCTTGTATACTTGTTTCAGATAGATGAGTGTGGACGGGATAGTTGGAAGGGGTCGACCTCAGCGAACGTACCTCAAAACAATGTAACTCCCCTGCGCTGCGTCTCCCGCCGCCCGCCCGACCGACATCCCCCACTTCTTCTAATGCCACTTCTTCAAAATAGACTCGCCCAGGCCGAAAACCAACTTCTGCGCATGGGCCACGAAGTTTCAATCGCACTGTACGTGCACACCCACATGTGGTATTTTGTGGAAGAGCCGCACTCAAGGGGCCAAAGAGCCTCATGTGGCTTGTGAGCTGCAGTTTGCCAACCACTGTCCTAGGCTATCGTAATCCAAACAGCCTGGTACTGGCATAAAAACAGACACATACGTCAGTGGCAGAAAACAGAGAGCCACCAAGTAAACTCACGCCTTATGGTCAATGAATATCTGACAAAGAAAAGAAGACTATACAGTGGGTACAGATAGTCTGTTCAGTAAATGGTGTTGGTAAAATTGGACAGATGCGTGCAAACCTATGAAACTAAATCCCCTTTTTACATTATATATAAGAACTACAGGCCGATGCACGAAATTCGTGCAAAAGTAGGCCTTCCACAGTTAAATTACAGAACTGACAACATTGAGAATCAATCACCTGAAACCTAGCTGATCAGAAGTCCCACAACTAAGGATACAAAGAAGGAGCCACGCCGAGACTGGTAGGAGGAGCAGAGATGCAGAACAAGCTGGTCCCACACCCACGTGAGGCAGATAAGATGCTGTCTCAGTTGGGGAGGTCCCTACTGAGGAGAAGAGGGTCCCAGCCTCACACCGAGCTCCCCAGCCTGGAGTGCCAGTAACTTCTGGCTGTGAAAGCCAGCAGGGACTGTGGCTGGTGAGATGGAGACTTCTGGAGTCCCAGGCAGTTCCTCTTAAAGGGACCACGATGCACTACTTGCTCACAGACTCACTCTGAGCTCCAGTGCTGGGCAGCAATTTGGAAATGCCAGGGATGTACGGGGAAAAACTGGCTTCAAGGTGAGGGCTAAAGGGGCAACTTTCTTGCAGACAGAGTGTTGGCAGAAGTCGTTCCCTTGCGGAGTCTTCCCCACACCCAGCTGGCATGCACAAGCAGGCGCCATATCTGAGTCTCCATCAACCTGGCTGACACCACTCACCCCACCCTGATGAGTCCCTGAGATCCCCCACCCCAGCCAACTTAAGCGCCTGGCCCAAACCTCTCCCAGCAGTTCTTCCACACAAACAGCTTGTCTCAGCTCACACTGTGGACTTTCCTGAAGTCTCTAAAATTTCACAAACCCCAAACCAGCAGCATCCAAACTCAGCACGCCCCCTGCCTCTTGCTAAGTGGCCCAAAGCCTGGCCCTATTGGCAGTGGCCCCCATTCACAGCTTGGCCTGTCCCAGCTGCCTCCAAGTCCAACACAAGTGGCAACCATCTGCATATCACTCTGCAGCTCCTTCCAGGCGGCTGTGGGCCAGGCACAGGCAGTGGCTGACCTGGACCTGCACCAGAGCCCCTCCCAAGAGACTCCAGAACCTCCTGTCCCTTCCCCCATCCCTTCCACATACTGGTGGTTGTCTTGAGCCTACACCAGAACACCACCCAATTAGCACCACAAGTGGCACACCCAACGCGTGGATGAAGGTTGCACCAGAGCCCTGCTAAGGCAAACCCACTCCACGGAGTCAGTCCCTGCAAAACAGCTTGTCCCCTCTACACATAGCCAGTCCTCACAGCCAGTCAGCCTGAGGGCCAATCCCTACCACTGACATGCCAACAGCAATCAAGGCTCAACGACAACAGGAGAACACACAGCCCACACAAGAGATACCCCTGGAATGCCCAGCTCAGGTGAACAGGAAGAACACACCACTGGGCCCCACAGCTCACCCACTACTTAGAGCAGCCGTGGGCAAACTACGGCCTGTGGGCCGCATCCGGCCCGTTTGAAATGAGTAAAACTATTGAAAAAAAAGACCGTCCCCTTTTATGTAATGATGTTTACTTTGAATTTATATTAGTTCACACAAACACTCCATCCATGCTTTTGTTCCGGCCCTCCGGTCCAGTTTAAGAACCCATTGTGGCCCTCGAGTCAAAAAGTTTGCCCAGCCCTGGCTTAGAGTCACTCTGCCAAGACTAGGAGTCAAAGCAGAGATACCTAACGCATAGAAACAAACACAGGGAGGCAGGAGACAAAGGCGCATGTCCCAAATGAAAGAACAGGACACAACTTGAGAAAAAGAACAAAACAAATGGAGACAAGCAATCTACCCGATGCAGAGTTCAGAACACTGGTTATAAGGATGTTCAACGAACTGAGAGGAAGAGTAGATTATCTCAGTGAGAACTTCAACAAAGAAACAGAAAACAGAAAGATTGAGATTTAAAAGAAAACAGCCCTGGCCAGTGTCTCAGTGGTTAGAGCATTGGGCTGCACACCAAAGAGTCTCAGGATGGATTTCCAGTCAAGGGCATGTTACCTGAGTTGCAGGTTCAATCCCAGGATCCAGTCCAGGCATGTGCAGGAGGCAAACAATCGACGTGTCTCTCTCACTTGGATGTTTCTCTCTCTCTCTCATTCTCTCTCTCTCCCCCATCCCTTCTACTCTCTCTAAAAATCAATGGAAAAATTATTCTTGGGTGAGGATTAACAGCAACAACACACACACACACACACACACACACAAAACAAAACATAAAGAACCAATCAGAAATGAAGAATACAATACTGGAAAGGGAAATGAAGAATACATTAGAAGGAATTAACAGCCAATTGAATGAAGCAGAGGATCAAATCAACAATTTGAAAGACAAAGTTGTAGAAAACACCGAATCATCATGCAGAAAGAAAAAGAACCCAGAAAAATGAGGACCGTTTAAGGGACCTCTGAGAGATCATCAAGCATCACACTTGCATCATAGGGGTATCAGAAGGAGAAGATAGAGAGCAAGGAGTTAAAAACGTATTTGAATGAATGACTGAAAACTTCTCTTACTGGGCAAAGAAAATAGACATACAAGCCCAGGAGAGAGTAGTCCTTCCTTCTCCCTGCTTCCAGCACCAGCTTCCCTCTGGCACCCGGGACCCAGGCTTCCCTCTTAGCCCTGGCTTCATCTGGAAGGTCGTCTAGAAGGACATCCAGAAGGACATCTGGTCTAGTTAGCATATTACACTTTTCTTATTATAGACTAGAGGTCCAGTGCACGAATTCATGCACAGGTGGGGTCCAGCCGGCCACCCTGATGTGGGGAGGGGCCACGGGCAGTTGGCAGCTGGCCCCACCCCCAATCAGGGTGTTGGGGGCCAATTAGGGCCTGGGCCGGCATGGGGGGTGGCCAATTGGAGCCTGGATGAGGCTGGTTGGCTGGTGCAGTGCATGTCATTCCAGTCTTTCTGGTCATTCTGCTAATCTGGTTGTTGGGCTTTTATATATATAGATTAGTGACATTGAGCATCTTTTCATATGCCTACCGGCTATTTGTATGTCCTCTTTGGAAAAACATGTATTTAGGTCCGTGATGGCAAACCATTGACACGCGTGTCAGAAGTGACACACGAACTCATTTTTTTGGTTGATTTTTCTTTGTTAAATGGCATTTAAATATATAAAATAAATATCAAAAATATAAATCTTTGTTTTACTATGGTTGCAAATATAAAAAATTTCTATATGTGACATGGCACCAGAGTTAAGTTAGGGTTTTTCAAAATGCTGACATGCCGAGCTCAAGTTTTGCCATCACTGATTTAGGTCTTTTGCCCATTTTTAAATTGGTTTGGTTTTTTTGGAGTTGAGGTCTCTGAGTTCTTCATAAATTTTGGATAGTAACCCCTTACCAGATGTATCATGGGTGAATAGTTTTGCTGGTGCTTTCATTTGATGTATTCCTGTTTGTTTATTTTTCTTTTGTTTCCCTTGCTCGAGGAGCTATATCGGATAAAATATTGCTATAAGAAATGTGCAAGATTTTACTGCTTATGTTTTCTTCTAGGAATTTCATGGTTTTGAGTCTTAAATTTAAAGGGGATACTGCGGGCACACGGGAGATACTGGTGGGCACACGGGGGACACTGCGGGCACACGGGGGATACTGAGGACACACGCATGGTTTTGAGTCTTAAATTTAAGTTTTTAATGTTTTTTTGTTTATCTATAATCAGAACTATCAGAAAGGGAAACTAAGAAAACAATCCCATTCACAATTGCATACAAAAAACCACCACCAACACCCACACACGTAGGGATATATGTAATCAAGGAGGTAAAGGACCTGAACTCAGAAATTATGATGCTGAAGAAAGAAATTGAAGAAGTTACAAATAAGTGGAAGCATATACTGTGCTCACAGGTAGGAAGAATTAAAATGTCCATACTGCCCAAAGCAATCTATAGATTCAACACAATTCCTATCAAAACGCCAATGGCATATTCCACAGAATTAGAACTATTAACCCAAAAATTTGTGTGGAACCACAAAAGACTCCCAAATAGCCACAGCAATCTTGAGAAAGAAAAACAAAATTGGAGATACCACACTACCTGATATCAAACTATCCTCCTAGGCCAGTGGTCAGCAAACTCATTAGTCCACACGGGGGACACTGAGGGCACACGGGGGATACTGAGGGCACACCAGGGACACTGAGGACACACGGGGGATACTGAGGACACACGGGGGATACTGCGGGCACACGGGGGACACTGAGGGCACACGGGGGATACTGAGGGCACACCAGGGACACTGAGGACACACGGGGGATACTGAGGACACACGGGGGATACTGCGGGCACACGGGGGACACTGAGGGCACACGGGGGATACTGAGGGCACACCAGGGACACTGAGGACACACGGGGGATACTGAGGACAGATGGGGGATACTGTGGGCACACGGGGGACACTGAGAGCACATGGGGGATATTGGCGGGGACGTGGCAGGAGAGCCTTGTGCAGAAAGCATGCACCAGGCCATGTTTCTTTCCTAAGAGAGGGCAGCAATCCGTCCCACGGAGCATAAATGGTGTCATTCCAATCCCTGAGCTCCTCCCACTTACCCCAGCCCCAGGCAGAAGCACCCACAGGAGTGAGAGCTCGCACACCAGGAGAGGGCTCCTCTCGCACCCGCACCCGGCAGCCCAGGCCTGTGGGTTGGTGGGAGCCCTTTGGGCGGGAAGACTGCGACAAGGAGGTGTGTCCCCAGCTCTGAGGCTCCAGGTGCTGCTCCAGCCCCTCAGATGGGTGTCAGGTTACAGATGTACAATCATTCCAGTTCGGCAACTCCACCTGAAGGGCTGTTTCCCGTCAGCCCACACCCCACCTCACTCCTTGCAGGTACAGCAGCGCCGGGAGGGGCAGCTCGCTGAGCGGGAGGGATGCCGGGCACCTAGGCCTCCTCCTGCCAAAGCTTCCGGGGGCTCTGACCTGCTGACCAGCAGGGCCCCCGCCAGGAGTCCCTGCTCCTGACTCCAGTTGCTGATCTCAGCTCCAGGCCTCACAGAAAGCAAGACCTCAGAGCCAACATGGTGAGTGTGGGGCCCTGCTCTGAAGACGGGGTGCGGCTGGGGCTCCCTATAAAGAGCTCTTCAGGGCAGCCTAAGAGGTCATCCACGGAGAATTCCCTAACACCCTCCAGGTTAAAAAGAGGTCACACCTGGCCTGGCTGGTGTGGCTCAATGGTTGAGCATCGGCCACCGACAGGCACTCTATTTCTGGACGTTTGTTTTGCATCCTGCTGCTGTGCTGAATGCATTTCTCTAGAACAGTAGTTCTCACGCTCGAAGGTGCATGCAGATCATCCAGGGATCTTATAATTCAGACTCTGACTCAGTAGGTATGGGAGGGGCACCTGAGAGTCTGCATCTAACAACTCCCAGGTGATGCCAATGTGGCCCCCTGGGCCCCTGCCCTGATGGGGAGTGCAGGCCGGGGGCAGACCAGCTCTCCAAGGCACGAATCATTTCCGCCGATCAGTGTCTAACCACAGGGCCTGATAACACATAGAAACTATTGTTAAATGGATGGATGGATGGATGGATGGGTGGGCACATGGGGATGGATAGGTGGATGGCTGCTGACATTTAAATCAAATGTGTAATCAGAAACAACTGGCAATTAATATACTGCCCTATAAATTACGTATTTGGGTAAAAATGTCCTCAGGGGGGAATGAAGGAAAGGAGAAGGAAGAAAAGAAGGAAGGGGGAGAGAGGGCACTGGAAGATGGAAAAGCATCTCTGACCCCAAAGAGTGTTCTCGTCGCCTCTCCTAGACGTCTTTCTAGTTCAGTCGGGGGCGTGGCTGTGTCCCACGCCTGCAGCAGACTGTGCAGGGCCTGCGTGTGGCCTGTGTCTTTTACTTCCTAACCCCCAGCGCCTGGCCCAGAGCTGGCTCCGGCAGGGGCTCCGTAAGTACACACTTTGGGAAAGGAACCAGGTGACAGCTCCATTCATGGAGCCTCTTTTAATGCCAGACACTTCACAGAGATTATGGAATTTGTTGCTGTTAATCCTCACCCGAGGATATTTTCCCATTGATTTTTAGGGAAAGTGGAAGGAAGGGGGAGGGAGGGGGGAGAGAGAGAGAGAGGGAGAGAGAGAGAGAGAGAGACAAAGAAACATCAATGTGAGAAAGACACATCATTTG
>NW_006289392.1:4940529-4941929 GCF_000327345.1 Myotis davidii
AGAGAGAAGCAAAGCCTGCAACAGATACGTGCCCTTGACCGGAATCAAACCCAGAACCCTTCGGTCCGCAGGCCAACACTCTATCCACTGAGCCACCCGGCTTGGGCGAGACTATGGAATTGAATCCTCATAGCAGCCGCATGAGGCCAGTGCTCCTGTGATCCCCATTTTACCGGTGAGGAACGTGCGGCTCCAGAGAATGAAAGAAAAGGCCCCAAGTCACAGACAATTGTCCACGGGGGGGCGGGGGGATCAGGACATGGGACTCTGGGCTACCACAGCCCTGGTTCCTACTGGGAGGGATAGCCAGGCTTCGTGAGGCCTGAAGGTTTACATTTTGAGGGCCCTTTTAAAGAAGAAAGCGTACCCCCAGAATATGCTGAAAGTTTGCAAAAACATATGTGAGCATATCACGGGGCCTTTCCGGCCTTGGAGGGCCCGCAGGGAGGGGCACGTGGCTGGGCTTTGTTAGCCGCGTGCAGAGCCCCCTCTGAGCTGGCCCCCAGGCTGGGAACAAGAGCAGAGGAAGAGGAGGAGGAAAATTGGAGAACGAGGAAGAGATAAAACAGGAGGGAATCTAAAGAGACGGTTGGGAAAGAGCACTCAGGGCAGGGCTTAGGGTGGGGAGGAAGGGGCTGGGGCTGAGGCTGGATGGGGGTTCAGCCAGCTTTCGCGCCTGGCCCCTGAGGGTGGGCCTCCGGGCTCTCCAGGCCCCTGGCATCTACCTGTAGGCCTGGCAGGCTCCTCCTCCAACATCACAGTGGCCCTGCCCACGTCCTGCCTAGGCCTCTTCTCAGGCCCCCAGACCCCTGGGAGCCAGGCCAGAGCTGAGCCAGGAGGCCTGAGTAATCACGTTCCACCGGCCGCGCCCTGCATGCTCCTGCCCAGGCAGCGGCCTCTTTCCCGCTTCCTCACCTGAGTGCCAAGCGATAGCTGCACCTCGTGGCCAGATGCTCAGCCTGGCACACGGAGGGGCCTCGGCGGGCAAGGCTGCAGCAGGGGAGCCTGGCCCCTCACTGCCCATGCCGGGATCGCCCTCAGAGAGGTGCAGCCTGGCCCCTGTTCTGAGATGGCAGGCACCTGGCTCTGCCCCAGACTCCCCATCCTGAGGGCGCCTCAGACCAGCCTCAAACCTCGGCTGCTCAGAGACAAGGCCATGCCACCCACACTGAGTAACCTCTCCCCAGACCGGGGGCCTTTCAGACTCTCGTGTTCTGTTCGGCCTCTCACGTGGCTCCTCTCGCATGGCTTCTCTCGCGTGTCTGGGAGTGTCGGAGAACCAGGTGCAAACCTCAGGTCTGCCCCACTGTGTGATGTGGGCCAGTCACCCCCTGAGCCGGGAGCGCGGTCTCCCCCGCTGTCAATGGGACCAAACCCTCCTCGGAGGGAGGACTGGAGAC
>NW_006289392.1:4945485-4947338 GCF_000327345.1 Myotis davidii
CTGAGCTGCCCCAGGGAACCAGGTGCCTGGGGGAGCCTGGGGGGCGGCGGGAGGGGTGGTTTCTAGGCCAACGACAAGAGCACTGGCTGTGAGTTAAGAGGGCGCGAGCAGCTCCCTGTGCGGCCGAGTCCGGACTCTTGCGGGACCCTGTCCTCTCCCTGTGAAAGGGCAGTGCTGTCTGCACCCCCAGGCGCACGCGGGTTCATGGGGGCAGCGGCGGCTAAGGATGCGTGTGAGCAGCTCTGCAAACCTGAGGTCTGTGCAAATGTGAGGGGTTGCTCCAGGAAGTGAATGGCAGGTCCGCGGCCTGGCCACCCTGACCGCTGCTCAGGGAAGGGGCTGGGCTTTGCTGGACAAGGGCAGGCGGGAGGGCGGGCAGGCTCCCTGCGGTGGAGGCGGCCCGAAGGCCAGGCAGCGGGGTGGCCAGGATCCCAGCTGACAGGAGCCTCTGGCCCCGAGCGCATTTAAAACCACCTGCGCCTAATTACCCCCATTCTCCTCTAATGAGGCCAGGCCGTGTAGCTCCCAGGCCAGGAAAGGCGGGACAGCTCATGCCCAGGCCCAGCCCTCCCTCCCCCACAGCCCCGCCCAGGACAGAGTCAGTCCTGAGAGTCCCCTGTGGTTGCTGTTTCCTAACAATGTTCTCCCTTAAGTCCCTTACCTGGGTGCGCCCAGCAGCAACAGAGGTGGGGAAGGCTGGCAGAGGGTGGGGCACCGTCTCTGTCCCCAAGGGATCGTGTCCCTGCAGGGACTGGGCAGCTCCCAGGGGGCCTCACCGTGAGCCCCCAGAGCAGAGTGCTGCCTGCCGGCCACTCCCACCCTCTGGCTGCCCTCCCGTCCCTGCCTTACCAGCTGCCACAGGCCCAGGGCCCTGGGAAGGACATTCACAACCAGACACGACTCTGAGACCTCGTGGTCCTCGGTGCACAGGTGAGGGCCACCCAGCAGGAGGAGTCGGGGCCGGGACTCTGAGCTCTGGGACCCCAGCACCAAGGGCCTTCCTTCCATCCGCCCTCCTTCTCTTCCAAGATCCTCAGGTCTGCCCCACTGTGTGATGTGGGCCAGTCACCCCCTGAGCCAGGAGCACGGTCTCCCCAGCTGTCAATGGGACCAAATCCTCCTCGGAGGGAGAACTGGAGACGGCGCATAGACGCATTTTCAGTGGCAGGGCCACCACCCAGGTCTGACCTGGGCTGACCTCCAGGGCGGGCCCAGGCTGAGAAGTGGAGGAAGCTCCGGCCCTGAGCCTGGCACTGGGTCACTGTCGTGTGTGACCCTGGCTTTGCCTCTAGGATGCGGTATCCTCGTCACAAGAGGTCAGAGCACAGCTGCCCAAGTCTCCTTCGCTCCATGGCTCTGGAGTCCCACACCCTGTCCCGGCCGTCAGGCCTCACCATACAGCAGGATGCCAACCAGAAGAGACCCTATGAGGAGGGGAGACCCAGGTCCAAGCCATGGCACTCACGGTGATGTGAAATGGTAAGTACCTGAGGCAGGAAAGACGCTCTCAGCGGGATACTGCGGGCACACGGGAGATACTGGGGACACACGGGGGATACTGAGGACATACGGGGGATACTGAGGACACACGGGGGACACTGAGAGCACATGGGGGATATTGGCGGGGACGTGGCAGGAGAGCCTTGTGCAGAAAGCATGCACCAGGCCATGTTTCTTTCCTA
This sequence comes from Myotis davidii, assembly GCF_000327345.1. Classification (NCBI taxonomy): domain Eukaryota; kingdom Metazoa; phylum Chordata; class Mammalia; order Chiroptera; family Vespertilionidae; genus Myotis; species Myotis davidii. The sequence continues at coordinate 4,947,168 of NW_006289392.1, forward strand.
AGAGAGGGCAGCAATCCGTCCCACGGAGCATAAATGGTGTCATTCCAATCCCTGAGCTCCTCCCACTTACCCCAGCCCCAGGCAGAAGCACCCACAGGAGTGAGAGCTCGCACACCAGGAGAGGGCTCCTCTCGCACCCGCACCCGGCAGCCCAGGCCTGTGGGTTGGGGG
>NW_006289392.1:4950955-4956250 GCF_000327345.1 Myotis davidii
CTGTCCCCAAGGATCGTGTCCCTGCAGGGACTGGGCAGCTCCCAGGGGGCCTCACCGTGAGCCCCCAGAGCAGAGTGCTGCCTGCCGGCCACTCCCACCCTCTGGCTGCCCTCCCGTCCCTGCCTTACCAGCTGCCACAGGCCCAGGGCCCTGGGAAGGACATTCACAACCAGACACGACTCTGAGACCTCGTGGTCCTCGGTGCACAGGTGAGGGCCACCCAGCAGGAGGAGTCGGGGCCGGGACTCCGAGCTCTGGGACCCCAGCACCAAGGGCCTGCCTTCCATTCGCCCTCCTTCTCCTCCAAGATGTGTCACCATGAGTCCTGAACTTGAAACTAGAACTTGAAATAGACACTAAAAACCAGGGGCCGCACTCCCTCACCTGGAAGCTGATGGGTGTTATGATGAAGTGGACACGGGCGGAGCCTGACAGGCAGCGCCTGGCCGCCAGGAGACGGCACCCCTCGCTCACCTACAAAAGGTCACCAACGAGGAGACACTCACGGACAAAGACAAGCACGATTAACCTGGACCATCGAGAAGACAGAGGTGAAGTCTCACACCCAGGGCTGCTCAGGGAACAGAACACGAGCTCCTTAATGTAAAACACGGATTTGAAGAGAGAATTGTCAGTAAGTCAGGCCTGGAGCGAGTCCCTCTGAGGGAGGCCGCTGCGCTCGGGCCGCCAGCAGGGCCTCCACATCGCAGGCCCCGCAGAAAGGGCCTGGGAGGCCCAAATCTCTTTCTGCCTCAGACCCCTTTGCCACCGGCATTTAAGTAGAACCAACATGTGGAAAACAGAGAAGACACCAGAGCTGCAGTGTTCACAAGCACCTTGATCCCCCAAATCCCGTCGCCTCCCTCTCTCTGCAGCAGCCTCTGGGGCCCCACCCCACCACATCCACCCCAGGCGCTATGGAGCCTTATCTGGCCTTGCCTTTGTCTGTGGAACTCTCCTTCGCCACCCAGCTTCTACCCACACACCTCCTGTTGCTGAAAATAATCTTCCCACCCGACAAGCATGGCTCAGTGGTTGGTTGAGTGCCGACCTATGAACCAGGAGGTAACGGTTCGATTCCCGGTCAGGGCACAGGCCTGGGTTTTGGGCTCGATCCCCAGTGTGGGGCGTGCAAGAGGCAGCCAATCAGTGATTCTCTCTCATCATAGATGTTTCTCTCTCTCCCTCTCCCTTCCTCTCTGAAATCAATAAAAATATTTTTAAAGTAATAATAATCCTCTCTGTGCCAGGGGAGAGCAGGCCTCTGTCCCTTCCTCACTGCTCCCAGCATCCTCTCTGCCTCTTCATGGAACCGGCCCTCCCCTGAGCAAATGCAGGTCTTTGCTCTCTGGACTGCATCCTCCACCCTGGGTCACTCTCCCAGGACCTCCGGTCCGCGGCTTCCCTCCGGAAGTCAGGCCCTTGGCCTGTGGACCATACCACAGCTGCCCCTCACTCACCGCCATCACATCCAGGCGAGGCCCAGGCTCTTCCCCATTCATATTAATGAGTTTTCAGTATCTACTATGTCAGGCACTTGCTAGGTTCTGTATTAATAGTGTTATCAATTGTTAATAAAATAATAGAATAATAGACTTTGCCACTTTTGTTTACTGCTGTATATTTAGCCCCCAGAGCAGTGCCTGGCTGAAAGAATAAAGTATTATTATTAGAATAAAGTATTATTATTATTATTTTAATCATCACCTGAGGATGTTTTTTTAATTGATTTTTTGAGAGAGAGAGAGCAACATCAATCGGTTGCCTCCCGTACGCACCCAACCAGGGATCAAACCCGAAACTGGGTATGTATCCTGACCGGGAATCAAACTGCAACCTTTTGGTGTATGGGACGACGCACCAACCCACTGGCCACTGGGCCAGGACACGCACCACCATTGTTTATCTTTGTTGTGATCACCAGCATGTACTGTGTTCTTACTGCGCGCCCGGCAGCGTGCTGGGCCCTCTGTGAGCGCACTGGTATCGCTGAGCGCAGGCCTTCTAGAATCGCCCTTTCCCTCTTCCTCATGACACTGGGGCTCCGGGTGGTTAAGTTGCCTGAGGCCTAGGCTCTACCCACTTTCAGTAAAGTCCCACCTCCCTGGCAAAGGGCAGCCCCAGGAGGACACCTTCACGGGGCCAGGAAAGTGGTAGGAGCTGCAGAGAGCGGGGAGGCCCCCGGGCCACCTGCCTGAGACGCTGCTTCAGGGTCCACACTCGGCTCCAAGGGGAGACGGGCCACACAGACTGTGGGAGCCACGCCAGGTCCCCGGACAGCCAAGGCCGGTGGGAGCACAGAGGCCTTGTGATCAACACACCGGGACGGCCACAGGCCGGCTGGGCACGTGCCTACATGGACGTCCAAGGCCTCTGAGCCTGGAATCCTCCTCAGGCCAAGATACCATGAGCGGGTGCAAGGCCACGCGGTACTCTGTGCCCTTCAGTGGCCAGTATGATTGATGTCACTGTTGGCACCAAGCCTTCGGTGTCTAAATGGTGTAAAAGTAGGTTACTGACCAGCTAGTCGGCTGGAGTGAGAAGAAATCTGCTGGAGAGAGCAGCTGGGATGGAGGGAGAAGCCTGCTGAAGAGAGCAGCTGGGATGGAGGGAGAAGAAGTCTGCTGAAGAGAGCAGCTGGGATGGAGTGAGAAGAAGTCTGCTGGAGAGAGAGCAGTTGGGATGGAGGGAGAAGTCTGCTGGACAGAGCAGCTGGGATGGAGGGAGAAGAAGTCTGCTGGAGAGAGCAGCTGGGATGGAGGGAGAAGTCTGCTGGACAGAGCAGCTGGGATGGAGGGAGAAGTCTGCTGGACAGAGCAGCTGGGATGGAGGGAGAAGTCTGCTGGACAGAGCAGCTGGGATGGAGGGAGAAGTCTGCTGGACAGAGCAGCTGGGATGGAGGGAGAAGTCTGCTGGACAGAGCAGCTGGGATGGAGGGAGAAGTCTGCTGGACAGAGCAGCTGGGATGGAGGGAGAAGTCTGCTGGACAGAGCAGCTGGGATGGAGGGAGAAGTCTGCTGGACAGAGCAGCTGGGATGGAGGGAGAAGTCTGCTGGACAGAGCAGCTGGGATGGAGGGAGAAGTCTGCTGGACAGAGCAGCTGGGATGGAGGGAGAAGTCTGCTGGACAGAGCAGCTGGGATGGAGGGAGAAGTCTGCTGGACAGAGCAGCTGGGATGGAGGGAGAAGTCTGCTGGACAGAGCAGCTGGGATGGAGGGAGAAGTCTGCTGGACAGAGCAGCTGGGATGGAGGGAGAAGTCTGCTGGACAGAGCAGCTGGGATGGAGGGAGAAGTCTGCTGGACAGAGCAGCTGGGATGGAGGGAGAAGTCTGCTGGACAGAGCAGCTGGGATGGAGGGAGAAGTCTGCTGGACAGAGCAGCTGGGATGGAGGGAGAAGTCTGCTGGACAGAGCAGCTGGGATGGAGGGAGAAGTCTGCTGGACAGAGCAGCTGGGATGGAGGGAGAAGTCTGCTGGACAGAGCAGCTGGGATGGAGGGAGAAGTCTGCTGGACAGAGCAGCTGGGATGGAGGGAGAAGTCTGCTGGACAGAGCAGCTGGGATGGAGGGAGAAGTCTGCTGGACAGAGCAGCTGGGATGGAGGGAGAAGTCTGCTGGACAGAGCAGCTGGGATGGAGGGAGAAGTCTGCTGGACAGAGCAGCTGGGATGGAGGGAGAAGTCTGCTGGACAGAGCAGCTGGGATGGAGGGAGAAGTCTGCTGGACAGAGCAGCTGGGATGGAGGGAGAAGTCTGCTGGACAGAGCAGCTGGGATGGAGGGAGAAGTCTGCTGGACAGAGCAGCTGGGATGGAGGGAGAAGTCTGCTGGACAGAGCAGCTGGGATGGAGGGAGAAGTCTGCTGGACAGAGCAGCTGGGATGGAGGGAGAAGTCTGCTGGACAGAGCAGCCGGTGTCCGCTGCCTGCCTGCCTGCCTGCATGGACTTGGCTGTGAGGACTGTTCTGTCTGATGGCCACTGGTTTCTGCAATGAGGACTCATCCTTATACACCCACAGCCTCTCATGGCTTCTCCGTCTGAGACCCGGCATCCTAGACGGTTCAGCCCCAGGCAGAGGGGCTCAGACCCAACGCCTGCTGTCCAGTGAGCAGAGGAGAGAGGAGGAACTTGGGCCAAGTTCCCAACAGCCAGCTCAGTGGGCAGGGTTTGAGGAGGACCAGCCCTGGCATGGTCGGATGGGAGGATTTAGAAGAAAACACGGACTCAGAGCAAGACAGAGCCACTCGGAGCACCAGAGCTCACGTGGGGCTCCTGCTCCGTGCTCTACACAGACCTTCACCCGAGATGCAGCTGCCAAGCTCCCCTCCCCCACGGGCGCCCGGGAGCAGCCAGAACAAGGAGCACCTCAGCCGCCCTGCACAGTCAGCCCGCGGCCCGACGCTATGGCTCTGCTCCCCGAGCCCCGGCGGCTGCAGCTGAGGGAACCACCTTTCACCAACGAAACCCCTCTACAGGGCGCACCCCGGCAGCATCCCGGCCAATCCCCACCCGCATCTTTGAAGTGGACCATTTTACAGATGAGGAGGCTGAGGCGGAAAACAAAGTCACTTGCCCGGGAGCCCGTGGCTTGCAAGGGGCACAGTGGGTCCAGGCCAGTGCCCCGACTCAGTGCAGGCACCGCTGAGACCCTCAAACCCAAAGACCAAGAGAGGGGTCGACCAAGCAGGGGCTCCTGTGGCTGCAAAGGACCTGTGACCAGCAGGGGCCGCAGCGGGGCCTCCCCTCCCAGAGGCAGACGCAGGCCAGGAGGGCACGGCGCGCCCGAGGTGGCTCTGCAGGTGCGTGGCATCGGTCTTTACAGCACCCAAGTCCCTCTTCCTCCCCACTCTCCGCTCCCTCCTCGCCCCCCCTCCACTCCCGCTCTCCACCTCCTTAGCGTTCAAACCAGAGGACAGGACAAGTCAGGACCAGGAAAGGGAGCAGGGCTTCAGAGGCCGTCCACACGCGTGGGATTCCTTCATGAGCATCGACGCCTCGTAGACGGCAGGTCCACGGCCACGCGAGAGCCGTCGAGCATTCAGGCCCCTCGCCCTTACTCACCCTTCCTACCATGAGGCTGAGTCCCTGTGTCTGGGTCCTGGCTCCTGGCGGCTCTCTGAGTCCCCCTCGGCCACACCCAGGCATCGCCCTCAGCTGCCCAAGTGGGGCGCCCTCCTTCCCCTCAGACCCCCTGACCTGCCGCCCTGGGATGGAAGGAAAGACCACTGAGCGGAGCGGAATTGTTGGAGCTCAGAGAGGACAGGAGGGCTGCGTGCAGGCCCAAGGGCAGGCCCTGGCGG
>NW_006289392.1:4965305-4967049 GCF_000327345.1 Myotis davidii
ATCAGCTGGTCCAGCGCCTGCCTCTCCCATTCCGCCCACAGAGGCCCACCGAAGAGCTTTGCCGGTGTCCCGGGCGGGACTGACAGTGGTACCTCTGTCTGCCTCTCCCCCAAACGCTCATCTCCTTAAAGACAAACGCTGTTCCTGACACAGAGAGGCATTCACTAGAGCGTATTTTTGTTTAGTTGTTGTTTTTTCAAAATATATTTTTATTGATTTTAGAGAGGAAGGGAGAAGGAGAGAGAGAAACATCAATGATGAGAGAGAATCATTGATCGGCTGCCTCCTGCATGTGCCCTGACCGGAATCGAACCGTTACCTCCTGGTTCATAGGTCGACGCTCAACCCCTGAGCCACACCTCTATGAGGCACACACTGACAGAGGCCCAGGCCTGCTGGAGCTTCTAGTTAAATCAAAGGTAAGTCAGGAGCCCTACTGGTGTGGCTCAGTGGATAGAGCATCAGCCTGGGGACCAAAGGGTCCGGGTTAGAGTCTGATCAAGGGCAGGTACTTCAGTTGCAGGTTCCTCCCCCGCCCGGTCCTGGTCGGGGCACGTGTAGGAGGCAACCAATCGAGTGTTTCCCTCACATCAATGTTTCCCTCTGTCTCTCCCTCTCTCTTCCTCTCTCTCTAAAATCAATGGGGAAATGTCCTCAGGGAGGATTAACCAAAAGGACAAGTCAGGAAAGAGGATGAGTGATAGCAAAAATGCATGACGGTGCCTCTCAGGGCAGAGGCAGGGCAGGCTGGAGGGGCACATCCTAGAGCGCCCCCGTTAAGGCAGGGGGGCGCCACGGTCAGGGGCTCCCCTGAGGCCTGTGAATGGAAAAGCCTGGGCACCTGCACGGAGCTGGTGCTGAGGAAGCTGAGCAGTTCTGAGGGAGTAGCCACCCCCGAGCTAACCACAGCGCCCCCCAGGCCGGGCAGGGGGACGAGAGGCCTCCCAGTGCTGACGCAGGCTCTTCCCTCCGCTTCACAGACAGGACCCACCTGCGCAAACCCCGCACGCCCCTGGAGACCTTCAGGAAAGTGGGGGTCCCCATCCTCGCAGCACTGCTGAGCCTGGTGATCATTGTCATCATGGCTGTGCTCAGTAAGTGGAACCCCTCACCCTCATTACGGCCCCACCCCCACCTTCACCCCTCATTACGGCCCCCACTCCCACCTTCATCCCCACAGTAAGTGGCAGCCCCCTCTCACCCCTCCCCTGTCCCCACCTCCGAGTGGCACCCTGGCCTTCCTTCTTTCCACCCGAGTCACGGGCGGGTCCTGCTAATGTGTTGTAGCCACAGGCACCACCCTGCTTTGAAGGGGCCTCCTGTGAGAGAGGAGGACAGCCCGGCCCGCGTGGCTCGGTGGTTGAGCATCGACCTACAAACCAGGAGGTCATGGTTCGCTTCCTGGTCAGGGCACATCCCCGGGTTGTGGACTCGATCCACAGTGTGGGGCGTGCAGGAGGCAGCCGATCGATGCTTCTCTCTCAGCATTGATGTTTCTCTCTCTCTCCCTCTGCCTCTCTTAAATGAATATTTTTTTTAAAAAAAAGAGACAGAGAGGGAGGACATGGACTCAGCCCATCTGTCCAGGCGGCTTCTCCACTGATGATCCTCTGCAGGGAGGGCACACGTGCACACGTTACCCACACAGGTGTCCACATGGCAGGCATACCGCCTGCCTGCCCCGCCCCATCTGCAGACGAGCTGAGGGGCGAGCAGCCCTGTGGCTGGAAGAGCTGAGCATCTG
>NW_006289392.1:4967346-4968337 GCF_000327345.1 Myotis davidii
ACGTGCTCCCTGAGGAGGTGAAGCGGCAGCTCATGCCGTCGCCCGGGCAGCAGAGGAGCCACAGACCCGGGAGGCAGCAGGCGGAGGGCAAAACCAACTCGAAACATCATCCTCTCCGGGATCTTGCAGCCCCAGCTGAGAGCGCCTCCTCCTGGAGCCGCACTTGATGTGGCCGCACTCTCACAGCCACCAGATGTTCTCACGCCCCGGGAGGGTGCACCACCCTCTGTGCAGATGGGGACACAGCCCCAGAGCGTATGCGAGCGCCTGAAGTCACACAGCAGGGCCAGGCCAGCTCTTGGGCCTCCGGACTCCAGGCCCAGCGTGGCTCCTTTTTTTGTTTAATTCTTACCCGAGGACATTTTCCATTGATTTTTCAGGGTGAATGGAAGAGAGAGGGAAAGACAGAGAGAAACATCGATGTGAGAGAAGCACATTGATTGGTTGCCTCCTGCACATGCCCCAACCAGGGCCCTGGCTGGGGAGGAGCCCACAACCGGGCATGTGCCCTTGATCAGAATCGAATCCAAGACCCTTCAGTCCGCAGGCTGACGCTCTATCCACTGGGCCAAACCAGCTAGGGCAGTGGTCGGCAAACTGCGGCTCGCAAGCCACATGGAGCAGGGCTCAGAGGCCGTCCACACGCGTGGGATTCCTTCATGAGCATCGACGCCTCGTAGACGGCAGGTCCACGGCCACGCGAGAGCCGTCGAGCATTCAGGCCCCTCGCCCTTACTCACCCTTCCTACCATGAGGCTGAGTCCCTGTGTCTGGGTCCTGGCTCCTGGCGGCTCTCTGAGTCCCCCTCGGCCACACCCAGGCATCGCCCTCAGCTGCCCAAGTGGGGCGCCCTCCTTCCCCTCAGACCCCCTGACCTGCCGCCCTGGGATGGAAGGAAAGACCACTGAGCGGAGCGGAATTGTTGGAGCTCAGAGAGGACAGGAGGGCTGCGTGCAGGCCCAAGGGCAGGACCTGGCGGGGGGCGGGGGGG
>NW_006289392.1:4968412-4975330 GCF_000327345.1 Myotis davidii
GGCCTGGAAGGCAGTGACAGCATCGTCAGAGCCAAGGGCCTTCCTCCGGTCGGTCCCCTGGGCGACAGGTACTGACCTCGCTCCTGCCCCTCCGCTGCCTTGACATGCAACTTGGTGACAGAGCGCACAGTGGCTCCGTGCCTCAGTTCCTCCATTGGTGACAGAGGGGCAGTTACACCTTCCGCCTCTCCCCTGGCCTTCCCCGGAGGTAAGAGCAAGGCTGGCACACAGAGGCTGAGTCTGAGCCGAGGGCAGCTGGCAGTGGGGTCATAGCGGGTACCGGACCCTGTCTGAGATGGGAAGCAGGCGATCGAACACTGCTGGGCATCTCAGCCTGGCTCACCTCCGGAAACCCTGCCCGCCCTCCTGTGCCCCCCTCACCTTACCTGTCATTGCTTGAGGCACCCAGGAGAGAGGGTTTTGCTACTGCCTGGCAAAGGGATCCAATTGCTTTACCCAAGAGGCAGGGGGCGAGGACAGGGCCTCTGGCCGTGGGGCTAGGGTAGGATGCAGGTTCAGGGGTCAGACTGCAGTGTGAGGCCCTCAGGACAGCCCCCAAACACCTGAACCCGAGGCGGCCAGTGGCCAGGCTCTGCTCTGAGCTGCCTGTGAGCAGCCTCTGCTCTCCCAGAACTTCCCCTACTCCCCCTCCCCTGGGTCCCTCTACTGTGTCCCTGCCTCAGCAACCTCACTGCCGCCTGCAGGGCCCAGAGGACCTGTTTATTCCATCACCTAGCAACGCAGCATCCTGGTCCTGGGTTCTCCCTGGGAGATGTGGGGAGCAAGGCACTCGCCCCCAGGGGAGCCTGACTTTACCCCAGAACCAGGGCCAGAAGCCCTTCTAGGTGCCCCTGTGCTCTGCCTTCTCCTACACCCCGACCATCCTCTCTCTGCCCCTGCCAACTCCATCCAGAAAACGAACGCAGAGCGGCACTACAGCGTGTGGGAGGGAACACAGCCGGGCAGGCTGCTTGGCCAGAACAGCAGGCAGCAGAGCTGGCTCTCGGCTCCTGTGGCCTCTGCGAGCCTCTTCTTCTCTCCTCGCGTGTCATGGTGCCATCGTTCCCCTAGTGGAGGACACCCCTCCACTGTGGGTTCTGAACTCTTTTATCTGAGAGAGAGTTCCCACCGACGCTGATTCTGCGGGACCTTGAGGTTAGAGAGGTTGAGGGCTGTGCCCAGGCCGCCCAGCAGGTCAGAAGACAAAGCAAGATAAAAAAAAAAAAAAGCACACTGCCCAGGCTGGGTCTTCGTGGCTCCTCTGCAGACACGTAATCCTCACCCCGCTTTTAAAGTAACTCCCCCACCCCCAGCCCCGCCCAGCCCGCGTGTCTGGATCCAGCATCTCTGAGCTGGAAGGTGAGACAGCAGAGTTCCTCTGGGACCTGACACCCCGGAGGCCGAGGGTAATGGTAAGAGAAGTGGGGAGCAAGGTGCACGTCCACCAAAGAGAGGAGAGACGGGCCAGTCTCAGTGAAGACCCTGCTTGGCGCCACGCACTCAGTAGGCGCTTTCCCAGGCGCCAGGAGAGGGCAGGCCTCTCGCCCCTGTTCAAGGATGACGCCCCAGAGCCAGAACCCAGCAGAGTGGGGGCGCCCTCAGCTGAGGAAGGGCTGGAGAAGCCGGTGGAATCTCCGCGTGTTGGTGGCACGCTAACTGCATGCAACCAGGCTGCACCGCGGGGCAGTAAGGAAGCTAAAGGCCCAGCACCAGCCAGTGACACCCACGCAGGGTCCTGAAAGGGTGGGGAGATGCAGACAGCAGCCCACGGGTCCGAGAGCCCGGCCCAGGGGCTGGACCCATCCCTCCTCGCGCGGAGGCCACAGCAGCCCCCTCATCGGCAGGAGCCGTGGTGTCCTCTCCGGGAATCTGAGCTCATCCCTCGGGGCTGTCCTGAGGCTGGACTGCGATAGCATTGATGGGAGACCCTGCACACTGTGCAGCCGGCCCCGCTGCCGTGGCTACTGTTCCGCCTCCACATCTGGGTCTTGGATGAATGTCCTGCCGCCACCAGTAACCAACCAAGCAGGCCAGGTGACCCTCTGACCGGCCGGCAGCCGGCAGGTGTTTCCAGGCATCCTGACCCTGCCAGGTCCCCTCCCAGCCTCCCGCCCAGCTCCCCCCGCCCGGCCCTCCTGGGCTCTGGGACTGAGCTTTCTTCCCAGGCAAACCCTCGTGGGACCCAGGTTGGTGGGATCTGTGCGCCAGGGCCTGCGGCACTGAATCAGCCCCGCCCGCAGCCCAGCACAGAGCACAAGGCCAGCCTGCCCGTGCTGTGTGGCCAGGGGCTGGGCCAAGCTGGGGATAAACAGAGACGCCTCCAGCAAAGCAGAAGGTGGCACCGTTGGCCTCTGGTGGGCTCTCAGTCCATCAACTCCAGGGCCAGACATGTCCCCACCGGCCTGTTTCCTCTGGGGGTGTCCCCAGGGACCCTTCGGCTCTTCGTCCTGTGATCAGGGCAGGGCCTCACCAAGTGCAGCGGCCCGGACAGATCCCTGCGTCCTACCTGCGCCCCTCGCTCAGCCCGTCCACTCCTTCCCCAGCTCGGGACTGACTCTGGGCTGAGGCCATGCAATGTGGTGGGTCCCCATCTCCGTCCTGCTCAGGAAAGCCCCTGATACTGTGGACCCCCAACTGCATGCAGAGGCTTAACGTGCACCCACCTTTCCCTGCCCGTCATCCCCATCACCCATGACCTTCAGCAACCCCTCTTCCCAGCAGCCCATCACCTCTGACCTCTGTGCTTGGGAAGTTTGCAGAGAGGCTTCCAGAAAGGCCACCAGCAGCAGCAGAGGCAGAGCAGAGGCAAAGCTGGGGGCAGAGCAGGGGCAGAGCCGGAGACAGAGGGGGGCAGAGCGGGGGGCAGAGCCAGAGACAGAGGGGGGCAGAGTGGGGACAGAGCAGGGGCAGAGCGGGGGCAGAGCCGGAGACAGAGGGGGGCAGAGCAGAGGCAGAGCGGGGGCGGAGCCGGAGTTGGCTCCTCGGGCCCCTCCGCGTGTCCGGGCAGGTGCTTTGCGTGTCTCTGACCCTCAGACACTGGGTGCCGAGGGCGTCAGAATCCTGGCTCCTTCACGCTGGTCCCTGCAGAGCCTCCTGTCACTCACCGGGTGGCTGATGGTTTAGGAAGGAACAAGCCTCCACATCCCGCTGCCCAAGGCAAAAGCTAGGACTCAGCAATACCTGTCTGATCGTGACACCCTTCTGCCGCGGCAGGTGGGCAGGTCTCTGCTTTAATGATTCGAAGGTCTTTTTTTTAATATATGTTTTTATTGATCTTAGAGAGGACGGGAGAGAGAGAGAGAAACATCAATGCTGAGAGAGAGCATTAATAGGCTGCCCCTGCACACCCACCCACCCCACCCCACACACACACACTGGGGATCAAGCCCGCAACCCGGCCATGTGCCCCGACTGGAATGGAACCGTGACCTCCTGGTTCATAGGTCAACACTCAACCACTGAGCCACACCGCTGGGCAACTCAGCCGGTCTTGACTGCACGTCTTTGATAGGCCGGGGGCCATGCCAAAGTCAGCAGCATCCCCAGTCCATGGCCCCATCTCCTTGCTTCTTTATGAAAAGGGGCCTGCGTCCTGTGTGGTATTTGGGGACTTACTCGTACTCTCTGCTCTGACACTGCTCTGCTGACGCCACCTCTGTTATTTGGTGGCACCAGACTCCACCTGTTTTGACTGCAGCTTAGTGTCCCTTTGGTTGAATATGACGCAGTCAGTGTTCTCAAGGCCGCCCCGGGACTGCGTCCTTCCATGGCACCATAGTCATCACAGGGTTAGCTTTGGCAGGTGCAACCACACTATTCTCCGAAGTGTTTGTACTCCCACCAACAGTGTCTGAGAACTCCAGTTGCTCCACATCCTCAACGACTTGGTATTGTCAGGATTTTTGTTTTTTTAATCCTCACCCCAGGATATTTTCCCATTGATTTTTAGGGAGAGTGGAAGAGAGAGGGAAAGACAGAGAGAAACATCGATGTGAGAGAAACACATTGATCGGTTGCCTCCTGAACGCACCCCAACCAGGCCAGGGCCGGGGAGGAGCCTGCAACTGAGGTACCTGTCCTTGACTGGAATTGGTCCCAGGACCCTTTAATGCACAGGCCAGTTCCCTGTCCACTGAGTCACACTGGCCAGGGCTGTCTGGCTTTTAATTTTAGCCATTCTAGTGTCAGTGTAGAGATATTTCCTTGTGGTTTGAATTTGCATGTTGAGCATCTTTGGGACTTACTGGCCATGGACGTGCCCCCGGGTGGAGGACTGTTAAGTGTTTGCAGAGTCACACCTGTGAGAACGGACAGATGACGGACGCAGCAGACAGTAGAACAGAATCAGCTCAAGAAACTCGGCAGCACACACAACAAGGCAGCAATCAGCCATCTGGGAACTACTCACCCCGATAAGGAAACGGGTTGCACCAGGTCGCATGGGTGAAAACTAAATTTCATTTTCTGAACCAAGTAGTTGGATGTCACAGAGACCTTCCGCTTCGCTTCCGCAGGGAGAAGGGAACATGGGCGAGAACCCAGCGCCTCCCCGGGCCTGTCAGCCCCAACATGAGAGGTTTGTCCCTCAGCTCACTGCGTGTTGTTCTTCAATTTCAGGATCCCGACAGTGATCGGCCCCTGAATGGTGATCGGCCCCTGAAGGCCACTCTAGACCGAGAGAAAAGTGAATGAGCAGGATTCCCGAGCCCCTCCCTGTCCACACCCATATTCCACGGGGAGGCCTCGCCTTCGTCTCCCCCAGTCCCGGCCGCAGGCTCCCGCCTCAGCTGTCACCCGGGGTTAAAGCGCTGCCCGGGAGATGGGGCGGAGCTCCTGTGGGGCATGAAGGGGCAGCAAAGAGCTTGGGAGCCGGGCAGACCCTCCCTGAAATCCCGACTCTACCCCTCAAGTGCTGTGAGGTATCGGGAAGTAAACCCTCACTCTCTAACCTCATTCTCTGATTGGCACCTGCCCCCTGAGGTGGGGCCAGGGCTGCGGAGGACCCAGGAAGCTCTGCAGTGAGAAGCGGGGGTGCGTCAGGCTTATCACCGCTGCTCAGGGCCAGCGGGTTCTCACTGGGCTGCGAAAGAGCGCCGGCCCGGAGGCACTCGGCCTGCAGGGCGGTCAGGAAAGCGGTGAGGGACAGTGATCAGCCCCTGAACAGTGATGGGCCGCTGAATAGTGATCGGCCCCTCGGTAAGCTCGGGTCTGGCTTTCCTTTGTCTCCCTCCGCGTCTGAGTTTCAATCCGGTCCCGGGTAGGTGCGACCCTCTCTCGCATGGCCCTCACTACCTCCATCCAGGGCTAAATGCTGTGGGAAACTCCCTACCCCCTCCATCCATGGTGCAGCAAACAGGTACAAAACAACGGGGAGAGCCAGGATTCATTCCAGAAGGGGAAGGCCTGGCATCTGGGGGAAGGACCAGCAAACCTGAAGCCCCGAGAGCCGGGATTCCTCCTCTCCTTCCTTCAGTGACTCGTTCTCTCACTCCTCCAACTCCAGCACCTGCCATGTGCGGGCTCTGGGCTGGACCCCGGGCCACAGTGGCAATCAGGCAGCCGAGGCCCTGTCCTGGGGAGTCCACATTCTGGCCAGGCTGCCAGGGGACATGCCGGCTACACGCACTTTCACAGGTGGAACAGGAGAAAACTGGGTGAACAGACAGTGTTCCCAAATGTAAGAGGCATTTCTTCTCCCAGTCCATTTTCTTGCCTTTTTAATATATTTTTAATGATTTCAGAGAAGAAGGGAGAGGGAAATAGAAACATCAATGATGAGAGAGAATCATTGATCAGCTGCCTCCTGCACATCCCACACTGGGGATGGAGCCCATAACCAGGGCATGTGCCCTGACCAAGAATGGGTGGGGAGGAGCCCACAACCGGGCATGTGCCCTTGATCAGAATCGAATCCAAGACCCTTCAGTCCGCAGGCTGATGCTCTATCCACCGAGCCAAACCAGCTAGCGCTCATCTTTTAAGTTCACCATCTCTTAAGTACTTTGCCACCAAACCAGCAAACCACTGTATGCTACAAAAATTGTGTGATCAGTTTTTGCTGAACTCCCCAGCCATCTGCAGGCCTGCCCCAGGCTTTATCTCACCGCTTTACAGAGAGGACTTGTGGCAGCACTGGGACCGGGTCTGCCTGGCTCCACGCCCAGTGCGTGTCCACCGATACCCGCTCCCGATCGCCCACTGGATCAGCAAAGCGAGTGAGCAGAGCAACTCCGTGGCCAATACGGAAATGACCAACCTCACTCACTCTGCAGCGTTTTTATTTCGGGTTGCAAGTTCATCATGGTCACAAAGGACGTCACCTTCCACAAGTTGTACACCTTGGGATTCCATGTATGGATAGGCCACCATGTCCCTCAAGCCCATCAGCTGGCCAAGGTCTCCCCACCGAGTGAGCCTGAGACCGGCCAACCGAACAAGCCCACTCTGCAACAGTGCCCACGGGGAGGGGGGCACAGGAGGGGCGCCAGTGCCCAGCCATCAGGAACCTGTCCTGAGGCAGGCAGACTCGGACAGGAGCCCCACAGAAGTAAACTGTCAGAAACAAAAGGAAGAGCCCTGGCTGGTTTGGCTCAGTGGATAGAGCGTCAGCCTGCAGACTGAAGTATCCCAGGTTTGATTCTGGTCAAGGGCACACGCCTGGGCTGAGGGCTCAATCCCCAGTAGGGTGCATGCAGGAGGCAGCCGATCAATGCTTCTCTCTCAGCATTGATGTTTCTATCTCTCTCTCTCCCACTCCTTTCCTCTCTGAAATCAATCTATATATATAAAAGCCTAAGTGACCAGAATGACTGGAACAGCCAGAACCACCAGTCGACCGGTCACTATGATGCACACTGACCACCATGGGGCAGACGCTCAAGGCAGGAGCTGCCCCCTGGTGGTCAGTGTGCTCCCATG
>NW_006289392.1:4979765-4981010 GCF_000327345.1 Myotis davidii
CCCGGCCCCGCGCGCACACACACACCCCCACACACACACACACAGCATCTCGCTGAACTCCCCAGCCATCTGCAGGCCTGCCCCAGGCTTTATCTCACCGCTTTACAGAGAGGACTTGTGGCAGCACTGGGACCGGGTCTGCCTGGCTCCACGCCCAGTGCGTGTCCAGCTCAACCCCTCTCTCCCCCCTGCCCTTGCCTTCCAGTCAAGGTCGTCCTGGACAAGTACTACTTCCTCTGTGGGCCGCCCCTCCGCTTCATCCCCAGGCAGCAGGTGTGCGACGGCCAGCAGGACTGCGCCTCGGGAGACGACGAGCGATTCTGCGTGGAGAACTTTCCCGAGGGGCCCCCAGTGCCAGGTGAGCCCGGGCTGAGGGCTAGAGCAGGGCTCAGAGGGACGTCGGGACGGGCCCCTCCAGTCAAGGTCGTCCTGGACAAGTACTACTTCCTCTGTGGGCCGCCCCTCCGCTTCATCCCCAGGCAGCAGGTGTGCGACGGCCAGCAGGACTGCGCCTCGGGAGACGACGAGCGATTCTGCGTGGAGAACTTTCCCGAGGGGCCCCCAGTGCCAGGTGAGCCCGGGCTGAGGGCTAGAGCAGGGCTCAGAGGGACGTCGGGACGGGCCCCACTGGTGGCTCCATCTGCCACCCATCAGCTTGCATCCCTGTTGTAAGGTTCTTGACAGCAGGAACACATCTTGCTCACGAGACCCCCGCGCTTAGTATATAGCGAACGCTCAGCGAACATGTGGACCAATGTGAGCCAAAGGAAACAGAACTACCCGAGCTGCCCACTTCCGCTGTGCCATGTGGCACAGAGGCGGGGGTTGGCTCAGGAGGCCTGGGGGAGTGCTCTCCTCTCTGCTACTTCCAGAGGATAGGAACGCTGGGAGGCCACTCACCGCCCTGTCCGTTAGGCGCGTGTTTTATAGCGTGCTGCGTGACCAGACGGAGCCAGGCCCTCAGAGGGACATGAGAAACCCATGCTCTTTCTCATACTGGGCTCTGGAGAGGATGTAGCCCAGGATACGGGTGACTGAGACTTTTTTGTTTTTTAATGTTTTTATTGATCTCAGAGAGGAAGGGAGAGGGAGAGAGAGAAACATCAAGGATGAGAGAGAATCATGGATCGGCTGCCTCCTGCATGCTCCCTACTGGGGATTGAGCTCGCAACCCGGGCATGTGCCCTGACCAGAAATTGAACCGTGACCTCTTGGGTTCATAGGTCAATGCTCAACCACTGAGCA
>NW_006289392.1:4987040-4987707 GCF_000327345.1 Myotis davidii
TCTGTAAGTTTGCTTTTTCTAAACATGTCCTATATAATAAAAGGCTAATATGCAAATCGACAGAACCACCAGTCTACCGGTCACTATGATGCACACTGACCACCATGGGGCAGACGCTCAAGGCAGGAGCTGCCCCCTGGTGGTCAGTGTGCTCCCATGGTGCGGGAAGCGGGTGGGGGAGGGAGGGGTGGACACTGCTCAGCCAGAAGCTGGGCTCATGACTGGCAAGTGCAGCTGCAGCAGTGGGAGCCTCTCCTGACTCCACAGCAGCACTACGGAGCAGTGGCGGCAAGTGCAGGGGGCTGGGATGAGCACGAATGGCGCTATGCCCAGCCCCAGTTCTGGCTCCGCCCTGGCTGCCTGCCGCTTGGTGCATTGCTACATCCCTCGGGGGATGTCCGACTGCCAGTGTAGGCACGATCCCCGCAGGCCAGGCTGGGATTGGGCCTAAACCAGCAGTTGGACATTCCCAGAGGGGTCCTGGATTGTGAGAGGGCGCAGGCTGGGCTGAGGGGACACCCCCCTCCACAGTGCATGAATTTCGTACACCAGGCCTCTAGTCCTCTTAATAAACAGCTCCAAGCCCAGCATTAGTGGCAGCCAACCTCAGTTCACAGCTTAGCATCCTCCAGGGCCCTCCATGCCCCTCCTCAGTGGGAAACATCTT
>NW_006289392.1:4992219-4993581 GCF_000327345.1 Myotis davidii
CCTCCTACTGGTGATGTGCCTGCAACCAAGGTACATGCCCTTGACCAGAATCAAACCTGGGACCTTTCAGTCCGCAGGCCAATTCTCTATCCACTGAGCCAAACCAGTAAGGGCCAGTATTTTACTTATTAATCGAGCTAGAGGCCCAGTGCACATAATTCGTGCATGGGGGGGTCCCCTCAGCCCAGCCTGCACCCTCTCCAATGCTACATCCCTCGGGGGATGTCCGACTGCCAGTGTAGGCACGATCCCCGCAGGCCAGGCTGGGATTGGGCCTAAACCAGCAGTTGGACATTCCCAGAGGGGTCCTGGATTGTGAGAGGGCGCAGGCTGGGCTGAGGGGACACCCCCCTCCACAGTGCATGAATTTCGTACACCAGGCCTCTAGTAATACATATAAAAGGTATTTTAAAGTGTACAGTCCTAATGAGAAAAGAAAGGAGACAGAGGGAGCACTGGCAGTCTCTGGTGGAGGGAAGAGCCGGAGCAAAGACCCCGAGCTGCACAAGGGCCGAGCCTGCCTGGAGGGCCGGGCTGGCTGCAGCCCACAGTGGGAGCCCGCTTGGTGGGAGAGGTGGGCTGGGCTGCACTGGCTCCGGGAGCTCGAGCAGAGCTGGTCCAGCTGCGGAAGACACGGGAGCCCCTGGAGGTTCTTGAGCAGGGGAGGGCAGATGAACGCTCTCCGGCAGCTGGGCAGGGCAGCTGGAGGCAGCACAGTGCAGGCAGGGAGGCCATTCACAGCTCAGTGGGTTCGTGAGCTGAGACCAACAGGAGACAACACACCAAGGAAGCCCGCCCTCTGCGATGCTCCTCTCCCTGCGAGCGGCTGAGAGGCAGAGGCAGAGGCCCCGGACACGGGAGCTCAGCAAGGGGCTCCCAATAGGCCGCTCGTCTCTGGGGAAATGAGCCAGCGCGTCCCAGAAGCAGGTGCTGGATCAATAACCATCACGAATGAGTGAACGCACTGTCGCCGTGTCCGCGGCCGTGGGAAGGAGGAACAGGGTGACTGGCGCCGTAAGAGCGCCATCAGCTGACATTGAACCCACTCGGTGGTGCCGGGTCCTGGCAACAGCGGGCGGTGCCAGCCTCGCCCTCCACCAGAGCCTGTGCCTGAGTTAAACTCTCCCTGGAGGAGACGGGTTCCCTGCTTCCCCTTCAGCAGAGCCCAGGGTCCCAGCCCTCGCGGGGCAGCGGGCTCCGGAGGCTGCCATTCTGTGCTCCTGGAGAGCTGAGGAAAGAGTCAGACACCATGCGATCCACGCGGGATGAGATGAGGCCCCAAGGAAGACGGGGACGCGCTTCAGAGCAGGCAGACAGCATGAGCAGATATGTGCTGAGCGCCTCCTGCAGGCCAGGACGGGG
>NW_006289392.1:4997950-5000607 GCF_000327345.1 Myotis davidii
GGGTGACTGAGACTTTTTTGTTTTTTAATGTTTTTATTGATCTCAGAGAGGAAGGGAGAGGGAGAGAGGAAAACATCAAGGATGAGAGAGAATCATGGATCGGCTGCCTCCTGCATGTTCCCTACTGGGGATTGAGCTCGCAACCCGGGCATGTGCCCTGACCAGAAATTGAACCGTGACCTCTTGGTTCATAGTTCAGTGCTCAACCCCAGAGCCAGGCCGGCGGGTGGTGATGGGGCTTTTGAGGAGCGGGCTGAGTGACAGCCTGTGTATTTGGGTTTTTATAAATCAGAAGTCAAATGCCTATGGGCACCCCCATTCCACTGCCTCAGTCCACGCTCACGCTCCCCTCGGACCTTAAGGTCCCTCGCTGAGGAGTTCCCCAGGCTGTGCAGGCTGTGTGAGCCGTGGGTAGGGCCATGTAATACATCATCAAAGCTGGTACCTCGGGAGTGGAAGGAGGAGCTACTAATAATGATGCCAGGCAGCAGACACAGTGGAGGCGGGCCCAGGACATCTGGTCTCCCCAGTTACGGTCAACACAGGCTCAACAAGCAAAGGCAGATGCGGAGCCGCCCTGGAGGCTGGAGGGCTGGTGTTCTGTGATGCCCCGGGGCAGGAATGGGTGGGGGGTGGAGCCGGAGGCTGCCATTCTGTGCTCCTGAAGAGCTGAGGAAAGAGTCAGACACCATGCGATCCACGCGGGATGAGATGAGGCCCCAAGGAAGACGGGAAATGAGTGAACGCACTGTCGCCGTGTCCGCGGCCGTGGGAAGGAGGAACAGGGTGACTGGCGCCGTAAGAGCGCCATCAGCTGACATTGAACCCACTCGGTGGTGCCGGGTCCTGGCAACAGCGGGCGGTGCCAGCCTCGCCCTCCACCAGAGCCTGTGCCTGAGTTAAACTCTCCCTGGAGGAGACGGGTTCTCTGCTTCCCCTTCAGCAGAGCCCAGGGTCCCAGCCCTCCGGAGGCTGCCATTCTGTGCTCCTGAAGAGCTGAGGAAAGAGTCAGACACCATGCGATCCACGCGGGATGAGATGAGGCCCCAAGGAAGACGGGACGCGCTTCAGAGCAGGCAGACAGCATGAGCAGATATGTGCTGAGCGCCTCCTGCAGGCCAGGCCGGGTCTAGACACCAGGGGCCAAGCAACCAGCACAACAGACAAACCCCTCTTCACGGAGCCTTCCTGCCGGGCAGGGGCGGAGGGTACAGAAATACACCACACAGGTCCAATACAGAGCACACAGAGGGGCTAGTGCTTTGTGGGGAAACAGGGAAGGAGGGTGGGAAATAATCAAAGATTGCCTTTTCAAAAAATATTTTCATTGATTTCAGCTGACCCAGCTTCCCCCCTGCAGTCCGCCTCTCCAGCGACAGGTCTACCCTGCAGCTGCTGGACCCGGCCACGGGGACCTGGGCCTCTGCCTGCTTTGACGGCTTCACAGGAGCCCTGGCCCAGACCGCCTGTGGGCTGATGGGCTTTCACAGGTACCCAGCCCAGCCTCCGAGGCGGCCACCTCCCCCTGGGGCCTCCCTCCTTCGCTGTGGTCCTCCCTCTTCCCCTCTGCTTCCCACTGACTTCCTTCTCACCTCCTTTCCTGAAAGCCCAGGTGTGGGGCAGACAGACGGCACACACAAGCCTCAGTTCAGGCTCCAAAACCCCAGCTCGCTCAGGAGCCGCCGGGAAGAGCAGTGCCAGCCTTGTGGGGTGCACGTGAGGTGCCAGGGAGAGTCGCGCCCACACACCCCAATTCCTTGGCAGCCTCCCTTGTCCTTCACTCCCAGCCTCACCCCTTATCCTGCAGCCCGTCCCCCCCAAAAGGCAGTCCTCTGGTCAGATTTGGTTTGAACAAACTCGATTTCCCTGGGGTTCCATCAGCAATCCCTGCTCTCTCAGCAAATTCAAAAGCCGTCCCAGGTGATGGGTGGTGAAGAAGGTTGTAATTATAAGGGGACGAGCATTATATATTTATATTCATCTGATCTTGGCAAAAGCCAAAAAAGTATTACTATATCTATTTTAAATTTACTTTTAATTGATTTTAGAGGGGAAGGGAGAGGGAGAGAGAGAGAAACATCAATGATGAGAAAGAATCATTGATCGGCTGCCTCCTGCACACCCCACACTGGGGATGGAGCCCACAACCCAGGCAGAAGATTGCCTTTTAAATGGGGGCTTCCGGAAGGCCTCACGAAGGGGGTGATGGACAGTTTGAAAGGACGAGGAGCAGCCACATGGCAGTGAAGAGGAGGAGATGACCACTGCCTTGCAGAGCCCTGCGCAGCTCCGGCTTCAGTTCCCCCTGGAAACTTTTCGCTTGGCCTTCCCTGCTGGCTACCTGCAAGGGAGGGGCACGGGGAACCCCGTCTGCTATTCTTGGGAATACCCAAGAATTAGCTTTCAAAGCCTCGCCCGCGGGCCCTCCCCGCAGATAGTGTGAGATGGACAGTATAGTCTTGTTCCCCCTCCTTTAAGTTCCCACCTGGTCTCCTGGGCCCCCGATTCTTGTTCCAACTCATCTCCTCCCCGAGGGAGGATGCGTCTCCTTAAATATTCATGCGTTCTGAGGCTCAGCTTCCCGTGGCTCCTCGCTGCCTTCAGGCTAAACTCCAAACCCCGGATGTGGTCTTCACGGCTCTCCACCAACGAACTCT
>NW_006289392.1:5005290-5006431 GCF_000327345.1 Myotis davidii
AAGGTCCCAGGTGATGGGTGGTGAAGAAGGATGTAATTATAAGGGTGACGAGCATTATATATTTATATTCATCTGATCTTGGCAAAAGCCAAAAAAGTATTACTATATCTATTTTAAATTTACTTTTAATTGATTTTAGAGGGGAAGGGAGAGGGAGAGAGAGAGAAACATCAATGATGAGAAAGAATCATTGATCGGCTGCCTCCTGCACGCCCCCTACTAGGGATCGAGCCTGCAACCTGGGCATGTGTCCTGACCAGGAATTGAACCATGACTTCCTGGTTTATAGGTTTGTGTGTTTTCTTAATATCACTTGTTTTATTTATTTATTTTTTATACATTTTTATTGATTTCAGAGAGGAAGGGAGAGGGAGAAAGAGAAATATCAATGATGAGAGAGAATCATTGATTAGCTGTCTCCTGCATGCCCCCTACTGGGGATCGAGCCTGCAACCTGGACTTGTGCCCTGACTGGAATCGAACCTGGGACCCTTCAGTCCGCAGGCTGATGCTCTATCCACTGAGCCAAACTGGCTAGGGCTGGTTTATAGGTTGATGCTTAACCACTGAGCCATGCTGGCCGGCCTATTATATCTATTTTAGAAATAGGTTTGGAGGAAGTAAGTGGCTTCCCGGGTAGTAGCTGGGAGGGAGCGGCTGGGGTCTGTGCCCAGGCCCCGAGTTCCTGGGCTCAGGAGTTCTAGCAGGCTGGCTGTTTTCCCTGCCCCGACGTGCCATCTGCAACGGGAGGGAGAGTGGGCCTCTCCGAGGGCCCAGGCGCTCAGCGCGGAGTGGGATGGCCTCTCCCTGACAGGCCCCAACTTCGTGATTCTAAGAAACGGCACCCAGAGACAGGCAGGAATGACGGATGCCAGGCCCACCACCCACCAACCACAGAACTCGAGCAGCCTCAAGGCTCCTTTCCAATGGACGCTCCAGGCAGCCTTTCCTAACCCTTCAGACCTGCTTGCCCCGCTCTCGGGGGGCCAGGCTTCTGCTCTCGGCCCCCAGGGAGGTGACTCTGGAGGGGGAAGCTCTCCACCATCATTTCTGTCATTTTGAGGAGGCTGGGGAGGCTGGCTCCGCCCTGCGCTTCTCCCTGCTCCCCACAGCCCGGCCCCTGCAGGCTCGGCTGCCCCCG
>NW_006289392.1:5006562-5007915 GCF_000327345.1 Myotis davidii
TGGAGCGTCTCCCTCCGCCTGCTCTTGAGCTCGACAGAACCAGAGCCGGTCCCCGTGATCGTCAGGATGCGACCCGTGACTTACCTTTCCTGGGCCTGCCCGTGGCCACCCTTGTCCCTGCTTCTGGGTCTCAGACGCCGCTAGGTTTCTTCTTCCGCCCAGACGGGAGGTCCTGCTCGTCCCAGGACACGAAGCCCTGCCTGGTTAGAAGTGAGAGGGACTCTAGAGCCCATCTGCCCTCCCCTCCCCCCACCCATCATCTTGCAGAGGAGAAAGGAGGCTTAGGAGACCTGGGAAGGGCGGGCCTGCCCAGGTTGTACTCCAGGCCGATGCCGGTGCCAGGACAGGCACCTCAGTCCCTCTCGAGGGCTTTAGCACAAAGCCCTGCCGACTCCAGTCCTCCCGGAGGCGGCATCAGCGCCCAGAGCCAGGTTCCGGCTGGGACTGTGAGGATGTGCCGGTCAGCCAGGGCCGGGGGTTGGTCTGATCCCTGCAGGCAGAGCTGGTGCTGGCCTGACTCGGGGGAAGGATGCCAGGAGTAAAGAAACAACAGGAAAGCCCTGGCCAGTGTGGCTCAGTGGATAGAGTGTCGGCCTGCGGACTAAAAGGTCCCCAGTTCAATTCCTGGTCAAGGCACATGCCCAGGTTGTGGGCTCAATCCCCAGTAGGGGGCATGCAGGAGGCAGCCGATCAATGATTCTCTCTCATCATTGATATTTCTCTTTCTTCCTCTCCCTTCCTCTCTGAAATCAATAAAAATCTATTTTAAAAAAGAAAAGACAGAAACGAAGGGAAAGATGAGAGTCATCCGGGAAGCCATCCTGGAGGAGGAGGACTCAAGCCCAGGGTCTGAAAGAAGAAAGGTGGGTTTGCAGAGAGAAAGGAGAGGGGTCCAGGAGAGCGGTGCTGCCTGGACGCGTGTGAAGGCCGCCGTGCTCTGTCCTATGCCCAAGGGGCTGGAATGCACCTCCACCACCCACCGCAGGCAAGGTGCCTTAGGGACCCAGACCCACATCCTGTCCCCTCCGAGGAGGGCAGCTACCCTGGGTCCTGCTGGGCCCTTTGGGACAGGGACAGAGCTGGGAGTCAGGAAGGGTGTCCCTAACATTTCTCCTAAGCTCTGGTCAGGACTGTCCCCTGCCCGGGAAGGTGAGGCCACGACAGCATTGCACCTGGATGGGTCCTGGGAGACCAGGGCCTGGCTCGGGGCACCGCGCTGACCAAGGCCACCTGCCCCCTGTGGCACCCACGACGTAGTCCCGGCCACCTTCTCTCCTGAGGGGGCTTCTCCCACCCTCTGGTCCTAAACTCCTGCCCTCTCTCACATCTCTCTCTCCCGCCGACATGAGCAGC
>NW_006289392.1:5007955-5009875 GCF_000327345.1 Myotis davidii
AGCTGGACGTAGTTGTCCTCACAGCGGCCAGCCAGGAGCTCCAGGTGCAGCAGCCCCGCGGGTGAGTGAGGGGCCAGCCCCCACCCTGATGCTCACACAGGGTGCATCCCGGCAGCACCAGCCGCCCCCCGGCAGACGCGGCGAGGGGGTGCACGCCCACGACAGGAGAGGGCAGATAGCGAGGCCCGGAGAGCCACAGTTCTGAGACTGTCCATGTTGACTCTCTTTTTAATTTTTTTAAATATGTTTTTATTGATTTTGGAGAGGAAGGGATAGGGAGAGAGAGAGAAACATCAATGACGAGAGAGAACAGTTGATCAGCTGCCTCCTGCACGCCCCCCACCCCACGTGAGGATCGAGCCCACAACCCAGGCATGTGCCCTGACCAGGAACCAAACGTGACCTTCGGGCTCACAGGTCGACACTCAACCACTGAGCCTCACCGGTCGGGTTGACTCTTTAAATCAATGGACAGCTGGACAGAGGTGTGTCCACACGTTGGTGGCCTTCCCCTCAGCCGACCAGTAAAACCGTGTCTCTTCCCATTGCCGAAGCTTCCTCCTATTCCCCAGGCCACTGGGCCTTCCCCTCACACACAGGCCAGCGTAGGCCGTCGCACCCAGCCCCCGGCAGACCTCGCAGCGGCCGGTCCCCACGCGTCCCCGGAGTCAGAGCCACGTCTGCCAGCCTCCAGGGCAGCAGGCGGCTCCGGGAGGATGCTGGCTGCTTAGCCGTCGGGCTCGCTGCCCGGCTATCTATCTATCGGGGAGCAAGTCTTGCAAAGGACCGGCTGGGAGCGGGGTGGTCATTGCTGGATTCCCTCGCAACCCCGTCCTTGGGCGAGGCTGCAGGTCTGTTCCGCTCTGCTTCCTCCTCGCGGCGGCCGAGAGCCGCGTGGGCTCTGCCTGGGGCCCAGCCTGGCCTGGACGCTTGTCGCTGGGGCGGTCGAGTCCAATCAGGTTAACTCGAATGGAACCGAGTAGCAGAGTCCAGCTCCCCAGGCTGGGAGGGGCTTCAGTCAGTGTGTCACGGAGACCAGGGCCGGCCTCCCAGCAGAGCAGGCGCAGACAGCAGGCGTGTCTCCGCAGGCCCTGCCTCTCGGGCTCCCTGGTCTCCCTGCGCTGCCTGGGTGAGTACCCCTGGGGGGGTTGCGGGGAGGCCATTGCGGGCACGAAGGAGGGCCTGGTGCTCATCCTAAACCTCTCAGACTCCGAGTCTCCTCTGGTTTGTCCCAGCCTCCTCTCTGGGCCCGTGCTCCTGCGAGCGGTGGGCATGGAGATGCCCCTCCGTCCGCACGCCTGTCCTTCCCGCTCAGTGCGCTGAAGGCACCCAGGCTTCGGTCCCTCACCCTCCCTGAGGGGCCGGAGGTCTCGCTGCTGAGAGCCTGACCGTGGCAATGAAAGGCTGGCCACGGCCACCTGACCTCCGAGAGGAAGCTCCTCCGGGGACAGTGGCCAGGGGCGGCGCCCAGAGGGCAGGGATCGCGTCTGTCTGTCTGTCTGTCCATCACTCTCTGCTCAGCTGCCTGAGGCACAGCAGACACTGGTGTACGGGCTCAGATGATTTGGGAAAATGGGGAGGAGCTCGTGGCGCACAGGCAGGGCCTGCCTGGAACAGACCAGGACTGGCAGCTCAGGGACTTCCAAGCGCTGGATGTGCTCCGGGGAAACTTTATGGGACCGCGGGCGGCTGCGGGGAGCTAGACCCTGCCCGGCAAACCGAGGGGCTGTTCACTGCTGCTGTCCCGAGGGCGATGGTGTTTGGAAGTCCCTGGCTAGCGGGCCCAGGAGGGCGGCCTGTCTGTGAGAGCCGCGTGGGGGGAGCCGCGTGGGGGGACCCGCGTGGGGGAGCCGCATACAGTTCGAGGACTGAAGAGGCTGAGAACAGGGCAGCAGGATGGCAGGTTTCTTTTTTTTTCCC
>NW_006289392.1:5009910-5010438 GCF_000327345.1 Myotis davidii
TATTACAAATATGTCCTTATCCCCAGAATGTCCCCTCACCCCCGCCCCAGTCCTGCCCTCACCCTCACCCCTGTTGTCCGTGTCCATCGCTTATGCTCATATGCATGCAGACGAGTCCTTGGGTTGAACTCTCCCCGTCACCACCACCCTCCGCTGCCTTCCCTCGGAGTTGTGAGCATTATGCTAAGTGAAATAAGCCAGTCTAGCGGGCCCAGGAGGGCGGCCTGTCTGTGAGAGCCGCGTGGGGGGAGCCGCGTGGGGGGACCCGCGTGGGGGAGCCGCATACAGTTCGAGGACTGAAGAGGCTGAGAACAGGGCAGCAGGATGGCAGGTTTCTTTTTTTTTCCTTTATTGATTAAGACAGCGGTTCTCAACCTGTGGGTCGCGACCCCATTGGGGGTCGAACGGCCCTTTCACAGGGGTCCCCTAAGACCATGGGAAAACACATATATAATTACATATTGTTTTGTGATTAATCATTATGCTTTAATTATGTTCAATTTGTAACAATGAAATTTGGGGGTCACC
>NW_006289392.1:5010456-5011328 GCF_000327345.1 Myotis davidii
ATTAGGAAGGTTGAGAACCACTGGATTAAGATATTACAAATATGTCCTTATCCCCAGAATGTCCCCTCACCCCCGCCCCAGTCCTGCCCTCACCCTCACCCCTGTTGTCCGTGTCCATCGCTTATGCTCATATGCATGCAGACGAGTCCTTGGGTTGACCTCTCCCCCTCACCACCACCCTCCGCTGCCTTCCCTCGGAGTTGTGAGCATTATGCTAAGTGAAATAAGCCAGTCAGAGAAAGAGAAATATCTCACGCTCTCACTCACTTGTGGATTATAATGAACAACATAAGCCGACGAACAAAAACAGGTCCAGAGACAGAGAAGCATCGATCAGATGCTCAAACCTCAGAGGGACAGCAGGTTTCTGCGAGTCGCGTGGGAGGTTCCCTAGAGAAGCCAGGAGGTGGGATGAGAGAGGGAGACCCGCTCAGAGAGCAGGGACTTGGAGGAGGTGCGCTTAGGGTGGGAAGAGCCCGTTTTTGAAACTTTCTTCCCACTTCCGGCTCCCAGATCAGCGGCTGGGGCACGGGGTCCCGCATCCCCGTTCGGTGTGAAGGTCATAAACTGCCCGCACAGGGGACACCGTGTGCACAGTAATGCCAAGCGCACCCAGCCCTGACAAAGAAGGCAAGGGGCTTGGGGAGCCCTGATCTGGGGCCCCCATCACGCCCTGGGAGCCTAGGAGCGGGCCAGCCCTCTCCACCGCGCCGGCTGACAAAGAAGGCGAGGGGCTTGGGGAGCCCCGATCTGGGGCCCCCATCGCGCCCCGGGAGCCTAGGTGGGGGCCAGCCCTCTCCACCGCGCCGGCCCGTCCCAGCCCCCCTGAGCCCAGTCCCTGCTCTCCCTCCCGAGCCCAGCCTGCTGCCACA
>NW_006289392.1:5011772-5014684 GCF_000327345.1 Myotis davidii
AGCGTGGTGGGCGGGCAGCAGGCCTCCGTGGAGTCCTGGCCGTGGCAGGTCAGCATCCAGTACCACCAGCAGCACGTCTGCGGCGGGAGCATCCTGGACCCGCACTGGGTCCTCACGGCGGCCCACTGCTTCAGGTAAGCCCAGCGCCCGCAGGCCTGTGTGAGCCAGAGCCTCGAGGGCCTGAGGCCCGGCCCCTTCCTCTGCCCTTAAACACTGTGTCCTAGGGCAGCGGTTCTCAACCTGTGGGTCGCGACCCCTTTAGGGGTCGAACGAATCTTTCACAGGGGTTGCCTAAGACCATCGGAAAACACATCTGCAATTACATATTGTTTTTGTGATTAATCACTATGCTTTAATTATGTTCAATTTGTAGCAATGAAAATTGGGGGTCACTACAACATGAGGAACTGTTAAAGGGTCGCGGCATCAGGAAGGTTGAGAACCACTGGCCTAGGGTGTGGCCACCCCGTGAGATGCCAGACACAGGTTCTTTGTTAAACGCGGTCTGAGCAGAGGGTGGGGGTCACTGGGTTTGACCTCTTCCGGGTGAGAAGCATCAGAAACCCATGTCCTTAGCCGCCCTGTCATGCACCCCATGAAGGCTCCTCGCACCTGCCTGGAGCGAGCGCCTCTCCCTCTTCCCTGGTCTTCCAGGAAGGGGTCCTGGGGTCCTGGGGCCCGGAGCCCCGCCGCTCCCTCGCTGTGCTCAGAAACTTAGCCACAAGCCAACAAGCATAGACTTCCTCCCAGGCCAGCCCGGGCCTGCCTGCCCCTCAGGGGGAGGCCCATCCCCAGGCCTTTATTTCATTCATTCATTCATTCATTCATTCAAAGGCCCACCCCCAGGCCTTTATTTCATTCATTCATTCATTCTGCATCTGAGGGGTTCCTACAAGGCACCCAACCATCTACTGTGTCCGTGGACATTAACCCCATTACTGCCTTAGAGGATTCACAGTCGAGGCCAGTGATTCTTTATATATACTACTGATCCAGAGAGGAAGGAAGAGAAAGAGAGAGAACATCAATGATTAGACAGAATCATGGATCGGCTGCCTCCTGCATACCCCACACTGGGGATTGAGCCCGCAACCTGGGCATGTGCAGTCCGACGCTCTATCCACTGAGCAAACCGGCTAGAGCTAGGCCAATTTCTTAATTGATTTCAGGAATCTGACAAAAGGTGTAAACCTCTCCTGGGAAACCATCCCTAAGCTGTGTCTGGTGTCAGAGGAAGAAAGCTGCGCACATAAGTTACTGCCCACGTGCAGGTACCATGAGCGACTGTGACGAGAAGCAGGGGAAGGCCCCACGCTCCGGCCTGGAGGCAGCCTCCCCAGCCCTCCAGCGGGGAGTTTGCTTGGGCGGGTTTCCCTGGGAAAAGGATCCCATCCCCTTTTAGACTTGGCCTGTGGTCAGAGATGCCTCAGACCGGCCCCTCTCCAGCACCCCTGCCAGCACCATCCTTCCCGCTGAGGCAGGCACCTGGAGCTCCCACCCCCAGGGCCCTGGGGGCCAGCCATTGGCAAAGCCCCCTCCTGCTTGGCTCTGCCCCAGGAAACATCTCGATGTGCCCGGCTGGAAGGTGAGGGTCGGCTCAGACAGACTCGGCAGCTTCCCAGCCCTGCCCGTGGCCAAGATCTTCGTCACCGAGCACAACGCCACGTCCCCCAAAGAGAAGGATATCGCTCTGGTGAGGCTGCAGGACCCACTCACGCTCTCCGGTGAGTGATGGCCCCTGGGCAGAGCCCTTAGCTCAGGTCCATTCCCGCTCTGCCGCCCGCTCACTAAGTGGCCTTGAGCTCCTCACTTCTCTAAGGCCCCAGCTGCCCATCTGTTCCCAGCAAATCCACCAGCCTAATGTCCTGGACGTCAGGAGGCTCAGCTCGGCCAGTGGACACCCCACTATCCCTCACCAGCGCTCCGGGCGCGGCACCCTAAGTGAGGGTCACAGGTCCCTCCAGTCGTGGAGGTCACAGTCCATCCTCCACCCCCAGCCGATGCCAACCGCCTCCCACTATCCCTGCCAAGGGGTCCGTGTGCCCATTGCTCTCCTGCAGGGCAGGGACTCACCGCTAGCAAGGCTGCCACCCAACCTGGAGCAATCTGTTGTACGACTCATGCCTATAGAGGACGGTATTTCATTTGTTCTAATATATTTTAATTGATTTCAGAAAGGAAGGAAGGAGAGAGAGAGATAGAAACATCAATGATGAGAGAGAACCATTGATGGGCTGCCTCCTGCACGCCCCGCACTGGGGATTGAGCCTGCAATCCAGGCATGTGCCCTGACCGGGAATCGAACCCTGACCTCCTGGCACATAGGTCAACACTCAACCACTGAGCCACGCCAGCCGGGCTCTCGGGCAGTATTTAAATCAGCATTTCCAGCTGTTGGTTCCACAGGACATGGGTCCCTTGGGACAGTGGTCGGCAAACTCATTCGCCAACAGAGCCAAATATCAACAGTACGACGATTGAAATTTCTTTTTAGAGCCAAATTTTTTACTTAAACTATATAGGTAGGTACATTGTTATTAACTTAATTAGGGTACTCCTAAGGCTTAGGAAGAGCCACACTCAAGGGGCCAAAGAGCCGCATGTGGCTCGCGAGCCGCAGCTTGCCGGCCACAGCCTTAGGAAAAAGAAGGGTTCCTTCTCAAATAAGTTTGGGAAACATTTTTATAACTTTAGCTCTTTTTGGAGCACTTTAGTATACTAAAGATGGAGACATTTACCATATTTGCCGGCGTATAAGACGACTGGGCGTATAAGACGACCCCCTAACATTTCCACTCAAAATACAGTTTGTTATATACTCGCCGTATAAGACTACCCCCTCTTCCACACACCTTCCACACACCAAATAAAAGGTAAAACAATATCAGATTTGATTTTAACATTTTAATTTA
>NW_006289392.1:5014980-5023979 GCF_000327345.1 Myotis davidii
GCCTTCTTTAAAATTCAATGCATATGTAAAGAAATATACGGTAACCCGAATTTACCACACTCGCAAAATCGCACACAGCCAACCATACACCCAGTATGGTATCGCGATTCGCGATTTTGCGCTATCATACTGGGTGTATGGTCGGCTGTGTGCGATTTTGCGAGTGTGGTAAAATCGCATAACAGCAAAATCGCATAACAGCCGAGCATACACCCAGCAGCGCTGCTGATGCCTGAACGGTATGTGGAATGAAGTGGGCGGGCATCGGGAGGCCACTATGGCATGGGGCAAGCACTATGGGCAGTCTATCTGAAGTGTACCTGGCGTATAAGACGACCCCCCACTTGGAGGCATATTTTTCAGGGCCAAAAAATCGTCTTATACGCCGGCAAATACGGTAAAGATTTTTTTTAAATAATTTGTTTTATTGTGTCTAACCCACATTTTCTAAACTTATTTGACTATAAAACCCTTTTTCTCCTCCCACTTCTATTAACATCATATGGACTGCATGCTATGGAGGCTTAACGCCAGGGCCTCCTGCACATGGGGTCCCCGTCCTCTCTGCTCCCCGCAGGCCTCGTCTGGCCCATCTGCCTGCCCTTCTCCGATGAGGAGCTCCCTCCGGCAGCCCCGGTGTGGGTCATCGGATGGGGCTTCACAGAACCGGGTGCAGGTGAGTCCGGCTCAGGGCGGCAGGCCGAGGGGGCAGTGTTCAGAGGGTGGGAAGGAGGGCCATCGTCAGAGTGCCCGGTGACCCGGCGCATTCCCTGAGTGGGGACCAAGGCCAGGACAAGGACAAGTAGTGGGTGTGCCTCCGCCCCCAGGGAAGATGTCTGACCAGCTGCTGCAGGCATCGGTCCAGGTCATCGACAGGGCGCGGTGCAACGCCAAGGACGCGTACCAGGGGGAGGTCACCGCGGAGATGCTGTGCGCGGGCGTCCTGCAGGGCGGCGTGGACACCTGCCAGGTGAGCCTCCATGGCGCAGAGGGAATCCCGTGGGGAGGAACGAGGACCCTAGAGAGACAAGGAAGCCAGGAGCTCAGTGCCCACGGAAGCCTCGCACAGGGAAGGCCCCACGTGTGCGGACGGGGGTAGGGAGAGAAGCAGGGAGAGAGGTGACGGCCGGAGAATGGCACAGGAATGGATGGACAGGTGGATGGAGACGAGCAGAAGGATGTTAAGTGGATCGTATTTCACACCCTCCCACCCACCCCACCTCCCATCGTCTAAGGAGTAAGAGCTCCTGAGGGCAGGAATTCCGCCCGGTTTCTCTGTCCTCAGCTACTGCACTGCCCTCAAGAGCCCCCTCATGCTGGTGGGCCCAGCGCTGTGTCCCACCCTGGCCATGTCTCACTTCCCTCCCCCAGAGGCTCTTCTGAGACCCTCTCATTAAAACCCCTCACCCTGACCTGGCCGGTGTGGCTCAGTGGATAGAGCGTTGGTTTGTGGACCAAAGGGTCCCAGGTTCGAGTCCAGTCAAGAGCACGTACCTGCCCCTGGTCAGGGCTCATGCAGGAGGCAACCAATCAATGTCTCTCTCACATCAATGTTTCTCTCTGTCTTTCCCTCTCACTTCCACTCGCCCTAAGAATCAATGGGAAAATACCCTCAGGTGAGGATTAAAAAATAATAAATAAATACATAAATAAATAAATAAAACCCCCATCCACACTGCTCAGTTCTCTCACTCGAGAGGTACCTCTCAGTCACCTCTTAACCAGGTAAGGGCTGGGTGTGGGGACAATGTCTTCCCTTGGGAGGTCACAGTGAGGGTGAGGGGTGTGCACAGCAGCTTGGCCACCAAGTTACTGGGCTTTGAAGGAAGAGACCTCAAGGGTTATAAGAACTGAAAAGGCAAACACCCAAGTAAGTGCACTTTTTATTCTCTGACATTTTTGTCTGTCTTGTGTGCTTACCCCTCCCTCCCTCTCCCTTTCTCTCCCTCTCCCTCTCTCCCTCCCTCTCCCTCTCTCCTTCTCTTCCTCTCTCCCTCCCCTATAAAATACCACGTGCGGGCGCGCACGTACAGTGTGATTGAAACTTCATGGCCTGTGCGCACCCGCATGTATTTTGTGGAAGAGCCACACTCAAGGGACCAAAGAGCCGCATGTGGCTTGCAAGCCGCAGTTTGCCGACCACTGGCCGAGAACATGCTAATCACCACGCTGTGGGTTCAGTACCTGGAGAAATGCTATATGAAAGGAAGATGACCAGCTTCCTGCTGCAGGGCCCTTGGCGCCTCCCCCGCTGGGGTGAGCTGTGGGTCTCCACAGGAGGGCCCGGGCACACCCACATCCCACTCGACCTCCAGCTGAACCTTTTGCCCCCAAAGAGGACACTCTAGGCACAGGGACAGTGCGAGCAGAGAGGGCAGGGCACAGCCAGCACTGGGCGGGCGGGCGCAGGGGGCACAGGGACACCCACCCTCCACCCTGCCCGCCTGCCTATCCAGCAGCCCCTGCTCTGCCCTCTCCCAGGGAGACAGCGGAGGACCCCTGATGCATCACTCCAGCCAGTGGCACGTCGTGGGCATCGTGAGCTGGGGCCACGGCTGTGGGGGCCCGAGCACCCCCGGAGTGTACACCAAGGTCGCGGCCTATCTCAACTGGATCCACCGTGTCCGCCAGGTGAGCCCTCCCTCCGCCGCTCTCAGGCTTCACCCAGATGCGCGGAGGCAGCGCCCACACCCCAGTGTTGTCCCCACCAGGGAGCAGCCTGGGCTTCCCACCGTGAGGGCTGAGAGTCCTTAGCTCAGAGGCCGTGCAACGCGCATGTTAGAGTGTGGGCTGCGCCCAGCGGCCTCACCAGAGAGCAGCTTCCCATGGGGGGTGGGGGGGTGTTTGAGGCCTCCCCACGGGGGAGCGGGAGGGGCGACGAGCTTCGGGAAAGGGAGTTAATTTTGCACACAGCACTGCTGTGTCCGCTTTCAAATCCGCTGACTCGCTCTCTATTGGTCTCTCATTCTAGTCTGAGCCCTGATGCCGCGGCCCCTCTGCAGGCCTGGGGCCCCCGGACATCAGGCACCGCACCGGGCAAGCGCCCCTTGGCACGCCCCTCTGCCCACAGCCTCAGCTTGTCCCAGTGCAGCTAAGGGCCTCCATCCCTGTAAGCGACCCTGTGGCCCACAAGAGCTCAAGAGGAGGGCAGCAGCCTGCTCAGCAGCCACCCCTGGTGCTCCCAGCACCCCCAGGAGAGACCCCGCCCCCAGGCAGTCTCAGGCATTGCCAAGCCAGGAAGGAGCACCCCCACTCCGCAGGCTCTGGGGAGAGCCCAGGTCACTGCGAGCTGGAGTGGAGGGAGGAGAGGGTCTGAGCGAGCCTCGCCCTCTCCACGCCTCCCATGTCTCCCGGGCAAAAACCAGCTGTGGTGGAAAGTGCAGTCCCGCGGGGCCCAGCTGCTGTGCCCGCTGCTGCTGTCACTGCTCCCGCGTGGCTGCTTTTATTAAACAGGAATGTGAGGTCTGACATGTCTGACTGGGCTGCTTCATCAGCACTGAGTGGGCTACTGAGCCACAATCTTTAGGTTTTTATTTAATTTTATTTTCTTTATCTTTATTGTTGAAAGTATTACATATGCCCCCTCCCCGCCATCAACCCCCTCCAGTCCACCCTGCCCCGGGCCCTCACCTCCCGATTGTCTGTGTCCATGGGCCATGCAAACATGCACACAGGGTCTTAGGTTGATTGTCTCCCACTACCCGCCCTGCCCCGCCTTCCCTCCGAGATCCGCACTCTGTTCCCTGCTCCATGTCTCTGGGTCCCCTCTGTCCATCAGTTTATTTTGTTCCTTAGATTCCACATGTGGGTGAGATCATGTGACACTTGTCTTTCTCTGACTGACTTATGTCACTCAGCATGACACTCTCCAGGCCCCTCCATGCTGCCTCAAAGGGTAAGAGACCCTTCTCTGTTACTGCTGCATAGTATTCCATGGTGTAGATGTACCCCAACGTTTTATCCGCTCGTCTGCTGATGGGCCCTTGAGCTGTTTCCAGGTCTTAGCTATTGTGAATTGTGCTGCTGTGACACAGGGTGCATACATGCTTTGTGAGTGGTGCTTCGGGTCTCTTAGGGTATATTCCTGCAAGTGGGGTCCCTGGGTCAAACAGCAGTTCCACACTGTTTTCCGCAGTGGCTCACTAGCCTGCATCCCACCAGCAGTGCGCTAGGCTGACCAGTCTGTGTTCTTTGGCCTCGGTAGGGGCAGGCCTGCGGGGACCGTGGGGCCTCAGCGTAGAGGCCTGGGAAGGAGAGGAGCAGCGCTGGGTGGGGCAGCAGTGAGCTGTGGACCAGGGGAGCCAGCGAGCAAGTCTCTTTCCATACAGGCCGCCAACCACTGCCCTCCCCGCTTTCTCCTGCCTGTGGTTCCAGGCATGGGCCAGAGATAACCTATGATCTGGGAGGGCGATGGCCTAGCCCAGCCGTGGGCAAACTACGGCCCCCGGGCCGGATCTGGCCCGTTTGAAATGAATAAAACTAAAAAGAAAAAAAGACCGTACCCTTTTATGTAGTGATGTTTACTTTGAATTTATATTAGTTCACACCAACACTCCATCCATGCTTTTGTTCCGGCCCTCCGGTCCAGTTTAAGAACCCATTGTGGCCCTCGAGTCAAAAAGTTTGCCCACCCCTGGCCTAGACATTCAAGGGTGACACTAAATCATGGCTCCAGGTGGCTGGAAAGAGAGATTGCACCTCTGACTCCTAACCAATCTAGAGAGCCCAGGGTGTGGTTTTTATCATTCTTTTTTTCAGTCATTCATCACCTGCCAAGGATGCGGTGGTCCCCACGCTGGGTTCTGGGAACATACGTTCCTACACTCAGAGAAGGGAGCTCATGGGCTTCTCTGGCGACCATGTGGGAGCTCTGATTCTTGGAGGACCCTCTGCGTAGGTAACTCAGATCCTAGATGAAACATGCCAAGTCCTTAAAGATTATATATATAGGAACCCATCAGAATCGTGAGCTGAAACTAAGGTGGGAATCTGGGAGCAACCGCGAATTAAAATCTTGGGCTGCCCCAGGGGTGAAGACCTATACGGAGGCCGAAGAGGCTGGCGAGGCTGGAGAAGAGTCCAGAGAGGCTAGAGAGAGCCGAGGCAGAGAGCTCGGCCGCTGCTGCGTGAAGCTGTGAGCCTGAGGCAGCGTGCGGCTGCGCAGATGACGGCTGTGGGTACGGCGACTGCTGCTGCTCAGTGGGAAAGGTGTGTTCGTGTATCAGCGGTGTGCAGCTTCCAGTGTGGGACTTCGCTGTGAAGGACTGTGTTGTCTGCTGGCTATATGGCCACTGGCTCCTACAATAAAGGCTTTCCTATATACACCCTCAACTTCTCATGGCTTCTCCGTCTACCTCCGGGTGTCCAAGAAGGTCCAGCCCCTGGCAGAGGGGCGTGGCCCCCACAGTTCGTGCAATGGGCGGGGCTTGAGAAGGAGCCTGCCCTGACAGTTGGGTAGTCAAGCAGAATCCAGAA
This sequence comes from Myotis davidii, assembly GCF_000327345.1. Classification (NCBI taxonomy): domain Eukaryota; kingdom Metazoa; phylum Chordata; class Mammalia; order Chiroptera; family Vespertilionidae; genus Myotis; species Myotis davidii. Next base: position 5,020,456 of record NW_006289392.1, read on the forward strand.
GACTACACGGACTCAGAGCAGCTGTGCCATGGCTGCCAGCTGCTCGGATACATTTTTTGGTCATTTCTTTCTCTCTTTTTCAATCCTCACCCAAGGATATTTTTCCATTGATTCTTAGGGGGAATGGAAGAAAGAGGGAAAGACAGAAACATCGATGTGAGAGAAACACACTGATTGGTTGCCACCTGCATGAGCGCCTGGGCAGGGGAGGAGCCTGCAACCAAGGTACATGCCCTTGAGTGGAATCGAATTCAGGACCCTTTGGTTTGCAGGCTGATGCTCTAGCCCTGGGGTGGGCAAACTTTTTGACTCGAGGGCCACAATGGGTTCTTAAACTGGACCGGAGGGCCGGAACAAAAGCATGGATGGAGTGTTTGTGTGAACTAATATAAATTCAAAGTAAACATCATTACATAAAAGGGTACGGTCTTTTTTTTCAATAGTTTTATTCATTTCAAACGGGCCAGATCCGGCCCGGGGGCCGTAGTTTGCCCACGGCTGCTCTAGCCATTGGGCAAAACTGGCTAGGGCAGTTCTTTGAATTCTGCAAGGCTTTGGTTTGATCGTGGGTGAAATGGGCATTGCGATGCCTACCTTCGGAGAGGTTAATCAGACACAATGTTGTAGGGAGGTAACTAGCAAGTCTGGGAATTCTGAAAGGCCGGGAGAGTCTCAACAGTGTCAGGCCTAGGACCGGGCAGGCGGCACAAGCCTCGCAGAGGGAGCTCAGAGCAGCCAGGGGACCCAGACCTCTGGCCTCCGATCGGTGCCGGCAGGGCAGGGAACCGCAGAGGCTGAGGAAGGACAGCCGGACGCACCGGCAGGACAATCTCTGGAGCTCACAGGGGCCAGCACAGGAACACCGCCGCCCACTGGGACGGAAGCACTTTGTACTTCCTGGGAGACATGCCAAAGGGGTGGCCTCAGTAGCGGTGAGATGGGCCCGAGGTGACGCTGTTCCCTAACCCCGGCTGGGGGTTCCCTGGCCTTGGGGACTGGCCTCACACACCAGCTGTCAGCACTCAGAATCCAGGGCAGCCCGCAGGTCCCTGGCGCTGTACACCCTCCTGCCTTCGCCTTCCCAGGTCCTCAGGGCCTCCATCAACGCGCTCTGGTCCCTGCACTCCAGCCTGGAAATTCTCCCGGCCATTCGCTGGGCCAATAGGAGGGCTCGCCTCCTTTGTTCCTCCCTCGCAGGGTCATCGGCCTCCATCCCTTTTGTCCTATGTCTGTGAAAGCACCGTGTCATTTCCCCAACTGTTTGGTGGTGGTGGTATAAGAGTAAATGATCCCCATTGGAGACCAGGCTCAGGCCGGGTGAGGGCGGCAGCAGGAAGCCCGGCGAGGAAGCTAGCGCCCTAATCCAGGGGAGAGCTGTGGGGAACTGGCCAGGGGAGGGTGCTGCTGGGTGATCCAGGAAGACCTGCGGGGGACTGACCTGGGTCGGGGTGCTGCTGGTGAGGGGTGGCTGAGTTCAGGCTGCACTGTGAACATGCATCTGATGAGATCTGTTGCTGAAAAGGACTCAGGTGTCTGGCTGGACATGAGGGGTCATGGCCGACCCTGCAATTTGCAGCCTGAATGATGGGTGACCAGGGAGGACGGGAAGAGCAGCTTTGGGGTTGAAATGAGGTGAGATCACGAGGCTCATTTTTTTGTTTTGTTTTGCTGTGTTTTTTAATAATATACTTTTATTGATTTCAGAAAAGAAGGGAGAGGGAGAGAGAGAAACATCAGTGATGAGAGGGAATCATTGATTGGCTGCCTCCTGCACTCCCCCCACTGAGGATGGAGCCCACACTAGGGCATGTGCCCTGACCGGGAATCAAACCCTGTCCTCCTGGTTCCTAGGTCTACGCTCAACCACTGAGCCACACCGGCGTGGCACGAGGCTCCCTTTGATAAGCTGACTTAACTGTGTCTGCAAGGAAGTCATTTCAACACACCCCCCTTCCCCAGTCTGCCCCTCAGACAGCCTCCCTGAGCAGGAGCAGGAGGGAGGGAGGGAGCTCAGTGATGCCTCCCTCCCGTGGCCCTGCCTCCGCGGCCTTTGCCTTGGGCCCCGGGACGCTCGTGGACGCATTATGCCAGCCCCGAGGAGGCTCAAAGCACTTCACTCCTGCTGCCTGGTGTCCTGTTGTCCTCGCCAGAGCAGCAGGAGCTGGAGTGGCCATCCCCTTTGCGGGCCAGGGAGGGGGTGGCGCCCAGGCCTCGCACTGGCAAGCCACGTAGTGAGCGTTAAAGCAGTCTGGGTCCTGAGTCCAGGGTGGCTCTTCCCGCACCTGCCTGACAGGGAGGCGGCCTGCACCTGAGCTGCCAGTCCAGGGCACTGCTCTGCCCATGATGAGCTGGGGCACGCCCTCCGCCCACTGCAGGGAAGGGTCTACCACCCACCTGAGCAAGGGCGGGCACTGGCGGCCTAACTGGGAGGGCCTGGGGCTGCCTGTGTCTTCAGTCTTGTCTGCTCTACCAGGAGTCTGACAACAGGAGGAACCAGGCACCATGAGGAAAATCTCTCCATCTCTGGCCCTAACCCTCCCTGCGAATTCACCCGCATTCGAGTCCCCTGGACCCCTTTCCCTGGGGCGGCAGCAGAGGTGGGAGCCCACCATCTAAAGCCAGTCACCCGCCTGCCCTCCGGCCTCATCCTCAGGCTCCACCGAGAAGATTCCCTACTCTCAGCACACGGCCTTTCTGCCCGGCGCCTCCCGGGAGGATGTGTGTGTTATGGGAGGAGAGAGGAGGGAGGATGTGTGTTATGGGAGGAGGGAGGATGTGTGTGTTATGGGAGGAGAGAGGAGGGAGGATGTGTGTTATGGGAGGAGGGAGGATGTGTGTTATGGGAGGAGGGAGCATGTGTGTTATGGGAGGAGGGAGGATGTGTGTGTTATGGGAGGAGGGAAGAGGGAGGATGGCATTTAGTGGCAACAGAATCATGGCGCCACCCCAGCCCAGGGAGGCCTGAAGGCCGTCAGTGTCACTCCCACCTCGCCAGCCTCTGCAGGAAGGTGGCAGCGCCCCTGAGTGTGGATCCCATGATACACCCTCAGGCCAGGCATGTTCTCACCAGGCCAGGAACTTCGTTTTAATGCTCAGCACAGTGTTGTTGTTTTTAATATATTTTTATTGGTTTCAGAGAGGAAGGGAGAGGAAGAGAGAGAGGCATCAATGATGAGAGAGAATCATTGATAGGCTGCCTCTCACATGCCCCACACTGGGGATCGAGCCCATAATCTGGGCATGTTCATAGGTCGACGCTCAACTACCGAGCCACGCTGTTCAAGTGGGTAACATTTTAGACACAACTCGACCGAGGCTGGTGAGAAGCCAGCAGGTGACAAGACTGGAACCCAGTCCCCAATTAGCCAACAATGAGGACCACACACCATGTCTGTTCAACATAACATTTATTTCTTCCAAGGCAAAGCGAAATAAAGCCCTGCAATGCAATCGGGTGTAAAGGCGAGACAGCCCGGCCGCCCGGCTGGACCCGGAGCCGGCGCTGCAGGTGCTCACAGCCGGCC
>NW_006289392.1:5024079-5028379 GCF_000327345.1 Myotis davidii
CATGAGAGTCAGAGCACTGCACACCCGGGCAGGGGTGGGAGGGGGGAGAGGGGAGCGGCTCCGGCCTGGGAGGGTGGACAGTGGGGCGTGCCACTGTTTCATTTCTCCCAGGGGTGCAGGTGTCCACCCCAGCGCTCCGATGGCAGCTGGGGTGCCGGTGAGGTGCAGACATTGAGTCACGGAGCACAGGGGTGTGGCTGGTCGCCCCCCGCTCCCTGCCCCCTGGTTTCCTATCCTTTCTCAGCCTCTGGGTGCCTCTGGGTGCCCCCCAGGTCACACTGAACCAGACCAGAGCTCCTGCAATGCAGGCTGCCCACTTCAGGCACCCCAGCCTTTGCCCCCTCCAGCACCCTCCCTCTCACAGCCACCACCCACAGTCATGAATTCCCACCTGCCCCTGCCACCTTGGGAACATGGCTTCCGCCTCCACTCCCTCCAGCTCCTGTGGGCCAGCCCCTGGGGAACGGGGGATGCCGGGGCTCCACCCACATCCCAGGCCCCGCTAGCAGCCCGGGTCCATTCTGGCCGCCTTCTGCTCAGTTCCTGTCCGAGGAGGCCCAGGCCTGGGGTGCGGAGCCCAAGGTCAGGGCCAGGATGGGGAGCTGGGAAAGACCTTGTCTCTGCTCGCACGCACCTTACTGCCCCCAGCCGCAGCGCCTGGGCCCCCAGGACATTGTGCAGATGGCCCTGTGGGCCCACAGGCCCCGACACACCCTCCTCCCTGGTATTGGCGGGAGGCACTCCCGGTGGGTCTGCGAGGAGATGCCAGTTTTTCCCAGGGATGTGATCCCGGCGTCGGCAGGACCGTTCTTTGGTGTGAGGACTAATCTAACCTCCTCCGCCCACTTACAGGTGCCAGCAGGTAACCCGGGGCCTCGGGCCACCAGGAGCCCCCAACAGTCTCCCTGCCTCCACTGAAAGCCACCCACCAAGTGTCATTACAGGAGCCTCAAGCATCAGGGCCCAGGTTCCTGACAACAAACACTGAAATAGTCCCCAGGGGAGACCTGGGAAGGCAGAAGGCAGGGATAGAGGGGGAGACAAGGAGCAAGGGTGAGAGGGGGAAAGTGAGGAGGGGGGAAAGGGGAGGAGGATGTGTGTTATGGGAGGCGGGAGCATGTGTGTTAAGGGAGGAGAGAGGATGTGTGTTATCGAGGAGGGAGGTGTGTGTTATGGGCGGAGGGAGGATGTGTGGTATGGGAGGAGGGAGCGTGTGTGTTAGGGGAGGAGGGAGCATGAGTGTAATACAGAGGAGGGAGGATGTGGGTTATGGGAGGAGGGACGATGTGTGTTATGGGCGGAGGGAGGATGTGTGGTATGGGAGGAGGGAGCGTGTGTGTTAGGGGAGGAGGGAGCATGAGTGTAATACAGAGGAGGGAGGATGTGGGTTATGGGAGGAGGGACGATGTGTGTTATGGGCGGAGGGAGGATGTGTGGTATGGGAGGAGGGAGCGTGTGTGTTAGGGGAGGAGGGAGCATGAGTGTAATACAGAGGAGGGAGGATGTGGGTTATGGGAGGAGGGACGATGTGTGTTATGGGCGGAGGGAGGATGTGTGGTATGGGAGGAGGGAGCATGTGTGTTATGGGAGGGGGCAGCATGTGTGTAATACAGAGGAGGGAGGATGTGTGTTATGGGAGGAGGGAGGATGTGTGTTATGGGAGGAGGGACGATGTGTGTTATGGGAGGAGGGACGATGTGTGTTATGGGAGGAGGGACGATGTGTGTTATGGGAGGAGGGACGATGTGTGTTATGGGAGGAGGGACGATGTGTGTTATGGGAGGAGGGACGATGTGTGTTATGGGAGGAGGGACGATGTGTGTTATGGGAGGAGGGACGATGTGTGTTATGGGAGGAGGGACGATGTGTGTTATGGGAGGAGGGACGATGTGTGTTATGGGAGGAGGGACGATGTGTGTTATGGGAGGAGGGACGATGTGTGTTATGGGAGGAGGGACGATGTGTGTTATGGGAGGAGGGACGATGTGTGTTATGGGAGGAGGGACGATGTGTGTTATGGGAGGAGGGACGATGTGTGTTATGGGAGGAGGGACGATGTGTGTTATGGGAGGAGGGACGATGTGTGTTATGGGAGGAGGGACGATGTGTGTTATGGGAGGAGGGACGATGTGTGTTATGGGAGGAGGGACGATGTGTGTTATGGGAGGAGGGACGATGTGTGTTATGGGAGGAGGGACGATGTGTGTTATGGGAGGAGGGACGATGTGTGTTATGGGAGGAGGGACGATGTGTGTTATGGGAGGAGGGACGATGTGTGTTATGGGAGGAGGGACGATGTGTGTTATGGGAGGAGGGACGATGTGTGTTATGGGAGGAGGGACGATGTGTGTTATGGGAGGAGGGACGATGTGTGTTATGGGAGGAGGGACGATGTGTGTTATGGGAGGAGGGACGATGTGTGTTATGGGAGGAGGGACGATGTGTGTTATGGGAGGAGGGACGATGTGTGTTATGGGAGGAGGGACGATGTGTGTTATGGGAGGAGGGACGATGTGTGTTATGGGAGGAGGGACGATGTGTGTTATGGGAGGAGGGACGATGTGTGTTATGGGAGGAGGGACGATGTGTGTTATGGGAGGAGGGACGATGTGTGTTATGGGAGGAGGGACGATGTGTGTTATGGGAGGAGGGACGATGTGTGTTATGGGAGGAGGGACGATGTGTGTTATGGGAGGAGGGACGATGTGTGTTATGGGAGGAGGGACGATGTGTGTTATGGGAGGAGGGACGATGTGTGTTATGGGAGGAGGGACGATGTGTGTTATGGGAGGAGGGACGATGTGTGTTATGGGAGGAGGGACGATGTGTGTTATGGGAGGAGGGACGATGTGTGTTATGGGAGGAGGGACGATGTGTGTTATGGGAGGAGGGACGATGTGTGTTATGGGAGGAGGGACGATGTGTGTTATGGGAGGAGGGACGATGTGTGTTATGGGAGGAGGGACGATGTGTGTTATGGGAGGAGGGACGATGTGTGTTATGGGAGGAGGGACGATGTGTGTTATGGGAGGAGGGACGATGTGTGTTATGGGAGGAGGGAGGATGTGTGTTATGGGAGAAGGAGGATGTGTGTTATCGAGGAGGGAGGTGTGTGTTGTAGGGACGGGACACAGAGAGGGGACAGGACAATCTTGAACATCCCACCAGGTGTAATGCTGGCTCCTCAGTCACTTTCCAAGTCCGAAGGACTTTTACACACAACTCGCCAAGCCTCACAAAAGTCAGTGAGGTAGGGAGGCATCAGGCCGCCCATTGGGTAGATGGGGAAGCTGAGTCAGAGACGTGCTGGCTGGGTGTGAGTTAGCAGCAGAGGCAGCGAGGGGCACCCCCTCCTGACCAGGGCCTGGGCCTCGTTGGCAGCCTGTCCTCAGGAGGGGCCGGCCCTCCGGCCACAGGCACTGGCGGGAGCGGCTGCAGGAAGGCAGTATGGTTTCCCGAGTGCCTGGTGGCTCTGCTCTGTCTGCTGCCAATGCCAGGAACCCGGGGGTGAGTTATGGGAGCAGGACAGAAGGGACAGCAACAGCTGGCGGGGACCCTGAGCTCATGGGGGGGCAGGGCGAGGGACAGCCCATAGTGCCGCTGCCCCCCAGTTTCCTCCCCACCCCCCTCCTGCCCTGTCTCCGCCCTGAGGAAGCTGCTGCTGCCTCTGAAGAAGAGGCTCCAGCCTCCCCTCCCCCCAGGGCCCAGGAGCACATCTCAGGGGTTCTGAGAGCCAGGCAGTGGGCAGTGGGCGCAGACGTGACCTCCAAATGCCACCTCCTGCCACCTGACTTCTGCCCCCACCCGGGGACAGCACCTGGGGCCACTCCCGCACCTCCACATCCTAGCCAGGGACCCCCGGGAGTCTGGGAGCCCTCTCTGTGACTCAGCCATTTCCCACGGGGCCACAGTGACACGCCCCTGCCCCACCCCTACAGGGGGGGCGGGGGGGTCACGGGAGCCGTCAGCAGTGCCACAGGAGACAGGTGGCATGAGGGGGAGGGAGTGCTGGACCTGGAGCTAAGGCACAGTCTAGCCCCATACACGGGGTGCAGCAGTTCTGGAAAAGCAAAGGAAAACCGGCACCCTCTCTCCGCCCACCGGGACGGGCGGGCGAGGCCCAGCTGAGCAGGAAGCAGCCAGAACCCCAGGTGGGCGCTCTCACCGAAGGAAGGGGGCCTGAGGCGGAGGCCAGCGGGTAGGGGGGGCTGCCCACACACAACCCTGAGTCAGGGGAGCAGGTGTGGGGCACCGAGGCACCCACAGCAGAGGGGGCAGCGCCCAAGCAGGAAGGGCTGGC
>NW_006289392.1:5028573-5028997 GCF_000327345.1 Myotis davidii
ACCCTCCCCCCGCACCCCACCCCTTCTCTGGGCGGCAGGCCGGACAGGACCCGGCTCCCACAGGAAAACTAGGGTTTGAGCCAAGCAGCAGTGTCAGGCGGCCACAGGCCTGCGAGTCACCCTCACGGGTGCCCTGGGCTGTGGCCCCCAGGCTCACGCCTTGCTGGGCGCCTTCTCTTCGGCCTTGGAGCCCTGCAGCCCGTTCTCCGTGTTGTCATTCCCTGAGGAGCTCACAAGGCATTCCTTCCTGGGGGGGCGGGGACAGTGAGGGAGGGGAGGGCACTGTGAGGGGAGCAGGGGAGGGAGCAGTGATGTGGGAGGGAGCAGTGATGGGGGAGGGAGCAGTGATGGGGAGGGAGCAGTGATGGAGATGGAACAGTGATGGGGGAGGGAGCAGTGATGGGGGAGGGAGCACTGATGGGGA
>NW_006289392.1:5030025-5032621 GCF_000327345.1 Myotis davidii
GCCCCTTCTCTGTGGCGGCAGTAAGAGCCTGTGAGTGCCTGCCCGGGGAAGGCCCTCACCAGGCGCCTGAACATGGCAGGAGGCAGCTGTCAGGCCCCGTCCCCAGGTGCAGTGCTGAGGCAATGTAACCAGGTCCTCCCAGGCTGTGCCCACCCGGGGCGGGCAGTGTGCGTGGAGGGGACCCAGCAGTCCCTGCTCCCTGCCCCCAGCAGTGGAAGGAGCAGGCGACTCTGGCCTGGGGGGGTGGCAGGAGGCCCTGGGGGAGAAACAGGGGGGAAGACATCGCCCTTCCCTATGGGCCTCCAGGGGCAGCACCTGCCCCTGTGGATTTCTTTGTCTCCCAGGGGATTTTCAGAATCTCCCAGGAACACTCCCATCTCCCTAGAAGGTCTCCCCCCTGCAGCTTCTGCACATGGACTCTTACCTTTTCTCCGACTTGAAAAGGGTGGGGCTCCTAAACCCTTGACTAGAGCCTTGGGTTAGGGCAACACAAGTAGAAAGAGGGAGGCTAACAGGGTGGGCAGAAGACAGTGGGGTGAGGAGCCCAAGGCTGCACTCCTGCCCTCAGGGAACTGAGCAGCTGCCACAGAAACCTCCTGGTGGCAGGGAAGAGGGAGCGGTTAGTGCGGGAGCGGGGAGCGCCTGGTGGGGCTAGGGAGGCGGCATGAAATGAGCAGATGGAAGGAGGAGGGCGATGGAAGGGGGAGGGCGGATGGAAGGAGGAGAGTGATGGAAGGGGGAGGACAGTGGCCCTGGAGGATGCTGGGGCACCCCTGGGCGGGTGGGTTGGGGGACAGGCGGCAATGGAGCCACTTACTTCTTTTCCTGGGTCTTCTTGAGGATGAAGGTGACTAGCTTCTTGATCAGCAGGATAAGGACCACGAGCCCAACGACGCCGCCCACCACCGACAGGATGATGAGTGTCAGCGTGTTGTCCACTTCCTCCACTGCCGGGGGGGCGGGGGGGGGGCAGACAGGGGCGTGGGGTCACCTGGAGCCGAGCACAGTAACCGTCCAAGGCCGACACAGCCTCCAACCCCTGTATCTGGGATGTCCACCTGTGCTCCTACCCTCCCCCCTCCCAGGGCCACGCTTTAGGGATGGAGCAGAGAAGCTGGGACATAGGGGCCACCCAAAGGAGCCCCAGGTCCTCTCCCCTCCCCACACGCGTCCTCCCACAGGCCCAGGTTCTGAAGAATTCAGACTCAGACCCCCGAGCCCACGTGAGAAGCGTGGCCCCTCTCTGGGCTTTTCCCTGAGCAGAGAACGTTAAGATTCCCTGTGGCTCCCATGGCGGGAGAACTGGGGAGTCCGCCCGGCTTCCAACTGCAGGTCTCGGGGTCACTCCCGGCTGGTGGCCCTGAGCAGGTCACGGAACCCCTCGCCTGTCTCTCCTCTGGAGAGTGACCTCCTGGCTTCATCACCTGCCCCACCCACAGCCTCTCCCATCTCTCCAGCTGCTCCGACCAGAATCTTGTGCATCCTCAATCCCTCTGTCCCTCACGCCATCTCCACGCCCCCTGAGAACCCCAATGCTCTAACTCCAAGACAATTCTGGAAGCCGACCTCTGGCCACCACGGCTATCTGGACATCTGGTGAGGGTGTCGGTCACAGCCCCTGACCGGCCACCATCTGCTCTGGGCCCAGCAGCAGAGGGACCTGCTCCAGGACTGAGCCTCCCGCACGGAGCCCGCAGAGAGAAGCCGCTCCCTACCCTCACATGGCCCCCCAGAGTCTGGCCTAATCTGACTCGTCCTCACTCCACCCAATGCTGGGACTCTCCTCCCCAAGACCTCACAGCCTCCTCCCTCCTCCTTCTGATGCCCTCGCCCTCTGCCGCCCTCCCCAAGAGGCCCGGCCAGCACCACCTGCCTCCCTGCCCATGGTCCTTTCTCTCCGTAACACTGACCCTGTTCTCTGATACAACAGAATGTTCCTCTCTATTCTGTTTGCTAGATGTCTCCTCCAATAGAAGGTACTCTCCATATGGGCAAGAATTTGTCTGCCTCGCCCTGGCCAGTGTTGCACAGTGGATAGCGCGTTGGACTGTGCACTGAAGGGTTCCCGGTCAGGACGCATGCACGCATTGCAGGCTCGATCCCAGTAGGGGGTGTGCAGGAGGCAGCCAGTCAATGATTCTCTCTCATCATTGATGTTTCTATCTCCCTCTCCCTCTCCCTTCCTCTCCGACATCAATAAGAATATATTTTAAAAATAATAAGAAACAAATAAGTATAAAAATAAGGAAAGAATGTGTCCATCCTGTGCCTGCTCCCACCTCGCCCAGAGCAATGCCTGCCGCAGGGAGGGGCTCCATGCGCATGCGCTGCAAGTGGGTGAATGAGCCTGTCACGTGCAGGGACCATGGGCTTGAAGAGGCATGGGAGGCAGAGGGGCCACGTGATGGCACCTCGCTTGGCACCTGGCACTCAGCTCCCTCAGCCATGCCGCAGACTGGGTGCCCTTCCCCTCTCCCTAGGGATAGGCTGAGCACCCAGGGGGTGGCCTCCAGAGAGCAAGAGGCGGGCAGACCTGCCTCCGAGGACTGACTCCAGGCTCAGACCCACGTGGCCCAGGTTCCCACTTCATCCGAAC
>NW_006289392.1:5032750-5034610 GCF_000327345.1 Myotis davidii
GCAGGTCCTTCTCCTTGGGGTTCCGCACGTGGCAGGTGTAGCGGCCGGTGTCGCCGAAGTCCAGGTCCCGCAGCAGGATGGACAGGTTGTTCATCTTCTCCTTGGTGGAGCCCTCCAGCGTGATGCGGTCGTCGTTCCTCAGGTGCAGCCTGGGGTCCGACTTCTCGTTCTTCACAGTCCCGCTTATGAGCTGCGAGGCGGGGGGAAGAGGCGGTGACGAGAAGCATCGTGTCCGGGCATCACTCCAGCCTCCGAGTCCCGCCCGGAGCAGCCTGCGGCCAGAATGCTCCCTCCCGCCTGTCTCCCTCCCGCCAGTACCTGCAGCTCTTCTGGGCGAGCCGGATGTGGCATCCGTGCATCTCCCTGGGATGTAGCACAACGCCCACAAACGCCCCCCTCGCTCCCCTCTGCCGCCCCCCAGGTTGGCGGGCACCACCCTCTGTCCCTCAGAACGGTGGCCCCCAACCCCACAGTCTGCACTCAGCATGTCATTATGTGGAGGCGGCCATCCGTGGCTTCCTTGGTGGTCTTTCTGGTCCCCTGTGAGATGGCAGGAGAGGCCTCAGTAACCCCGGTAGCTGACCACCCCCCGGCCCTGGGGGTGCTCCTATAGGTCTCCCTGTCTTCTCCGCTCCCTCCACCTGCTCTCCAAGTCCCTTTTCCTGTTTGGACTCTCCTCATTCCCTCCCCACGCCTTCCTCGCTCCTGCTTTAGAAATCAAACTATTCCTTTTGGCACAAGCAGTTCCGGGGTCAGGTACTCCTTCCGACCACACAGAAGACTCCAAAGAGAATCCCAGCAGCCCCAATCCCAGCCCCCTGGCGGCATGATCCCAGCATCCCTCCCCTGGGGGGCTCTTCCTCGGTCGGCTCTGCAAAGAGCACCAGGAGAAGCAAAGGATGGGGTCCCTCACCGGGGGCCAGTCTCCAGGGCCCGGAGTCTGGGATGTAGGCCAGGCTGAGCAACAGGGCGGGAGGGGGTCTGCCCTGGCCCGTCCCCGCTGCCCCCCCCCCACCTGCTACTTACGACCCGGAAGGCGTCGCTGCTGTTGTAGGACCAGGAGAAGGCCAGGTTGTGGAAGCCGAAGCAGCTGGAGAAGGTGCAGGGCAGCAGGACCTCCGTGCCGTTGACGGCGTAGATGGTGGCAGCCTTCCCCACCGACACCTCCAGCGCCAGGGACGCGGGCAGCAGGAAGAGACCTGTGCGGGCACCACTCCCTTAACCAAAGCCCTCAGGCTGGGCCTGCCTGGCTCAGTGGATGAGCACTGACCTATGAACCAGGTCAGGGTTCGATCCCCAGTGTGGGGCGTGCAGGAGGCAGCCAATCAATGATTGTCTCTCATCACTAGTGTTTCTCTCTCTCTCCCTCTCCAATCAATAAACTAATATAAAAATAAACAAATCGAAGCCCCCTGAGGCCTCCAGGCCAGAGCTCAGGAGGGGCTGGGAAGGGGGTGGCTCGGCCAGGCAGGGTGCGTCCCCCTCGGCGGGAACTGCAGGAAGATGTCCCTTGACTTCCAGGGACACTCCCTGGGCCACCAGCCTTCCTTCTCCCACCGACCTCCTTGCCTGGGCGGGATTGAAGGCGGGACCACTTAAGCCCTGGTGGCATTCCGCGTGACCACTAGGGGTCACCCCACCCAAGAAAATGAGGCCCCTGCCATGGCCTGGGCACAGTCCCTGAAAATGCCCTCCCTGCCCTGCCCCTGCCTCTGCCCGTCCCACGTGCCACAGCCATTTCCCCCAGAACAGCCGCCTCTGCTTTCGTCCCTGCGGCAAAGAAGGGAAAATGCAGTCCAGTCCCGGACCCTGTTCCACCGGAGCCCGGAGCCCCCCAGGGCGGGCGTGGGAACGGTGGTC
>NW_006289392.1:5034654-5036166 GCF_000327345.1 Myotis davidii
CCCACTGTCCCCTCCACCCCCACCTCCACACCCACTAGCCAGCGAATCCATACCACCCCAGCCTCGGGGACCAGAGGACCGGCCCTCCTGCTACCCTGCAAAGTCCTTGAGAAAACCCCACTGCGCATCCAGGTGGGGGGAGGGGGTTGGCATTGGATGCCACCCATCCTTGCCCCCAGATCAGATGGTCCTTGGAGTCAGGAGGGTGCGGACTCAGAGGGGGCCTCCCCAGGCTCCCAGTGACCCCTGAGAGCACCTCTCTGACCTGGGCCCAATCCTTGCTCAGTGCACATGCACGTGAGCACCTGCATCATTCTCACCCCCTCCCTGAGCTGGTGTTACAATCATGTCACGGGGGGAGGGGGGGCAGGGGGGGCGAGGCTCAGAGGAGCCACGGGCCTGGCCCAGAGCCTCATGACCTCCAGGGGTCAGACTCGGGTCTCGTGGGCAGCTGAGCGCAGCCGCCTGTCCCGTCTCCCCGGCTCGCCCTCCCAGACGCTGCTCCCCTCAACCACTTGGACCTCCAGCCTGGCGTCCCCACGAGTGTCAAAGCTAAAGGACCAGGACGGACCCGCGAACCCCACCACTTCACTGTAGAGACGGAACCATCACGGCCCCAGACGGAGGAGACTTGGCTGAGCCGACCCGGTTCCGGCTGGGCCGATGGAGACCCTCTCCACCCAGGCCGGCTCCCGGCCCTGCAGGCGCACCACGACCCTGCTTGTCCCCCAGACGCGGGGTCGGCCTGCGTTTTAAAGGCCGCTGGCCGTGCTTTGTCTGCGGTTTGAGGAAAGCCCGCGGAGGTGGTTTGGAGAGAGGGTTTGGACGTGAAACAGCCACCTGCTGGGCTCTATGCCCGCCTTTTGCCCGGATTGTGAACGTGAGCTGCAGCCGCCGCCAGGTCTCCTGCCTGGACCCCACTGTGGATCTTCACGAGCCAGAGCTAACCAGCCTGGCTGCTATTTCTCCTGGTAAAAGCTGGTCCAGGACACACTGCTGGGGCAAGCGAGGATCTCCGTTCTGCCTGAACAGCTTTTTCTAACCATTGCAACGAGGCCCTCAGTCTCCGCTTCCCTTGGGCAGCCCACCCCTAAATGACTGCATAACCTCACCCTTACAGGCCCTGCCACCCCAAACGCTGGCCATAGAGCCCAGCAGTATTTAATGGTCCTGGGAAAAGTACAATAGCCCTGGCCAGTTTGCTCAGTGGATAGAGCTCGGCCTGTGGACCGAAGGCCCCGGGGATCCATTCTGGTCCAGGGCATGTACCTCGGTTGCAGGCTCCTCCCCGGCCCGGGCCCTGGTCGGGGCTTGTGCAGGAGGCAACCAATCGATGTGTCTCTCACATGGATGTTTCTCCGTCTTTCCCTCTCTCTTCCCTGCTCTCTAAAAATCAATGGGAAAATATCCTCAGGCAAGGATTAGCCAAAAAAAATGTTTAAGTACAATAAAACGTAAAACCCTTGCCATGCATAAGTAAATAAATAAACGTGTGTCCCTGGCTTTCTTCCC
>NW_006289392.1:5036265-5037572 GCF_000327345.1 Myotis davidii
CCTGGTGAGCCTGAGCAACAGGGACAGGAAGTGACCAGGGCGTCGCTCCGAGGACAGCCGGCAGCCCGGAGGCCGCTCCCGGCCCCCTCGCTTCGCGGCATCAGGGTTTCTGAAGCCAGAGGGCTCTCCCTCCAGCTCACAGGCAGCACCAGGGCCCGGGCTGCCGCCAGCCTGACTCAGCGAGTCCTCGCCGTACGTCCGGCTCTGAGACTCCAAGGGAAACGAGCAGAACAAACCCGTTTACACTGGTCAGCGGATGCACACAGGAGGCCGTTCCCACGCATCTCGTTAGCCTCGTCTCCAGCCCCCTGACGGCACTGGCCTGACCCGAGGACCTGCTGCCGGACGCGCTGAGCACTCGTGTGCCGCGGCTGCTCCCGTGCGCTGAGCGCGGCCTGTCATCGCTCTCAGGGCGGTGCGAGGGCTCGCTTACGGCCCGTCCCCCGCTCCTCCCCGTCCCCCCCACACCCTTCCATTTTAGAAGCGCGGGCTCTGCCCCCCAGGCTCCCAGTTAGTCTGAGAGGTGTGTTGTGTGTGTGTTTTGCTTTTTTTTTTTTTTTTTTTTTTTTTTTTAATCTCTATGTTGTTTATCTCTGCTCTGATCTTTATTGTTTCCTTCCTACTGCTTACAATGTGCTTTTCTAGTTGCTCTCTTTCTAACTCTTTGGGATGTAGGGTTAGATAATTTATTACCATTTTTTCATGTTTTTTGAGCTAGGTCTGTTGAGAGAGAGAGGTCTGGCAGTCAGACATCCCCCAAGGGGTTCTGGATTGCAAGAGGGTGCAGGTTGGGCTGAGGGACCCGACCCACCCCGCCCATGCACGGATTTCGTGCACCAGGCCTCTAGTCATTAACATAAAATAATAGAACATTTTAATAAAAATTAATATTTTTTCTTGAATGTTAACTTACCAGACACTGAATAACCGCACAAATTAATAAGCGTAATGCAAATAAACCTATTTTTCTTGTTCTCCAAAGCAAAATATTTCCTGTTGTGCACACAAAATAAGTCACTCCAAGACTAATGACGTGGCAATCAGCTACTAAAATATTTGCTGCTAGTGTTAGTGGAGAGAAATGGTGCACCTGCGGGTAAGGCGCGTAAGGGAAATGAATGCAACATGGTTATAATAGTCAGTCATTAGTGAACATTGTAGTTCATTATTCCGTGTATCCCATACTCTTTACCCCATCCTGCATCCCGCACCCCACCCCACACCCCACCTTGCACCCTGTATCCCATACTCTTTACCCCATCCTGCACCCAGCACCCCACCTCACACCCAGTTCTTCATCCCACACC
>NW_006289392.1:5039203-5039911 GCF_000327345.1 Myotis davidii
CAAATGTGCCCCAACGGGGACAGAGAACCTGCCATTCAGGAACATGCCCTTGACCAGAATCGATCCCGTGACCTTTGGGTTTGCAGACTCACGCTCAGTCCACTGAGCCACACCGGCCAGGGCCCGAGAGGTTATTGCAGTGACCCCTCGCCTGAGTCCCCGAGGACAGTGACGCATGGCCTGGCGTCTGCGGGTCCTGGTTCTGGAGCCGAGACGGGGCGGCGAGCTGCGTTGCTCAGGTCCGGGACTGCGGGGCCCAGGGGGCTCTCAGAGCCACGCGCTGAGATGCTGTATGAGCCCCACTGTCCTTACAAAGCCGCAGGCGGGTCCTGTTCGCACGTGACAGGCGCTGGAAGCACTCAGCGCACGCGCTCAAGCTGCGGGGCCCACAGGAAACGGGGAGCCTGCGCCTCCACCACGGGACAGCGCCTCACTCCCCTCACACGGACACGGACACGGACACGGACACGGACCGGGAGGGCAGGGCTGTTTTTAGCCCCAACGGACAAAATGAGGCACCGCTCAGAGATGGCGCAAGGCTGCCGCCCGCCCCCGCGAGGGGTGAGCAGGGTTCAGGCGCAGGTCTGCTGCTCCCCCTCTCAGCGGGCACCTCTCCAGGTGCATGACGCTGTCCGACTAGTGCTGCTGGTTTCTTTCAACCTCTGCCCCCACACCCCGCACCCAGCACCCCACCTTGCACCCTGTATC
>NW_006289392.1:5040421-5043116 GCF_000327345.1 Myotis davidii
TTATCCTCTCACCCCCCGCCCCACAGACAGGAGCAGAGTGTGGAACTGGCAGGGACGCTGTCCTGTCCGGGGCGGCCGCCTCCCGCGGGCTTCCCACAGGATCCCAGGCCTTGCTCCAAGGAGCAGCAGCGCCGGCTCCCGAGCTCACTGGCACCCCTGCCTGGGGACTGTGCTCCTGGGGACAAGGGGGAGCCCACGTAGGGGCCAGACCCCCGCCCTGGCCCAGCCAGAACGGCACACCCAGGAGCACAGGAGAGTGGGCTGCCTCACATAGATGGAAGCAGAGAAAGAAGAGTCCAGAACGTGGAGAAAACCGTTGCCTTGAGGCCTGGCGCACGGCGGTGCACATCTCCACCCGGTTAGAGGGCGCCTGTGGGGATGGCCTGGCTCACACTGAGCTCCCAGATGCCCAGAGTGAGGCATTGCCACTCCCGCTGGGCCCGGAGGGGACACAGGACAGCCAGAGACGGGGTTCCCAAGTCCAGAGCCCGCCCATATTAAGGCGCCCGAGAGGTGGGCCAACCAGACTGGCCTTCATCTCCCCAGCACCCCCCGCACCCCTCTCAGCCTGGGAAGTTCTGCCAGCGGGGTCCACCTGGGGGCCTGGGCACAGGGATGCCCAGCCCGATCTGGGTCACCTGGGAGGCTGTGCTGGGGGAGGAGGGAGCAGGGACACCCACCCTCCCCGACACACACACACACACACACACACCCCACCGCAGTGCTCAGCAGGGGTGGGGGAGATGACCCAGCCAGGAGAGGACAGGTCAGGTGCCAGGCAGGCCCCACGCTGCCTGCCCGCTGACCTTGAGGAAGTGCGAGCTGCCACATGGTGCGCACAGCCCCAGGCCAGGGCGGGCTCTCCCCTGCCTCCCCACCTGGGGCCAAAGCCAAACCAGGAGATCACAGGACACAGAAGGGTTCCGTGCTCCACCCTCCACCTCGGCTCCTGCAGGGAGGAGGGTGGGGCTGGAAGGAGGGAGGGCAGGCCTGGGTGAAACCAGGCACCCCCAGGTAATGACCCACGTGGCCAAGGTGTCTCCAGGCATCGCACACTGTTCTATACGCCCCCCTGCACCCCTTTGGCGGCAGTTATTTCCATGCGTCTGGCTGTTTCCCTGCGTAAAGAGGTAAGACTTTCTTCGCTCGTCCCAGACCTCACTCTAGGATTTCGCGGGGAGCAGGTGCGTTGGGGTGGGGCCTGTTTCTGGGCCGGGGACTGATGAACACGCGTGGGATCCGGTCCTGAGCCGGGTTGTGCCTTTGCTCACTGAGAGGCCCTCCGAGGACTGTTGTCCGCTGTGCCCTGAGGCCTGCGCCCCACCCCCTCTTCCTCCAGGCACCGCATTTCTGAGGACTGACTCAGGACTCCCAAGTTTTCTTAAGGGGAAAAGTATCTGGTACATGCAAATGTGAGTTCCAAACATTCACCGGAGCAGGCATCTCACGACTACCCTCAGCTCTCCAAGGCCAGCGCCCACCCAAGCCTCAGCCACTCCCACCCGGTGCGGAGGGGAGAAAGGGGCCGCGTGGTGCCCACTCCGAGTTCTGCTCCAAGGGCTGGCCCCGCGTGGCGGGCGGAAGCTGGCTGGCTTTCACAGGGGCGCCCGGGGACACGCTCAGCCCCGGGAGTCGGAGAAGCCTGAAGCCAGAGCCACCAGAGCTGGGAGGCAGGCATCAGGATGAGACTCCTCCTGGGGTGCAGGCCCTGGGGGCTGTGGGAGGCAGAGCCCGGCCAGGCAAGGCCCCTGGGCCCCTGGACCGGGAAAGATTTCAGCTCTCTCTCCCTAGGCAACACGCCTGCTTCCTGCCGCCCCCAGGCCCCCAGGAGCTTTGCGGTAGGAGCAGGGGGATGAGACATCCCGGGTGCTCAACAAACCAGCTTTGCAAACAAGTCCAAGCAGTGTGCCTGCCCTCCCCTTGCAGGCCCCAGAGGTGTGTTGGCAGGACCAGCTCAGGGCTCACAGAGATCCCTCTACCCTCAGCCACAGGGCGAAGTGGTGACTCTGTGCCCGGCTCTGCCTGTCAGCCTGACCCCGCCAGGAGGGGGCCAGCCATTAGGGTATGGGATGCCCCACAGGCCTGCCTCTCCAGAAAAAGTGAAGTGGGTGACTCTGTGCCCGGCTCTGCCTGTCAGTCTGACCCCGCCAGGAGGGGGCCAGCCATAAGGGTGCGGGATGCCCCACAGGCCTGCCTCTCCAGAAAAAGAACTAACCTGGTTCCACATTCAAGTCTGGGGCTCCCTCCTGCCCCTTCCTCTCCTCCCACCCTCCTTCCTTGCCCTGTCCTCTTCCCGCCGCTGAGTGGGGTGAGCACCCTCTGGTCACCTGCCCTCTCATGGAACAAGCCCTAAGAAATACGCAAGGGGAAGGGGCTGTGCGATCCAGCACCTCCCCCTCACGGCTGATCATTAAACCCAGCAATTAAGCAGCTCAGGGAACAGGAGGGGTGCGGGCCAGATGTTACCAGCTACGCGCCTAAGACGGGGCTGGCCCCACACAACCTCGATGGCCATTCTGCAGCCTCAGGAACGACCTCTCGGTCAGGAAAAGGGCGTGTGGTCAGACAATCCTAGTCACTGAGCCTCCGTCTGGGAGACTGAGTTTGATGTGGGGAGAAGGGCTGGAGGGGCAGAGTTCTGCTCCATCCCCAGGCCCCATAGTCTGCACCCCCACCCCAGGCTCTATCCCCCCAC